>NC_061836.1:12320664-12323164 GCF_019202785.1 Penaeus chinensis
AAATACTTATCACTCAACGAAGGTAATCATCACTATCATTATGGGGTGCCGTACCTGGAATGAGAAAATACGAACATTAGCTGCACATTCCCACGCACATTATAGAAGAAATCTTAATCTTCGAACTATAAAATTAATTAAAAAGATTAAGACCGAAGAACCTAAAGCGGCGATATCTTTAAGGAAGGAGAAAATATCTTTCAGACTCTTCTGCCGGTTTCTGTTCCAAACAATTTCTTATGTTTTGTATATATACAATAATATTGGTGATTTTTCCTTCATATTAAAGAAAAATGTTTTCGGTTGCTTGTTCTCTTAATAACTTGTAAGGAAATCACAGACACAAATAATAACAAGTGCAGAATACAGCCATTAGTTTATTTTGTACTGTGCATGCTTTACTGTGGAAGTTCTAAACCTTTTGATTTCTGAGGATTTATTTATTGTGATTTGCTTAAGTATGTCATGATATTATTTCCGTTTCCTTTGAAGCCGAAGGGTGTCATGCGAGAAACTAAAATCCTTGTTTTATTTTTTGTATTTTGTGGGACATTTCTCACCGTATGCTTTCTAAAGATTGAAAATGTATTCTAATACGGAATTATAGAAATAAATTGTGTGTGTATACAAGCGATGGAAATGACAGCGTGATTTAGAGTTTCGTGTGACTCTGCCCTTTTGTGATGGCCGAGATATGGATGCTGGAGACATCGTGGCTGAAAACGTGGTAGTGTAATTCAACCACCTGACTGAGCTCTGCACAACGGTAGAGACTGTAGACGTTCCCAGATACTTGGAGTAACCCATGTTAACTGGTATGTTATACTTCAATG
The DNA here is from genome assembly GCF_019202785.1 of Penaeus chinensis. NCBI lineage: Eukaryota > Metazoa > Arthropoda > Malacostraca > Decapoda > Penaeidae > Penaeus > Penaeus chinensis. The sequence goes on from NC_061836.1 coordinate 12,321,498, forward strand.
TGTTGTGCTGCTGAACATGTGACCTGTTTGAGACAATCTATTAATGTTGATAACAAGGAAGGTGTGATGTAGCATTGAATATTATCACTCTTGTGCTGCAGGCTGTGCAGTGCTTCTCCCCAGCCGATGGAAAGTTGATAAATACCCTTTAGAGGATAATATGGGTGAGAGTCAAGTGTTAATTTATATTTATTCCTTGGTTATGGCAGTAAGTGCATCTGGCTAAATTTATGTAATGTACCGAAATAATTGTATTAATTTATTACTGATTATATTTGTGTACCTGCTGCAACACCATCATGTTATGTTAATTTACATTTATTTAGCTTGCAGCAAAATTGCTCTTCACGGTCGTTCTTCGCTGTTCTTTATGTTCTCTGTGAGGAATAAAGGCATACGAGTGAAGATCGAATTTGGCCACCGTTCTTACAACAAGCATACAGAATAACGACATTAACAGAAAAAGAATAAAAGTACATGTTCACGCATACACACGTGTAAATCACCACCTACCAGCCACCCGCAAACATTCACCCCGCCTACACAACCGCCCACGCACACGGCGTACACACGCGCGCACGTACACAACCGTGACTCTGAATTCCTGAGTTATGCCGGATCACGGCGGCCGGCTGGAATTCCACTCCTACAAGACGGATGCACCGAACTTTGCCATTTGCTCAGCCCGGAATGCTCGCCAATTCCCTCTCGCAATGTACCCCGAGATGGAGCGATGGAGCGGCACCGACTTGGCGTGGAACTATGCGGCTCCGGAGAACAAGCCCGAAAATCGCCCGACAGACAGCCAGGAGGAGAAACTTCCCGTCGTGTAAAAAGGAGGAGAAGAGAGAGAGGGAGCGAGGAACAGAGAGAGAGGGAGCGAGGAACAGAGAGAGAGGGAGCGAGGAACAGAGAGAGAGGGAGCGAGGAACAGAGAGAGAGGGAGCGAGGAAGAGAGAGAGAGGGAGCGAGGAACAGAGAGAGAGGGAGCGAGGAACAGAGAGAGAGGGAGTGAGGGACAGAGAGAGAGGGAGCGAGGAACAGGGAGAGAGGGAGCGAGGGACAGAGAGAGAGGGAGCGAGGGACAGAGAGAGAGGGAGCGAGGACAGAGAGAGAGAGAGAGAGAGAGAGAGAGAGAGAGAGAGAGAGAGAGAGAGAGAGAGAGAGAGAGAGAGAGAGAGAGAGAGAGAGAGAGAGAGAGAGAGAGACAGAAGAATTGAGGGGAGAGAGGGAGAGGAATGGAGTAAGTCAGTGCGTCAGTGATAAAAATAAAAAAGGGACAGGGATACGGGTTTGAGAGGATGGGAGAAAAAGGTGGCAGAGTTAGGAGAAGGAAAAAGAGGAGACAAATCCTTAAGGAGAGATGGGGAGAGAGTAACAGCAGTAACGTAAATACACATGCAATTTCACGAATTTCCATACAAAATAGCAAAAATCACGCTCGTCAACATTAACAGACCAAAAAGTTCCCTCCTTTACAGAGAGCGGACACACTGCCATTACCAAAAAGCCACCTTCCCACTCAAAACAAAACACTCCAGTGCGATCATTAACACAGGACCGCAGCAAGACAGGTAATAACACTTTCTCCGGTTAGAGAGTGCGTGTCACCACCACACACCTTTCGCTCACCACTTTCTTGCTCTTGCCTTATTGCCGATAAACTC
>NC_061836.1:12333164-12335664 GCF_019202785.1 Penaeus chinensis
GGGGGAGAAAGAGAAGAGGGAGTAGGAGAGGGATTGAGAGTGGAAGACGGATAGGGAGATAGAGAGGGAGAGGGAGATAGAGAGGGAGAGGGAGAGGGAGAGGGAGAGGGAGTGGTATTGGCCCACTCCCGCTCCTCTTCCTTTTCAACTTCTGGGAGAAGCAGTGGAAGAGGAAGCGGGAGAGAGGAAGAGGGATAGGGAGAGAGGGCGTATGAGATGAAGGAAGAGGAAAGGGCAGGGTGAAGGAGACAAAAGGGAGGGAGGAAGAGTTCCAAGATATATGTTATATATAGGATAAAGATGCATATTGACATACAAAATATATAACAAAAAAGGCATAACAAGAACCACATGAAAGGAGTAGGCCTGCATAACGCCAGTTAACATTCATATACTCGTTCTTGCAACTTACAGGTAGTTCCATTTTAAAACACAAAACGTATTGTTGATTTATCGTTTGAAATAATTCTTTAACCAATGCAATCAGGTGACCTTGAAGAATGAATGAAACGTAATAAAAATGCAACACAATGGCTTCCCAATAACAAATCCATTTGCGCCTACTACTGATTTATTGAAGTTTAACTCTTTGTTTATTTGTTCCTCCGTATTCCCTCTGTCTCCTTTTATCTCTCCCTCACCTTCACCCTCCCTCTCCCTCTCAATCTCTTTCATTCATTCACTCATTCACTCGCCCACCCATCCGTCCGCCTCTGCCTCTCTCTCTCTCTCTCTCTCTCTCTCTCTCTCTCTCTCTCTCTCTCTCTCTCTCTCTCTCTCTCTCTCTCTCTCTCTCTCTCTCTCTCTCTCTCTCTCGCCCATTCATCCATCTATCCATCCATCCATCTATCCATTCATCTATCCATCCACCTAATCACTAACTCACCTACACACTCACCCACTCATTCACTCACTCACTTATTTACTCGCTCGCTCACCCACCTACTCACTCTCACTAACTCACCCATTCACACCTCACTCGCTCTACTGCACCGAATCAAACAAATGGATAAAGCTCAATATCCGGCTCGTCCAACCTCCACCCAAGCTACAGACCCTGGCGTTAGCGTCGCTGATCACCTCGATCGCGGGCGCACGCACAGGGGTCGCCGATGCCTTCAGCCACTCGCTCAAGCATCCGGAAAATTGCAAGTCATTTAGGACCACTTTTAGACTACGATAGCTTCTTTGAGCTGCGTGCCATTTAGTGTTTCTTCGGCTATTCTTATGTCTTTATGGGTTAATTTACAAAACAAAATACTCATAGAACCTGCATTAACCGAATATCTTTGGAGAAAGAACCACGGTCTCCCCATCCTCAAACTGCCGCAATGTCGAGTGGCTCCAAGATAATGTTTGTAGAGTGCGTGTGTGTGTGCGTATGTACGTGTCTAAATCATTCTCTGAGCGAAGGGCAGGCTGTCACAGCTGGTTGGAGCACCGTCATCGAGTAGCACCTTCTGGCTGACCGGCGAGCTAGGAGGCTAAACATGAGAAATTCAACAGGGAGTTGGTAGCCAAATGTCAACCAGGATATCACTGCCCCGACCTCGCAATATCTTGCAATGACATCGTTTCTTGGCACCGCCTGTTGAACATTATAGTGATGAAAAGGATATTAGTTTTAAACAAAAATGTTTAAATCAGTATGTGAAATACATACGTCGATCTCCATTCTGCAATGGACGGGTAACTGTAATGTTTTTTGCCAAAATACGTGTGTATGTGTATGTGTGTGTGCGTGCGTGTGCGTGTTCGTGTGTTTGTACATTATATGTATATACACATCCATACATATGTACATACATACATCTATATACATACATATATACATATATATACATACATACATACATACATATATACATATATATACATACATACACGCATATATATATATATATATATATATATATATATATATATATATATATATATATAGAACACATAAATTAAGTGACAAAAGAATAATCATCAAACAAAAATGTAGGCAAAGTCCAACAAAATGTCAGTCTTTTGCCCAACCATTGGTCTACGGTTCTGCACTTTGGAAAATCTATAAAGAAATCCCAAAACTGGCTACATACGAGTGCGAATGTGGGAATGACAAAAAATAGACTGGGGAAGCAATCCATCCTTTAGCGTTTACATTAAATTTTCATCATTAAAATGTGATTATCAAAGAGAACAATGGTCAACAAAGATCGAAAAGTAGAACGATGTCACAGGAAAAGAACAGATTGAGGGCAAAATAGAGTAAAAGGTTCTTGACAGTTTTTTTTTTTTGTTTTTTTTTGACGCTTTTGCATTTACAATTAACGAACGACATTCACCGATAGGAACTGCAGGGAAGCAAGTAGCCTTAGAGCCTGTGCAACCTGTTCAATTGCAACTAGGTTTGTCTGACTAGACTTAACAGAAAGACATTTTTGAGATGCGTCGTCAGAAAAGTCAGGATAATACTGTTTATCAGAATAAATTCAAGATTTACATAAACACT
>NC_061836.1:12340664-12355664 GCF_019202785.1 Penaeus chinensis
ACTGCGGTGAGGGGGGGAGACTGCGAGAAGAGGAGGGGGAGACTGCGAGAAGAGGAGGGGGAGACTACGGCAAGGGGGACAACGTCGGCGAGGGGGAAGGAAGACAAGGGGAAGAAAGACAAGGGGAGGGAGAGACTGCGGTAAGGGTTGGGGGGTGAAACTGTGGCGAAGGGAAGGGAAGAAACTACAGTGAAAGGGAGGGAAGAAATTGTGGCGGGGAGGGGAGAGAGCAGACGTCGGAGTGGGGTAAAGTCTTAGGTAATGGAGGGTGAGATTACGGCGGTGGGGGAGGGGAGGCTAGTAAGACCGTTACACACGCGTCATTAACTGTCCATTTTGGGTTCAATTCCCTTTCAGAGGCTACCCATCTTAATAGCCAAGCTTAACCCGCTCTCGTGCCCTGAACTGGATAGATGCGCTGAAATAAAAAGCGGAAGAATAAGAGAGAAAAGTTCTTCTGCTTCGTGAAATACTTCATCGACATGTATCTATACTATTTACTGGACCCCTTCATATTTGAATGACGAGCTATTCCTGCGCGAGAGGGCATCACTAATATTTTTAGGCGCACGCAAAAAGTCTCTCGCCCCCCTTTCCTTCGTTTGCCCCTTTCAACCAACACACAGATCAGTTTAATATTTTGAATACGTGAGGGGAAGTAATCGACGCAATACAGAAACCAGTGTCATGTATGATTATCACAATCTGCTGAATTACCTTTTTTACTTTTCCAATTACTTTTAATGATAATTTATATACATGAAAAACTACGTGATAACAAAACTACAGAACATTTTGCATGTTGCTATCGCTTTTAGGACTGTTTGTCAATATTTCTGATAATGTTTTGCAGAACCGTTTGTTACTGAAAAATGGCAATGGCATTTCCTTCTCCTGGCAGTAATTAATTGATATTATACTTCATTCTCGAGTACTCGATACGCATTGCCTTCTCCAGACAATAATGAATAAACATCATACTCATTTCAAATGCATATAAGACGATGACAGACGAGTCATTAAAATCCCAATTAATTTTCCCTAATCCAGTGAAATCACCTGCGGTCCTTTCATTTGGACAACAGACCTATTTTCGAGGTCCCTTGCCCATTTCCCGGACCCTTCCACTCTTACCCAGAATTGCTTTGGACAGTGAAAGCTCCTGCATTAGTTTCTTCTTGAAATACGATTTGTCATTTCTGATTTGGAGTATTGATTTGTATTTTGCTATGTATTCAGCATTACAAAATGTGATATGAAAACGCAATTTATTTTTATATCATTACGTGAAGTCCAAAGAGCACCTGTGGTCTATTTTGAGCCTTCTCTGAAGCCCTGAAATGACTGTCGACAAGTCTCCAACGAGGTGCTCTGGTCCCACCTCCAACTCCAGGGCCAATTAAAGTGGATCGGGTATCGTTTGTGAAAGTCAAGAGGTGGAAGAGGAGCGGGAGAGGCAGGGAGGGAGGTGGAGGACAGGAGAAGGGGAGGAGAAGGGGAGGAGAGGGGGGGAGAGAGGAGGGAAAGAGGAGGAGGGAAAGAGGAGGAGGAAGGGAAGGAGGACTCCTCCTGCAAGATGCCCGGCCGATAAGCCACTAACGACTCTTTGGTGAAATGGAATGGCCCTAAGGCGTGCATGGCCCCTGTCTCGAGGCTCATCGGGAAGATGCATGATGACCTTCTAAGACATAGATCCCTCTGAGGAGGTCGTTTCCTCGCGAGAAGGTTTCGTCCTGAACTGCTGATTTTACTTAGACTTAATACCGCTGCTACTTCGCCTATCTACTGTACATAAGCGCACGCATATATGGACGTATGAGCACGCATAGACGCTGCATGTACACGCCAACATACCAACAAAAAGGCAAACAAACACACACACACACACACACACACACACACACACACACACACACACACACACACACACACACACACTCACACACAAAGCTGTGTCAACACTAAAGTTGGAAGTACACCGTGTTGTCAGAGAATTGTAAAGCACAAAGGTCACACGTCACGAGAGGAAGCAGTCCTTACCGTAAAAAATAAAAATACAAAAAACATTCACACCATTTTGCCCCCTTTCTTCAACGAGCTATTACGCCACCGAATCAAAAACCAGTCAACAATGCCATGAAGTTTGCCGAGCCACACAAAACACAACACTACACCAGCCAGCCAGGGAGGGCGGGGGGGGGGGGGGGGGGGGAAGCAGGAAGGTGGCCAGGGAGGGCAGGGAGGGAGGGTGTCACACTTTACTCAAATTATTTATATTCCGAGTATTTAGTTATGAATGTATAGTTTCCATCACTTACTCGATGTAATAAGTTATTTCATGAGCAATAACGTTTGTTTCATGAAATTATTATGAATTATATACATATTTTAATTTCCATGTGATTAGTGTGATTGTAATACTACTTATTAATTTATTACTTTAAGGTCTATAATATTACTTTTTTTTATAGTTTTATTCTCGTTTATTGAGAAGGGAAACTGCGAGCCACTGACAGAAATAAGTAGAAACAAAAATGCACTGAATAACTTCACTTATTATTTATTTATTCACTTAGCACACAATACATTGTTCAATGGATGATGCCCTACACATTCACCCCACTCACTCACCTTCCGCATTACAGGTTAATCCTAACCCTAGATTATAGCACAGCACCACTAACACAGTCACTTCAACAATAGTCATTTTACTGTCCGCACTCACGTATTTTCGCACTGCACGTTTCTTTATCATAGTTTAACTGTTTAGCACTTCGATGTTGTTTATATAAGTTATCAGAGGATAATATCAATTAAATTAGTTCATAACTTCTAGATTGGATTTCTTTCCAAGGAATTAGCGGTAAAACAAGAGTCGAGAACACGTCCTTTTCAGCCGGTGGTGAACAGCGATCTCCTCACCTCACGGCATGTTAGGCCTAAGACACCTGCTACAACCAATAGCAGCGGGAATATTTGCATACGTGAACAAGCAGAACCACCACCTAGTCTTTCATTCAGCAGTCACACCTCTCATTCGCTAGTGTTTATACTTCTGTATATAGGAGAATTACATTTATCTATATGCGGTTACGTTAATTAGATATAATTATCGTGACATTACTCCCACCAAAAGTATACGCTCAACTAAAGATATATTCTTGTTAGCTGATTTAACTAAAACGAAAACGAAATCCACTTGAAGTGATAGCTTCTCTTCTTCAAGGTTAGATTCTGAAGTGGAGGAAGTGCAGGAACCAAGTACAGGTTTCGCACCTCAGCTGAAAGTTGAGAAATATACATATAACATCTATAGGAGGTTTACATTTCTATCTTCCACCTTAACAGGAAGCACAAAATTGAGTTTCTATCATGATTATATTAGCAACAAGTTAATAAATAATTTGTTGATTATATCCCATGTATTTCAAGTTTGTGTTTCAAGAACAAAAAAAATGAATTTAGAACAATACTTCCTTTAGAATCAAAGTTCTTTATTCTGGGTGGCACCTCATTAGGGATGAGGATTCTTCTGCAGTCGATGCTCCACCTCCGCTTCATGATATTGTAGTTGAGGTCCTGGGTTGCGAGACATTTCAGCTCGGCTGTCCTCAAGGTCACTGCTGCTTCCGCTGACCAACCTTGAGAGTAGATCAGCTCCTACGTTCTCAGTTCCTCTTATGTAGCGGATATTGAACTCAAATTGTTGAAGGTAGAGCGCCCAGCGCATCAAGCGCGCGTTGGCGGTCTTAGATCGCTTGATTTGAGAGAGAGGCATGTGGTCCGTTTCCAGAGTGAATTTAGCACCACACAAGTAATAATAAAACTTGTGAATCCCCTCTATAACCGCTAACAGCTCTCGTTCAACTGTCGAATAATTGCATTCGGCTTTGGAGAGTCTACGGCTGTGGTAAGCTACGGGGAACAATATGCCATCAAACTCTTGCAGAAGGATTGCTCCAACACCTTCTCCCGATGCATCCGTCCGCAAAGTAAAGGGTTTATCTTTGGATGGAAGTCGGAGAATAGGTTCAGAGCACAAGGTTTCCTTTAGTGTAGTGAAGGATTTCTCCTGCTCTGCACCCCACACCAGCTTGATGCTGCATTCTTTCTTCAGGAGGTTGAAAAGTGGAAGAGCAATCTGCGTAAAGTTTTTGATGAAGCTCCGATAATACCCAACGAGGCCGAGGAAAGAACGAAGCTGGTGTTGATTTACGGGTCGCGGTGCCATGCGAATCTTGTGTAGTTTCTCCTGCTGACACTCGCATTTGCCATCTCCAACGGTGTGGCCAAGGAAGTGTGTCCGTGTGAAGGCTATCTCACACTTGCTGGGCTTTAGGGTCATTCGATGCAGAGATAATTTACTGAAAACTACGTCGAGAAGCTTCTGGTGCTCAGCCAAAGTCGATGTATGTACGAGTACGTCATCCATAAAAATTTCTACTCCCGAAATATCTCCAAGTACTTGACGCATGCACCGATTGAAGACTGAGGGGGAGTTCGTTAATCCAAAGGGTAGCACCTTGTATTGATACAGTCCACAGGGGGTTTTGAAGGCTGTTATCTTCCTGCTCTCTGGATGCAAAGGAATCTGGAAGAATCCTTTTGTCAGGTCCAGTTTTGTAAAATATTTAGAGGCAGATAAACGTGAGAAGATAATGCGTTGATCAGACATTGGTTCCGCCTCGAAATGAGTAGCTGCGTTAACGCGACGGTAATCCCCGCAGATCCTGATGTCTCCTCCTTTCTTCTTAACCACAACTATGGGTGAACAATACGAACTCTTGGACGGTTCAATAATGCCCATAGCTTCCAGTTTCTTTATCTCTTTGATCACCAAGTCTACATATCGCAGAGGTATGGGATATGGCTTTGTGCGCACTGGCTCTTTATTACGAAGGACGATTCGATGTTCTTCCACCTTGGCAACTCGGGGTTGGTCAGAGAAGATTTCAGGGTACTTCTGAATGATCTCATGGAGGTCTGCCTTATGGTGGTCCTCTAGCTTCGGGTTTATGATAATACTCTCTGGTCCTTCCCTCGAATCAGCCTCAGGAGTCAAGGGCTGGCAGAAACCAGAGTCTTCAGGTATTACGGTTGCCGTACAACCAAACCTTTTCGAGTTATCAACACCTTTCTCAGAAGAGCAGCGTCGTCGAACATTGACTGAACGTCGATTGTCACTCTTTTCTTGTTGACGAGTTGCATGGCTAGACTGAGGTACAGGGGAGGACCTTGGATAATATTTCTTTATCATGTTTATGTGGAAACGTTTCTTCTCGTGGCCGATTCCTACGATGTAATTAACGTCTGAAACTCGTTTGAGAATAGTATAAGGTCCACTCCACTGTGCTAGGAGCTTGTTTGTGCTCGTAGGTAGCAATATCAAGCACTGATCTCCTTCATCAAGAGTACGAAACTTGGCTTTCCTGTCATAATAAGACTTCTGAGTGACCTGGCTTTTCAAAAGCTCCTCTTTTGCGAGTTCGCACGTAGAATGCAAGCGTTCACTCAGATCCAGAACATACTGATAAGAGGAGGTGATTACTGGGTCATCCTCAGTGTTGTCCCACAGCTCCCTCAGAACTTGCAAAGGGCCTCTTACTGGTCTACCGTACACCAACTCAAATGGGGAGAATCTTAAGGAACTTTGCGGGGCTTCTCTGTAGGCAAACAGCAGCGGTGCCAAGAGACGAGGCCATTCCCGCGGCTGGTCTGCAGCCATACGTTTTAGCATCTTCTTTAGTGTGCCATTAAATCGCTCACAAAGACCATTTCCTTGTGGGTGGTATGGTGTAGTTCTCATGCCCTTTACTGAAAGGAGCTTCCAGGTCTCTTCCATCATGCCTGATGTAAACTGTGTACCTCTGTCGCTCAGTACTTCCTTGGGTATGCCGATTCTGCAGAACATATCGAAGAGAGCTTCTGCAACCGTGGCAGCTTCTATGTTCTTCAGGGCAACAGCTTCTGGCCATCTTGTTGCAAAATCAACGACTGTAAGGATGTATTTCGATTTATCGTCAGCACAAGGTGTAATGGGACCCACAATATCGACAGCCACGCGAGAGAACGGTTCCGAAATCACAGGAAGTGGCTGTAGAGGTGCTGCAGTATTGCGTCCCTTGTCCGTTGTCTTCTGACATATGTCACAGGAACGGCCGAGTCTTAAGATTTCAGCTCCCATTCCAGGCCAGAACATGGTGGATTGTATTCGGGCGAGAGTTTTGGCTGCCCCCATGTGACCTCCGAGGAGCGAGTGGTGCCCCAACTTGAAGACTTGTTGGCGACATCCAGCTGGAACAACGAACTGCAGCTTCACCTCACCCTGAGGCAAGGTAGTTCGTCGGTAAAGTCTGTTGTTCTGCCATATAAAGTCCATCTTTATTCCCTTGTAGAGGCGAACATGACGTTGCTCAGCATATTCACGTAGTTTGGAGAGGGTGGCATCATTTTTCTGCTGCTCAGCTATATCCTCGCCTTTTAGTAGTGCCTCCAGACCTTGTGGATTTGCCAGTCGTGTACTGATCTCAGAGCGACGTGCAGCAGCTCTCGTAGTGACAGCAGCACTGGTCTGATCCATAATGTCTGCAGATATGGTTGGTCCATCGCGAACACCAGGGGATTCTGACATAAGGGGGACATCTTGTGCAGTAGGTTCACTCTCCTCTGCAGTTTGTGTCATCGCGTCCTTGCCTCCTTCCACCTGGGTCTGCGTCTGGACCTCTTTCGCCGGGACCAGGCCAGCTCCAGGCACGTTGCCCAGGACAAAATCGAAGGCGGGGTTATCCATAACAGCAGCAGTCACAGTGCCTGTAAAATAAGGGGACTGGCAGAAAACCTTTGCCTCACGGACAACTATTTGTGAACCATCAATCATTGTAACACGAACGGTTTTGCCAGTATAATCCTTTCTTTTTACATACCTTTTTTTAACTACACATCCTGTGGAGCCAGAGTCTCGCATGATAATTGCTCTGCGACCCTGGACTAGGCCCTCTGCAGTAGACAATCTCTTGCTGGCTGCTGAAGGCAAGGGAAGAGGAGAGCATGCACAGAGTACATGGTGGCCAAGTGCCAGGCCAGACAGATGTACCTGGGGCTCCTCCTTTTCCGGGACACTGTTCACGGTAGCCAAGTGACCGGACTGGTAGAACGGCTTCTTTTCACCCCCTTTCCGTGGCATATTGAAAGGCTGGTGCTTGTGTTCTCCCGGCTGTGCTTTTGCAGTTTCAGGAGATTTTGACTCCCTGCGATCACCGACGCTTCTCAGAGCAGGTTTCTTTGACTCTTGCTTTCGTTCGCCCTCTTTCTTCACCCTATAGTTGTAGCCATAAGCAGAGAACCAGCCATCCGCTATGTCCGCGGTCTCCGCCAGGCTAGTAACTTTGTTCATTCTCAGCTGAGCTCGCAATCCCTTGGGCAGCGAAGCGAGTAGTTGCGTAACCAGAATGAGCTCCAGGATACCTTCCTTGGTGTCAGGTAAATTACTCCTTCGATGCCAAGTCTTAAAGAGATGAGAGAGACGAATGATGAAAAGCTTGCAGGTCTCCCGCTCGTCAAGGTGAGCTTCCTGGAACCTGCAACGGGCCTGCTCGAGGCTTATAGCGTAAGCACTCAGCAGAGCTTCCTTTAATTCGCTGTACGTCAAATTACCTTCGATTTCGGTGCGGTGATAAACATCCAGGCTGTGGCCCTGGAGGCGGGTGACGAGCTGCAGAAACATCGTCTTCTCGTCCCACCCGTGATCGGCTGCGACCCTTTCGAATACGAGGAAATAAGCTTCGACCTGGTCTGCGTCGTCAGGAAACATCGGCAACTTCGTTTTGGGAGGAGCCACGGGCGTGGGCGGCGTAGCTTTAAGGACTTCTATCTTATGCTTAAAATTTAGCTCTGCCATCCGAATTTCGTGCTCCCGTATCGCTTCGGCGGCCGCAAACTCGCGTTCGCGATCTTCCCGCTCTCTGCGCTCCGCCCGCAAGTCTCGATGCTGGTCCTGCACATACTTAGCAATATCACGGGGATCAGTCAACCCCAGGTCTGCAGCCTCCTGCTTCAATACCGCTAAATCCATTTCTAGATAAGTTTAATTTCAGTTTTGTTCGTGCTAATGAATAACTAGTGCTATTGAATAACAAGTGCCACGTACGAACGAGTTCTTGGTTCAGTCACTTATAATTATTGTTCATACTATTGGTTCGTTAGTGCCACTGACATCTAGCTAATGATGGGAATGAATGAAATGTGTGCAAGAGAATAATATAAAACACGTCCTCTATATCACAATAACAAGGGAAAGCGAATGCTTATAACCCTATCATGGAATGTAACAAGTCAAAATTGGAATTATGGATACTGACGTGATTCCCGTCTGCTTATATGCAAGCACATTTACTTTACTTATTCAATAAATATCAGTGGCCCCACGTTGGGCGCCATTGTCACACTTTACTCAAATTATTTATATTCCGAGTATTTAGTTATGAATGTATAGTTTCCATCACTTACTCGATGTAATAAGTTATTTCATGAGCAATAACGTTTGTTTCATGAAATTATTATGAATTATATACATATTTTAATTTCCATGTGATTAGTGTGATTGTAATACTACTTATTAATTTATTACTTTAAGGTCTATAATATTACTTTTTTTTATAGTTTTATTCTCGTTTATTGAGAAGGGAAACTGCGAGCCACTGACAGAAATAAGTAGAAACAAAAATGCACTGAATAACTTCACTTATTATTTATTTATTCACTTAGCACACAATACATTGTTCAATGGATGATGCCCTACACATTCACCCCACTCACTCACCTTCCGCATTACAGGTTAATCCTAACCCTAGATTATAGCACAGCACCACTAACACAGTCACTTCAACAATAGTCATTTTACTGTCCGCACTCACGTATTTTCGCACTGCACGTTTCTTTATCATAGTTTAACTGTTTAGCACTTCGATGTTGTTTATATAAGTTATCAGAGGATAATATCAATTAAATTAGTTCATAACTTCTAGATTGGATTTCTTTCCAAGGAATTAGCGGTAAAACAAGAGTCGAGAACACGTCCTTTTCAGCCGGTGGTGAACAGCGATCTCCTCACCTCACGGCATGTTAGGCCTAAGACACCTGCTACAACCAATAGCAGCGGGAATATTTGCATACGTGAACAAGCAGAACCACCACCTAGTCTTTCATTCAGCAGTCACACCTCTCATTCGCTAGTGTTTATACTTCTGTATATAGGAGAATTACATTTATCTATATGCGGTTACGTTAATTAGATATAATTATCGTGACAGAGGGAGTGTCCAGTTTCTAATTCTTGAGGGTTGACTCACTCACCGACAAGACGACAACACTACACTCTAACATGGATTTGCACAATAAGAAAATTATCTCGGAATTTTGAGGGTGTTGAGTGAAGGGTGGGGAGGGAGATGTGAGGTGGGGAGAGAGGGAGGGAGGGGAGAGTAGCAAGGAGGACATGAAAGAGAATAGTAATTGTAGTAGTAATAATTATACTGTAGTTTCTTTATTTAAAACAGTCGCAAAATGCACAGTTCGTTCCTTAAGCCGTCTTTCTCCACGCCGTTCGTTTCTCTTTGTTAATTCCGGTAATCTTAAAGACTTTCTAAAAATCTCAGAACTACTCGTTTTATTTATCACCTAATGATTCTCACAGCCCTTCTCTCACTCTCCCTTCTCTTATTAACGAGTCTGTTTAGCCAGCCAGATTTTTTTCTATTCTTGAGATGATTTAACTGCAAAACTTACAAAGCTCATTTCCGTACCATTACCAGGAGTGTTTAACAATTACCGTATTTTTAGTCATTAGCATTTCAGATTAAGTGGAGAGAGGGGGTAGTGTAGTGAAACAAACCGTTGCTTCCCTCTCTGTTGTCGGTGACGGGGGCCGTAGACTTTCATCATGATCAGTGATTGCGGCTGCCTCTACGGCACCTGAATATACTTCAAAGAGAACAGTGACAAGTCAGTGATTGTAGTTTTACCTTATGCTCATTTTTATATGTTCAGTTTGCTTTTTTTATGTTTAGGTTTGTTTTTTATGTTCAATTTGATCAGTGTTTTCTTTTTCTTTTCTTTTTCTCGTGTGATGTGTGTACGTGTTGATTCTTTTAAATCTTTTATTGCGTCCTCATTTTACTTTGTTTTCTTGGAAACCCCATTTTTCCAGTCTTCCGTTTTCTTCACTATTTAGTATGTTACTGCTTTTCATTCTTTTATCCCTGTACTTGTATTGCTTTATCACTTCTTAATCTTTTGGTTATCATTTTAATCATCTTCTAATCATTTCTATTATCCTTATTGAATTGCTTACAGGGAAGATTTGATAAATAACTTATTCATAGGGAGCGTGCACGCCCTTTACCTTTAAAAGGGGCCGCACATTATACTCGAATCTCTCTTTCACCTCCTTGCTTTGGTGTATTTTGCCGTGTGACTGAGGAGTGGGTGTATAATTGGCTGCTGATTTTTCGCCTGGATGTTTGTAAGTACGTGGCCAAGTGCACATGTTATACATACAAACTGAATAAGATAATCTGGTGCCTAAATATGATATGTCTATATGATCAGAATTCTCTTGTTTTGCCCCCACCCTCAGTCAAGTCTTATTTTCTCATGATTCCCTGCTGTCTGTTTTACATATTTAATTATTTCATTCATGACGTTTTTTAAGCTTATTTGTTTTTATGGTTTATAATATATTAAAACATGAAGAGTCAGACTCGGGAACGCAATCACTCAAACGAGCCTAAAGACTAAGACCGAGCCTCAGACCTTGGCACGCCTGCTACCACTAGCCAGGGGAGTTGCAATTGACAAATACAAAAGAAAAAAATCGTGCATCATATTCGGGACCAAACATGCTCTCGCTCTAAACATATTTACAAATACAGAACATATAGATCGATAAATCGATAGATTATATAAATATGTATATAAAAGACAAATTCTAGACAAATACCAGACAAAGAACGCACTGACGAGTGGGACATCATTCATGGGTGCACGAGAGCTCCATCTTTCGGTGACTGCACACAATGATGATTGACAGGAAAATGGATTAGTCATGACGTCACACTCTTCCTTGCGGACGGGGGTAGGAGGTGAGGAAAGGGATGGGGATATGGAAGGGGAAGGGGTAGGGGATGGGAAGAGGAACGAGAAGGGAGGTTGACACTGAAAAGTAGATCTCAAATATATTGCACGATGTCAGCGTTGATCGTGAACCTGCATATGTTCAGGCTAATAATGCCGTATGAGCCTTCATTTTTTTTCACCAACACCATTTGACGCTGAAGATAAACGAGAAAGCCAAGCATTAGTCGCACTTACATTCACAAGTGCTTTTACTACCAGTGTCACCAGTTCTTATTAATAAACAAGAGCATAAGAACTCGAATCAAAACACTTTAATACCACAGCGATCCTACGTATTACTTTTTGAAGGTAGATGCTCTCATAACACACAAATTTAGACTGAGTTCACGTGAATCCTATAAAACAATACCAACATTCTAATAAATTCAAAAACACATGCATGGTTTTATGAATGCATGCGTCGGACAGATACACACATGCTAACAAATGCACGCATTTACCCTGCCTGCCTGCCTGCTTGCCCGCCCGCCTGCCTGCCTGCCTGCCTGCCTGCCTGCCTGCCTGCCTGCCTGCCTGCCTGCCTGCCTGCCTGCCTGCCTGCCTGCCTGCCTGCCTGCCTGCCTGCCTGCCTGCCTGCCTGCCTGCCTGCCTCCCTGCCTGCCTGCCTGCCTGCGTACGTCCCTCCCTGCCTCCCTTCTCGGACATGAACGTACCAACCCACACACAATGAACAGTGGCCGTGGTTCTCCTACGCTTTTATCCAATTCTTTTTGCCGCGAAATCACAGTAACTCAGGAGAAAACGACCCTTAATGTCTGCATAGCCGTTAAGGCGCTCTCGGAGGAAAGGGAGAGAGGGATAGGAAGATAGAGATACAGTATACACATATATTCCGAATACAGATGAGAGCGAAAGAGAAAGAGAAAGATAAAGAGATAGTAAGAAAGAGAAAGAGAAAGAGAAAGAGAGAGTGAGAGAGAGAGAGAGAGAGAGAGAGATAGATAGATAGATAGATAGATAGAGAGAGAGAGAGAGAGAGAGCGAGAGCGAGAGCGAGAGAGAGAGAGAGAGAGAGAGAGAGAGAGAGAGAGAGAGAGAGAGAGAGAGAGAGAGAGAGAGAGCGAGAGAGAGAGAGAGAGAGAGAGAGAGAGAGAGAGAGAGAGAGAGAGAGAGAGAGAGAGAGAGAGAGAGAGAGAGCGAGAGAGAGAGAGAGAGCGAGAGAGAGAGAGAGCGAGAGAGAGAGCGAGAGAGAGAGCGAGAGAGAGAGAGAGAGAGAGAGAGAGAGAGAGAGAGAGAGAGAGAGAGAGAGAGAGAGAGAGAGAGAGAGAGAGAGAGAGAGAGCGAGAGAGAGAGAGAGAGAGAGAGAGAGAGAGAGAGAGAGAGAGAGAGAGAGAGAGAGAGAGAGAGAGAGAGAGAGGGAGAGAGAGAGATTAATGAACGCAGACATGGAAAGTGGAGCTGACTGTTAAACTAACAAACAAAACTCAGAAAGTTATGTAGATAAATAGATAGATAGACAGATAGACAGACAGGTCGACACAAGCGCGTGTACACACACACACACACACACACACACACACACACACACACACACACACACACACACACACACACACACACACACACACACACACACATAAACAGAGTCACATAAAAGTGGTCGTTGAGGGAGAATAAGGGATCCTCTCATAAAAGTAATTTAACCGAGGGTAGTGCGGGCAAGGAAGTGGTGGTGGGCCAGGTGGGGGGGGGGGGGGGGGTCCGAAGCCTCATCCACACACGAACTTCAGTTAGTAAAGACATTTCTGTCAGCTAGGCCTCTATGACAATCGTTCCACACTATCCATTTCTACTGAATCGACCACCTAAAGTGCGCCTTAACCGGAGTCCAGAGGACGTCTGTGTGTTTGCAGAGACTCTACCGAGTTTGTGTTGGTCCCTGCATTTTTTTTGCCGGTGGTGGGGTGGGGGTGAGCGTGAATGCATGCAAGCATGCATGCGTGTGTATGCTTGTGTGCATGTATGTGTGTGTATCTGTTTGCCTGTATTTAGGCCCTATATGTATTTGTATGCCTCTTCATATGTATTTGTATGTCTATATGTATATATTTGTAAGCCTTTATGAATATATTTGAATGTCTATTTACATATGTGCTTTTGTGTATGTGTCTATCGGATTGTGTATGTGTGTGTACGTTTATGTGGGTGTGTTTCTACGTGTTCACGTGCGTGCGAGTGCGCACCTACGTGAACGTGCATGTAAATATTTACATGTGCGTGCGTGTATACACATGTTTGGACGAAGAAGCCGGCCGCAGAGTGAGGACACCGAGGAGCGCCGAGGAGCGACGACACATGTAGGTGCCGGAGAGCAAGAGTTCCCGACTGTTTACAAGAAATCTCCATCAACAGAGTCTTTACTTTCTCATTCATTCCCTCGCCGCCCCAGGGGAAGGATGAGGTGAGCCGAGGGGGGGAGGGAGGCGAGAAGACGAGGGGGAGGGACGCAAAGGAGGGACAAAGGAGGATAGAGACGAAGGGGAGGTACCAGCGTTTTTTCCAAAGGGGGTGGAGGGGAAGGGTGTAAGGAGGTCACCCACCTGTCAAATACCCCGGCATGTTGACACAGCCCCACGCGCATGTCAAGCCGTCAAGTACACCTCGGGACACACAATAATCGATAACTCCCCCCCTCCTCCATGCCGAGGGATAATGACGTCATAATGTCCCTGCCATTGAGACACCGCAGGAGTCATTGTGAAAGACAGACTTTTTTCCCCAACCGTCTCTGCGTATCCAGCGAGGGAGGCCGGAGCATCTCACTCGCGGGGTGTTATACGTGTTTGCCGCATCATCCCCCAAGATGGACTCATGACACTGAATCATTGCGTGGTAAGAGATATGGTTTGTTTGTATGCATGCGGCTCCTTGCATGCATACCCTGGCGGTGGAGGCCAATAAACAAAATAAACAATATAATGTCCAAAATTCTAAACTCCAAAAGTAATAAATATCAGCCAAACCATTTGACACAGTCCGCGTTACGACCAAACTTTTACAATAACCCTTTAATTTAAAATGTACTGCATTAACTATAACTATACTGAGTGGTTGGCAATGAAATATCACCTTGCTATGTGTGTCAACAGACTGACAACGATAATCTCACATATCAACAAGCTCTATTCTTTTGTAACTCGCTTGTGGTGAGACAACAACAATCGTTTTACTCCATCGCTTTTACATTTTTTTTTCATTCTTTTAGATGATAGCCGATATCGCGAATGCATTCCACGATTGTCACGACGAGGTTTCACAAGACTGGGAGCCAAGGAAGGGAATAAAACAATTCACAATACCTTCTCAACTACTGTCGTACTATTTTGGCTTTGTCAGCGGGTATCTTTGAAGGTGAAAAAATGGGCATGTGATTCTAGTGCGGCGTTTTTTTATTATTTCGACAAATCCATTTTCCAAAGAAAATATTTTTAAAAATATTCTTGTTAAAAGGACTTCAAAGGAGTCGTTAAAACAGGCTACAATTCAAGATAGTGAATAAGAGAATGATATTGATTTAATAACAGGGAAAGTTGGGTTTAAATAACACCAAATTTCCTTCTTTTTTTTCTTTTTTTTGCTTGGCTCTTCTTCATTAAGAACAAAGTGCCTCCAAATGAACAGGATGTAAAGAGAAAACACACAGCTGGAACAGATAAACAGCACCCATCGTCCCTATCCTCTCTTTCTCAGAGAAGATTGTCTGAACGGCAGAAGTAACAGAGCCGCTTCCCCCTCAACAATCAAACAAATACACAAACACACACGTACACACCAATTGTACAATCAGAAAACAAGGCGTGCCGCCAC
>NC_061836.1:12373164-12383164 GCF_019202785.1 Penaeus chinensis
GTTGACATGGTTTTAATCATCAGTGAAATTAATTTTGAGGTTGCAATGTTTTGATAATGTGAAAAGACCCGCGCGTTTGGACCACTCGTTAGGCAAGGCTAGTCTAAACACTTTTACAATGCAGACATATTACCATTAATATGTGATCAATTATGCCATGACCGTAAAGAGCAAACGATCGGTTATTGAAAAATGGGAAATTCAGACGCAGGATATCCAGCAACTACTATTACTACTACTATCACACCATGAAATCTGATCTGCCTTACCATAAAATGTCTGGTTATCCATGTTTTACCCAATCCCCTCTCGAACGAATATACTTACAAGTGCTGCTTCCCACTGCGAATTTCCTTTCGTGAGTTCATCTTTTCGAGTCCACCTAAAGAGGAAGAAAATTCCCGGCGCAGTACTTCACTTTGGAAAGGTAAATCGTGCATGAAGGGCGTAAAGGTCAGTCTGATGTTATTGCTCTACAAGCTATACATAATTCTCCATCGGAATGACTGAAGGGAAGTAGCATTTCAGTTAAACATACTTTCAAAAATATTCATACAAAAAAAGAAAAAAGGCTGCGAGGTAAACATGTTTTGCTTTGCAAAATCTATTTTCCTCGAAATTCAACATTTTATCACCGTTCTTCACAATCGCAAATGCGCTCATATAATCCATAAGATAAAAAAAAAAAAAAAAAAAAAAACGAAAATAGTGGTATACGTATGGATGTAGAGAGGATAGGTAATACACAGAGAAAGGCTTAGCCACTGATGGACAGCAGTCCTGAGGCTTTGGCGCCCACCCATTAGGTACTCGCGCCGTAGTTTCAGCCCAAAGATAAATTATAGCGTGTGAAACTGACAGGCTTTTCTGGCACTTTCACTGTGGATTAAAGTTCAGCAGCACTCGAGGCTTAACGGTGAACTGGAGCGTGGCAATGTCCGAGGAGGCAGATGAGAACGACTGAGTTCATTGTGAAAATTGTAAGAAAATGTATGAATGCTTATGAATAACTTCACAAGAGATATGAAATTAATATCAGGATGTTACAAAATCTTCAGAAAATGTAAGGCTAAAACACATCAGCAATTAATTTATCTTAAGAATTATTTATTTTCGTTTATGTTTCTCCTACAAAAGAATTATTAACAGATACAGTGGTTTTGTGGTTATAAGTGGAGAAAATCTGGTAGCAAAAATAATAAGTGGCACCAATAACTAGGCAACGAGGTGACAAAATGGAATAACCCTCCCCCCTCAATTTCGCTGGTCTTTGGCCGTTGGATCCTTATGTTTGTGAGTGAGAGTATGCAACATGTGTGTCGTGTGTAAAAGACAATTTTAATGGAGGTCAGCCAGGATAAAAAGAGCGACTCTGACGTTGTAAACTGAGATGGCATAATGGAAAGATACCTAAAATCCCTAGTAATACAGGTGCTACACTGGCATCGTCTTTACGCTATTCTAGTCAAAGTCCATTTACTCTCGATCTACATCCAAAGGACACGCAGTTCTTTCCAATACCCAGAATAAAGCGACCGTTCAATAAACAAAACAAAACAAACAAAAATCCACATTTAATCAAGAAAAAGTCCCACTAGTATTTTGTAATAAAAATGGATAGCCCTGTCCTTCCCCACTAAATCGACTTTTAACACTGTTACGAAGGGAGGGAGAGAGAGAGAGAGAATAAAAAACAGTTATATACAACTGCATGCCCCCGCTGAGAGCGTGACCCCGTCCGAACTATTTACGATCGTGGTGAATCCTCAGCCAGCCTCCCGCATACAGCCAGATTTGGGCCTTTCATCATCCGATCTTCACTTAATTACACGCACTATCACTGAGAGCTTAGACAAAATAAATTAAATTCCATTTCATATGCGCTTTCACCTCATACTGCGTTCTGATGGTGATACAATTTCGCTGGTCTTGGGCCGTTGCTCCTTTGTTTTTGTTTATCTTTTAAAATTCCAGTATCGTTTGAATTGGTTACCTGTAAATGAGAAGGCGGAAAGGATGACTCACAAAGTGATATAGAAAGATGAGGGAGATTTTTTTAAAATCTTTTTGTAAATCCCTGTATGTAAATCCAACCCCCCCCCTCTCTCTACTCTCTCTCTCTCTCTCTCTCTCTCTCTCTCTCTCTCTCTCTCTCTCTCTCTCTCTCTCTCCCTCTGTTTCTCTCGCTCTCTCCCCTCTGTTTCTCTCTTCTCTCCCCTGTTTCTCTCTTCTCTCCTATCCAGCCCCCCTTTCTCTCTCCTCTCCAACCCCCCCATCCTCTCTCCTCTCCAACCCCCCCATCCTCTCTCCTCTCCAACCCCCCCATCCTCTCTCCTCTCCAGCCCCCCTTTCTCTCTTCTCTCCAGCCCCCCTTTCTCTCTTCTCTCCAGCCCCCCTTTCTCTCTTCTCTCCAGCCCCCCTTTCTCTCTTCTCTCCAGCCCCCCTTTCTCTCTTCTCTCCAGCCTCCCTTTCTCTCTTCTCTCCAGCCCCCCTTTCTCTCTTCTCTCCAGCCCCCCTTTCTCTCTTCTCTCCAGCCCCCCTTTCTCTCTTCTCTCCAGCCCCCCTTTCTCTCTTCTCTCCAGCCCCCCTTTCTCTCTTCTCTCCAGCCCTCCCTTTCTCTCTTCTCTCCAGCCCCCCTTTCTCTCTTCTCTCCAGCCCCCCTTTCTCTCTTCTCTCCAGCCCCCCTTTCTCTCTTCTCTCCAGCCCCCCTTTCTCTCTTCTCTCCAGCCCCCCTTTCTCTCTTCTCTCCAGCCCCCCTCTCTCTCTTCTCTCCAGCCCCCTTCTCTCTCTTCTCTCCAGCCCCCTCTCTCTCTTCTCTCCAGCCCCCCCTCTCTCTCTCTCTCTCTCTCCTCCAGCCCCCCTCTCTCTCTTCTCTCCAGCCCCCCTCTCTCTCTCTCCTCTCCCCCCCTCTCTCTCTCTTCTCTCCTCCCTTTCTCTCTCTCCTCTCCCCCCCCTCTCTCTCTCTCTCCTCCCTCTCTCTCTCTCTCCTCTCACCCCCCTCTCTCTCTCTCTCTCGCCTCTCCCCCCTCTCTCTCTCTCTCCTCTCCACCCCCTCTATCTCTCTCCTCTCCCCCCCCTCTCTCTCTCTCCTCTCCCCCCTCTCTCTCTCTCCTCTTCCCCCCCCTCTCTCTCTCTCCTCACCCCCCCTCCTCTCTCTCCTCTCCCCCCTCTCTCTCTCTCCTCTCCCCCCTCTCTCTCTCTCTCCTCTCCCCCCCCTCTCTCTCTCTCCTCTCCCCCCCTTCTCTCTCTCTCCTCTCCCCCCCTCTCTCTCTCTCCCCTCCCCCCCTCTCTCTCTCTCCCCTCCTCCCCTCTCTCTCTCTCCTCCCCCCCCTCTCTCTCTCCTCTCCCCCCTCTCTCTCTCCTCTCCCCCCATTCTCTCTCCTCTCCCCCCCTCTCTCTCTCTCCTCTCCCCCCTCTCTCTCTCCTCTCCCCCTCTCTCTTTCCTCTCCCCCTCTCTCTTTCCTCTCCCCCTCTCTCTCTCTTCTCTCCCCCTCTCTTTTTCTCCTCTCCCCCCTCTCTCTCTCTTCTCCCCCCTCTCTCTCTCTCTCTCCTCTCATCCCTCTCTCTTCTCCCCCTCTCTTTTTTCACTCCCCCTCTCTCTCTCTCTCAACTTTTTTTCTCTCTCTGTCTCTTTATATAACATATATAAATCTAAATACACTTACATACCTGCATTAATACATGACAGTGAGCGAGAACATTCATGGGAAAAAAATAGCTAGAGATTAATTTACAAATTTTGGGCGAGCGATACAAAACGATCCCGGCATTCGAACACAAAAAAAGGTAAGATGAAAACTGTCTGAAGTGCACCCCAGTTATACAAGTATTCATGTTGATGTTGAAAAGCGTATAAAAAACATCGCCATGATAATAATGCCGCTATCAATCCACACAACACATACATGCCACATACCTACCAGCGAAATGAGTCCATTCATACCATATTTGAAGAAGTCCATACCAGAAATGCTATCGGTACCCGCTTCCCACATCCTACATTTTTCCAACCAGCATGTCAACCCTATATCACTATAACAGCCAGCTGATTCATAAACAGTTTACGCAACGTCATTACCGACATGCATACACCAATCCTCAAAAGAGCATAATGACATGGACGCAACAAGCTACAGTAAACCGTTACATCATAAAAAAAAAAAAAAAAATAACGAAAACTATTATTTACCATTAGGGGAGGTGAAGAGGGGCAAGATAGTAGCAGTTTCAAGACTAGACACACAAAAATGCAATTCACACTGAATGGACACAGAATATCCTTGTCGGAATTCTCGTCCGACTCCCAAAAGGAATGTTTTCAACCCACCATATCATACCAACGCTATTAGGTCTTGTTGCTGTCAGTAAAAGTAAAAAAAATTGAGAGAGATTTGGGAAAGAGGGAGAGACTGTGAGGGAGGGAGGGAGGGAGGGAGGGAGGGAGGGAGGGAGGGAGGGAGGGAGGGAGGGAGAGAAAGAAAGGGAAAGAGAAAGAGAAAGAGAAAGAGAAAGAGAGAGAGGACGGGGAAGTAGAAGGAAATGATGGAACGGTGAGAGAGAGAGAGAGAGAGAGAGAGAGAGAGAGAGAGAGAGAGAGAGAGAGAGAGAGAGAGAGAGAGAGAGAGAGAGAGAGAGAGAGGGTCAAAACATTTATGTTGCTCTTCCAGACGACAAAAGTTTCATCCATTATCAAGAATAACGAATACACTTGAACTGTACAACAAAAAAACACACAATCTTTTCCCCAAACTTAATTTAAAAAATCAATCGCCGCACAAAGACGCCAACGCCGCTTCGAAAATCATTCCCCTATCTTCATAATGGGCAGCTCTAATGACCTCCCCCGTCCTCTCAAAGACCGTCCCAGGTCATCCCAGATCAAGACGACCTCCTGCTGCAACAACTGGACCAGAGCCCAATGATGATAATCTCTCTCCATCATCTTAATGACCCTCTTTATGACCTGACTCGTCGTCTTACTCAACAATTTCCTCGTGCAATAAATGCGCAGTTTGTCAACGTACGGAATCATGGCCCTCCCATACCGCTGACCGGTAGAGTTTCCTGAATTAAAAAAAGGGTATTTTAAATTTTAGGCACCGATTGTAATCACAATGACCTACGTATGAATACAGTCAAAACGAGTGTCTCAGTATCATTAGTTGCAATCGCAAGCACAGATATAACTACATTACAATCACAATACCCGTGCAGTAAAATAAACATACTAGGGAGGGAAAGTGATTTATCTGTGAATTAAATTACACCATAATTCTGAAAATGTATACGGTATGCCCTTAACCTTAGGTATAAAACGGCAATATAGAACAAAATGGGAGGAAAACATGTTTATATAACAATCGTCCTTATAAATGTTCCCAATCGTACCTTATAACACTAAACTTCCCTAAAAACAGAAAGAAAGAAAAAACACGCACCTCCGGACACTGTGAGGATGAATCCCGCTGCACAAATCCTGCTCGATACTAACTTTTGCTTGCCTATATGAATAATACAACGCGGACAAATTCGCTGTAGGCTACACAAAGTATAAACCATGAACGTAAGAGAGAAAATCCTGTTATTAATGCAACCAGAATGAGCACTTACATTTTTATCTGGTTATCGGATGAAATGTTCTGAATTTTTACAAGTGTATCCTTTCATTAACATTAAACATAGGCATAATCAAATATAAGTTATGTAGAAGCTGTGCTACATTCCTTTCATATGCAATATCTTCCTTTACAGTCAAATATGAATAGTCGCTCGTCAATGTATAAGAACACTCCATAAAACGGAGCCTTTAATGCATTCAACCACACCAGCATGTTATCCATACCTTACAAAAAAAAAAAAAAAACATAATTTACCTCTTTATTTGAACCAATACACAAAATACAAGAGATCTCCCCCAACCCTTCTCAGCAACTTTGCGCCATATCTTCTCGCCAAGCCACGGATATTTGCACACTGGCTTCTCTTTCTCCTCCCTCCTTCTCCGCCCCCCCGCCCCTCCGCGCAATCCGGAGGAGCGTATCCCATCCCTTTCCTGTCGGGGAAGATCCTGTTAGTGTATGATCGCTGGCGCGTGGACGGCGATTTTAAACAGCAGGTGATCTTGCCTTCCTCTCTCGCTCTTCCCTATTGTGTACGTTTCGCACTTCGTTGGTGATCCGTCGTTGGTTTGCTTATCATTCGATTATTTCGTTCCTTTATCTATTCGCTTTCATTTTTCTTCGATTTGTTTTATTGATTATTTCACTCCTTTATCTATTCGCTTTTTTATACATTTATCTTACCCCTCTTGTATCCTGTTAAAAAGCAGGATATTTTCCCTGACGTATTTTCTGCCCACTCCCACATCATCTTTTGTTCTCTTTCTTCTCTCTCTCTCTCTCTTCTCTCTCTCTCTCTCTCTCTCTCTCTCTCTCTCTCTCTCTCTCTCTCTCTCTCTCTCTCTCTCTCTCTCTCTCTCTCTCTCTCTCTCTCTCTCTCTCTACCTTTCCTTACTCCACTCACTTTTTCTCATTCCACTGTTTTCACGTCATTCTTCCTATTCCTCTCTCTCCACTCCTTTCTCTTGTTCTTCCACTTACTTTTCTTCCATCTCCCTCTACTCCTCCTCTTCCTCCTCCGCCCTCTTGTTTTCTCCTCCTCTCCTTCTCCTTCTTCTTCTGCTTCTCCTCCTCCTCCTCCTCTTTCCCCTCCTCTTCCTCTTCCCCCTCCCCTTACTCTTCCCCCTCCTCTTACTCTTCCCCCTCCTACTCCTCCTCCTCTTACTCCTCTTCCTCCTATTTCTCCACCTCCTACTACTCCTCCTCTTCTTCCTCCTCGTCCTTTCCTTCCTCCACTCACTTTTTCTCATTCCACTCTTTTCACGTGATTCTTTATATTCCTCTATCTCCATTCCTTTCTCTTGCTCTTCAACTTCCTTGTCTTTCATCTCCCTCTCCTTCCCCTCTTCCTCCTCCCCCTTCTCGTTTTCTCCTCCTCTCCTCCTCCTCCTCCTACTACTACTACTCCTCTTCTTGCCCCTCGTCCTCTTCGTCCTCCTCGTCCTCTTCCTCCTCCACCTTTTCTTCCTCTCCCTCTTTCTTTTGTTTCTTCCTCTCCCTCTTTCTTTTGTTTCTTCCTCTCCCTCTTTCTTTTGTTTCTTCCTCTCCCTCTTTCTTTTGTTTCTTCCTCTCCCTCTTTCTTTTGTTTCTTCCTCTCCCTCTTTCTTTTGTTTCTTCCTCTCCCTCTTTCTTTTGTTTCTTCCTCTCCCTCTTTCTTTTGTTTCTTCCTCTCCCTCTTTCTTTTGTTTCTTCCTCTCCCTCTTTCTTTTGTTTCTTCCTCTCCCTCTTTCTTTTGTTTCTTCCTCTCCCTCTTTCTTTTGTTTCTTCCTCTCCCTCTTTCTTTTGTTTCTTCCTCTCCCTCTTTCTTTTGTTTCTTCCTCTCCCTCTTTCTTTTGTTTCTTCCTCTCCCTCTTTCTTTTGTTTCTTCCTCTCCCTCTTTCTTTTGTTTCTTCCTCTCCCTCTTTCTTTTGTTTCTTCCTCTCCCTCTTTCTTTTGTTTCTTCCTCTCCCTCTTTCTTTTGTTTCTTCCTCTCCCTCTTTCTTTTGTTTCTTCCTCTCCCTCTTTCTTTTGTTTCTTCCTCTCCTCTTCTTCTTCTTCTTCTTCTTCTTCTTCTTCTTCTTCTTCTTCTTCTTCTTCTTCTTCTTCTTCTTCTTCTTCTTCTTCTTCTTCTTCTTCTTC
This sequence comes from Penaeus chinensis, assembly GCF_019202785.1. Classification (NCBI taxonomy): domain Eukaryota; kingdom Metazoa; phylum Arthropoda; class Malacostraca; order Decapoda; family Penaeidae; genus Penaeus; species Penaeus chinensis. Next base: position 12,380,901 of record NC_061836.1, read on the forward strand.
TTCTTCTTCTTCTTCTTCTTCTTCTTCTTCTTCTTCTTCTTCTTCTTCTTCTTCTTCTTCTTCTTCTTCTTCTTCTTCTTCTTCTCCTTCTCCTTCTCCTTCTCCTTCTCCTTCTCCTTCTCCTTCTCCTTCTCCTCCTCCTCCTCCTCCTCCTCCTCCTCCTCCTCCTCCTCCTCCTCCTCCTCCTCCTCCTCCTCTCCTCTCCTCCTCCTTCTCCTTCTCCTTCTCCTTCTCCTTCTCCTTCTCCTCCTCCTCTCCCTTCTCTTCCTCCTCCTCCTCTCCCTTCTCTTCCTCCTCCTCCTCTCCCTTCTCTTCCTCCTCCTCTTCTCCCTTCTCTTCCTCCTCCTCCTCTTCTCCCTTCTCTTCCTCCTCCTCCTCTTCTCCCTTCTCTTCCTCCTCCTCCTCCTCTCCCTTCTCTTCCTCCTCCTCCTCTCCCTTCTCTTCCTCCTCCTCCTCTCCCTTCTCTTCCTCCTCCTCCTCTCCCTTCTCTTCCTCCTCCTCCTCTCCCTTCTCTTCCTCCTCCTCCTCTCCCTTCTCTTCCTCCTCCTCCTCTCCCTTCTCTTCCTCCTCCTCCTCTCCCTTCTCTTCCTCCTCCTCCTCTCCCTTCTCTTCCTCCTTCTCCTTTCCCTTCTCTTCCTTTTCCCATTTCTTCTCTTCCTCTTCCCCTTTCTCCTCTTCCTCTTCCAGCTGCTTTGGTCGGGTTGGCAAGTGGCAAGAAAAATGTAGCAGATCTTCAGTCTTAACTGCGTCCGAGAAGATTCGCTTGCCGTAACAATAAGCGGGGTAAAAGAACTGGGCTTGCGTTCAAAAGCGAGAATGCCTTTTCTACCCAATATCATTTAAACTTCTAAACTTTTATATTTTAATAATTTCCCTTGGATGACATGGGGCGACTGCAGAACGTATGGAAGTAGTGCGTTTTGTTTGTTTGCCAGACGGTGATCATTTCAAGTAACGACAGTTTGTTTTTCATTATATGGAGTCTTATTCTAAGTATACTACATTATAAGTTAATAATAATAATAATAATAATAATAATAATAATAATAACAGCAACAACAATACAACAAAAATAATAATAAGAAAAGTAATCGCCACCACCACCATCGTAATTACTAACAAAAAATAAACAGGTCAACGAAACAACAAATGCCAAAAGCACAAGTTCCAATATCAAGACAAAGAAGAGAATGAAAAACAACGACATCGCTCGCATACGCTCCAGTGGAACGTGACTCAAACCCAAACCGGCAATCATGCAAAAGTAGGACGACATGTGATGCTCCGCCATCTCTCCCCGTGCACGCAACACGAGTTTCGTTTGTTCGTCTACGCAGCACCCCCTTCCTCCCCCGAAAACCATCTGGCATACACACGCGTGCCGGCTGTGATGAGTTAGTGCACGAATTTCCTCCCCGAGCAAGTAAGGCGAGGCTCCTTGTACACCGGGTCGCCATAATCGGCGTTTTCTTAATGAACTGGCGGTATTCACGGAGGCGAGCCGCTGTGCTTGCCGTCCACTCTCGTTTCCACCTGAGGGCCGATGCAGTCTGGGAGGATGCGTTGGTTTTTATTTGGTTGCGGGGGAGGCCGCCGCGGCTGAATGTGGAAGCTTTTCACGTAAATACTGTGGTGTCTAATGTGTGTTGCCTGCTGAATTAAGATAGGAGACATGAATGTTCTATTGTTGTTTTATATCGAACTATCCAGAGCAGATGAGCCCAGCTCCCGCTTGGCCTCATTAAGGTTTAAGTGAAAAAGGAACGTTCCCTTGTGGCCCAAATTAGAAACCCGACCCCAATAACAAAGAGGCACGGGATAAGAACACGGAGAGGAATTAAGAAAAACGAAAATAAACACTACGGTCAGCAGAATTTCCCGCCACGCAGGACGTGACAAAGCAGCAACAAAAGTTTGTTATCTTTAATGCATTTCCCAATTATGAGCATTCCAAACGCCTGAAAAATGCTGAGAAAATTAAATAACCTTTTTCCGACAAAACACAGTAAAATATGGTCGGGAACAACTTGCGACATATTACGACTTTCAAACACTTTTTCGCTCTCTTTTTCCGAGAGCGAGATAAATTATAACCACAGAATGTATCACATCATCTTAATTATCCTCCTCCACCTGTTCCAGCCTGCCAGATCCTCTCTTAGCAAGCTGGGATTATCGTTATCTTGCGAGATCCAGACTTCTAAAGTGACAACGTTCTTCCCCCACTCAGCGTCCCGGTCAATCTGTCTTCTGTCCTCAGGCGG
>NC_061836.1:12395664-12398164 GCF_019202785.1 Penaeus chinensis
AGGAGACACTTACATGTCAGAGGCTCGCCAGATAGTTTGATTGGCGGTCTTGGTATTAAAGCAAGTGCCTAGTTCAGATATGAAATGTGTTGATACAACGGTAAAATATACCAAGATAATTGTAAAAATACTTCGGCGAGTAGTCACTGCCAATATGCAACGAGAGGCCATAATATTTTTGGAATTTAATTTCGCACGCCAGCACACCAACAATGCACCAACCGTCAAAATATATGTATTCAATAATAGAGACATTACTTAAGACTGAGACTAGAGGAAGCAATGATGTGCGTAATGTATCACCAACATTCCTTGTGAAGCTCAATTAATTTAACAAACTTACCCCATATACTCATATTTCAGATGCGGCAGTATATATGTAGCACACACGTACCTGTAAAGAAAACAAATTAACTCATTAATTGGTAAGTCTATTAGTTTCATTAATACGGTACCTTAGTATATGAAAGTTAAGATACAAGTGAAGTTCGAAATTGTTATTGATGGTATAAAATAAAATATAGTGGCCATTTGAGCGACTCCTTTCGCAAGTGAGTTGTAATGTTTATTTCCATTGACGAAGGTACCAAACACTTGTTTACTAAAGGTCGTCCTGGACCTCTCTGAAATGGGAAATTACGTATTTCAGGATATTCCATGTTTCGGCGAACTTGTGCCAGGCTCCGCACGAAAGCGTGAACGCTATTATCTTTATAGCCTGAAGATCATAACAGTTTGTGAAGATAAAATTTCGACACTGCCAGTTATCTTGCTATTTGAATGCCGTTTTCTTGGGACGAGCGCAGTTCCCAGTACGGTTTTCTGCGACAGCACACGTATCTTTGCCTGAGATATGATGCCACTGGTCATGTGATGTAATGCAAAGCTCAATTTCCTTTTTTTCTCTTTTACAGGTTTTTTTTTTTATCTCTAAAACAACCGAAGGAACAATTATATCAGAACGTTTTCTGAATGTGCAATATCACCGTCTGCCAAATCCGCATTTTGTACTGAAATATGTTGCGCAGGAAAGCCTTATATTTTTAGAATAGCCATACATTCTGTGGAAAAAATCCTAGTTGTATTTGTGAAGCTTATTCTGCACTCACTGCAATGCATCTGAAACTCTATTTCACCCTAGTAAGTCGCAGGTGGCGATCACTGGTTGACGCAACAACAATCTCAGGTAAAATTATTTGTTATGAAATCAAACGCAAAATATTTGAAATTAGATGCAAATAAGAGAAGTACTGAAAATGTAAAAATGATCCAAGATAAGTACGGTGCTTATTTGAAGTTGTCTACAAATTGTTTAAGAGTTATAAACTAATTCAAATGGAGACTTTTGAAATGTATATTTGAAAAGGGCTATTCCAGATTGCCCTTCCTACCCCCGCCCCTTGCATCTCCTGAGATAAAGCACCCTGGCACTAAAACCCTCGCACGATTTTCAATATCATATTCCTTCAGCATTATTCCATGCATTATTCCCTTCTATGCTCCCATCATCCCCGCCTGATGGAAATACTGTGAAACAAATAAACATGCAAGAGGCACTTTATCTCCTCCTCTGGACATCGTTCCATGCAATCATTCCTCGTTTTCTTTTCTTCTCTTTTCATTCCCTGTTCTATGTCTCCCTTTCTCTTGAATTTTCTTCACGTCTCCTTATCCCTAACAACACGTCTCGTCTCCCTTTCCCTCCTCTCCAGTCCTTCCTCTCATCTGTTCTCCCGCTTTCCCCCTCATTATGTATTTATTGTTTTCCTTCATACTGTACCTTTTCATAGTTATTTCTCATTAACTTCCTTCCCTTCCCCCTTTACTTTCTCTTCCTCTCCCCCCGTCCTAGTCTTTCTCCCGCATTCTATCTACCGTTTTCTTCCGGAAAATGATAGAATTTAGAATAAAAAAACACTGGAGACGAATATACCACCCAAGCCCCGGCAACAAGAAGACCGAAGTGGCGCTGGCAGAGCCTCATCGTCACACGGAAGAGACTCGGATGATGAGGCCTGCGTGAGAGGGCCCGCGACGGAGGCGGGGAAGAGGAAGACAGGAAGAAGAAATATGTGCAGGGAGAGGTGGGGGTTAAGAAGGAAGAGGAGGAGGAGGAGGAGGAGGAGGAGAAGGAGGAGGAGGAGAAGGAGGAGGAAGAGGAGGAGGAGGAAAAGGAGGAGGAGGAGAAGGAGGAGGAAGAGGAGGAGGAGGAAAAGGAGGAGGAGGAAAAGGAGGAGGAGGGGAAGGAGGAGGAGGAGGAAAAGGAGGAGGAGGGGAAGGAGGAGGAGGAGGGGAAGGAGAAGGAGGAGGAAAAGGAGGAGGTGGGGAAGGAGGAGGAGGAGGAGGAGGAGGAGGAGGAGGAGGAGGAGGAGGAGGAGGAAGAGGAAGGGGAGGAGGAGGAAGAGGAGGAGGAGGAGGAGGAGGAAGAGTAGGAGGGGGGGAGGAAGAGGAAGAGGAAGAGGAAGAGGAAGAGGGGGAGGAAGAGGAAGAGGAAGAGGGG
>NC_061836.1:12405664-12408164 GCF_019202785.1 Penaeus chinensis
ACACATTCTTGACTCTCCCGCCCGTGTTTACAGCCTGTTCTCGCCGAAGGGTTATCCGAGAAGGAAGAGCACGACTCGCTTCTGTGGGTACGTGACCCACTGGGAATCGACGTCCGCCAGTTTGAGGGGCGCCGCACGTAGGAGCCGCTCCATCATCTAGTTGGGGGTCGGCCCTGTCCCTTTTTCGAATTCTCCTTTTATTCAACCAATCCTCCGCTTCCCCCGGCGCGTCCCGCCCCACTTATTCAACTTCCATCAGACTGCTCTACATATTCCTTTGGGCTATCTCCGGTCTGTAGGGAAAAAAACTATATGCTCTTGACACAGAAGCTGTATATATATATATTTTTTTTCTTATGACTAAATGCAGCAACCAGCTTCCTTCCTGATTTTGATAACGTCTTCAGTTTTCGTAACAAGCCTCTTGAAAATTGACTTGCTTCCATATTTGCTTTTTATTAACTTTTTATTATTCTGCCGGACCTTCTCCCTTCTTTTGCCCTCTTCGCTTGACACTAGATGAGTCTCGCAACATTAAATTTTCTCTATAATCAAAGCAAAGCCGGTGCCATGAGAAACTTTGTGATCGTATCTGAGATGGATTAAAAAAAAAAATCCTTGGCACTTAGTTTTCTACTATTTATATACTTATTTTTCCTTCAAGAGCTGAAAAAAGAGAAAAAAAAGAATCCTCCTTTCACTTCCACATTCACTCAATCATCAAAAGTACTGTCGCAATTCCTAGCAACCATCTCCTTTCGACAATTGGATTTCTTCCTCTCTACTCTACTCTAGGTCTACTCTACCCACTACAGCCTTTCTACACAACCCCAACAACACGCCTTTAAACCGACATCTATCTATCGGTCTCTTGCCTCCCTCTCTCTAGCCTTCGTCAGCAGTAGGATTCACTTCGTTCTGACTGTGTCCGATGCAATCCCTATTTCCCAATCCTAAGAAGGGCCAGAAATGCCCTATCTCTCCCTCGCAATTGCATCATTTTCGTCTCGGGGGATGATCTTTTCTCTGTCCTTCTTGGTCTCACTTCTTTGTTGTTGTTTTTCTTTCCTCCTGTGGATTCATTCCTATAACTTTCGAAGAGAGACGTTGTAGTCCATACGCTATTAATAACTCCTGGAAGACTTGAGATTTGGGAGATAGAGATGAAGAGGATATATATAGTCAAATAAATCGAGCACATATTTCCACTCCACAAAATTATACTGTGTCACATTATTCATAACTTTTTTATGATAAAAATCAGCATCGTAAGGATTCCGTATAGTGCATAAGAATTTCTTCAGCCCTTCCTTCTGCGCATGTGCGCCCTAAAACCGTCCAAGACGCAAGCGCACCACACATGCCTTGGGCGAATCGCGAGAGGGGCGTATGAGAGTCACGCCGGGAATGTGGCCGTCTTGGGCCACTGCTTCCTTCCCCCTCTAATTCTTAAGGGATATTTATATCTCTTGCCTTCCTAGCCGTCCTTCCCCCTCGGAGCCAGCCGCCGGTGCCTCTTCACTCTCGTCCTCCTCTCCTCCTCTCCTCCTCCTACTCTTCCTCGGTCCACCTCCTGCATACCCTTCTGTAGTCTCTTTTTTCCTCTGTCCTCTCTCCTAATAAAGCTTCTCATTCTCTCCTCTCCTTGTTTTTCCCCAATCTTCATCTCTTTCCCCTTCATTTCATCCCCACTTTCTCCTTTATCTCCTGCTTCCCCTCCCCTTCCTCTTCCCCTCACGGCGCACACCTCTGTATGTTTGTGTTATCATGCTTTCACGAGCATCCTGATAGTGTTTATGTTTTACTCGTGATGTTTATCTCTTGTCTCACCCTCATTTGTGTGTGTGCTTTTCATTACTTGTTTATTTAAATCTCGACCTCCCGGAGTGGCTGTTTCTGCTGAATCGAGACACATTCCTAAAGGCGCAAGTCAGCATTGTTATCGAGATGTAAACTTCTCTTTCACAACACTCAAAACTAATTCCCTGCTCATTAAACTTGCTCACATATAGTATGTGTGGCGAACGCCTACAAGTGTATATAAGCCCACAAATGTGCACATGCGGATCCAAACACGCAGACACACACACACGTGAAACCTACACCGGCGAACAAATCTGAGCCGCCGCGCACATATAAATGCGCGAACGTATACAACTTAAAGACTAAGCAGATCCTGCTCTCAATTCTCACCGGCTGACAGACAACACCGATCCTTCCTCTGATCCGTTTACTCCTCGCCAGCGCATTATCAAGTACACTTTCCAACTTCATTAACAACTTTCTCTACTTTATTCTGTCTTCTCTCTTTGCCTTTCTTTTCTCTTCCCTTCTCTTCTCTTTCTTTCTTCTTTCCTATTCCCTTTTGCTTTCTTTTTCTCTCTCACTCTTCCGATGTGTGGGAAAGGAGGGGAAGCACTGCAGGGTTAGGGGGAGTCAGAAACTATTTCCATCCTTCAGCTATCTCCTAAGCCGCGATATACCGAGGAGGGGGGGGGGG
>NC_061836.1:12413164-12420664 GCF_019202785.1 Penaeus chinensis
TTAGTTTATTACTTTCCACCCAAAAGTAACAAACGATCCGTGCAATAAGAAATCGGTTATTAGTCAGATGCATACGACCCACCCCATGCAAATGCGAATTCAGTTACGTAGACGAACACGTAAGAACCAGACAGTGTTTCCCAAAGTTGAACGATCAGCTCTGCAAGAAGCCACACAAGAACGGCACTTTTGCTTACCTGAGAACGCCTCTTAATGCGATTATGTAGGTTACATGCGACGCTCGCAGTGTTGATATGGACAGCTGAGTTTAAAAGTCAAGTGCCTATATCAGACAACCACAGCCAACTTAGTTTCCCTAAACATGCACTGCCTTGAGTAATATTACCAGACCGAACGGATAAACTGTTGAAATTACTCGTCGTTATATCTGAACACTGGAACAGAAGATGCAGCATAAAACGTAAGATCAAAATTAATGAGAAGGCTAACACGAGCGGCCAGTATAATTTCCTTATGCCTACATAGCCTATGCATATTCAACCATTGAAAGTCACACATCACTTTTCTGACACAAAACATTATTGTCGTCTATCGACCTGGAGGGTACAACAAGAGAGAATACAAACGGACATTATCCTCCCTCTTCCCCACTCCTCAGCTTCTCCCCCCCCCCCCACCACCCCTCACGACTCTTCACCCTTTCCCTAATCCTCCCCTATTCCCCCTCATCCCTCCGTCCTCCCCTTCCCTCCCCAATCCAGCCCTCGTCCCCTATCCCGCCTCCCCGAAAGACCTCCACAAAAAGGAGGAAAGAACTTCGGCCAGCGTCTTATTTTCCGGGCCATTGGAGGTCCTGAATGATGCATCACCTTTCAGGGCGGTGGTTTTAAAAATGGTTTCCTTCAAGAAATGTTCGAATTCAAAGAGAGAAAAAAAAAACGCTGGAGCGAGACTTGAGAAGATGGTATGCATCCTGCGCTTCACACACACGATCCCGAGTTGAAAAATGAACTGCGCTTGCTTCCAATTGAATCCCTAACGGCGTGCGAACCTCAAAAATGAAGGGGGGCGGATTACTCTTTGGAAGATAGTAATAATGCATTAACCCAAATTCAAAGATTAGGAAGGGAAAGAATACTCCATAACAGAACTTATAATGAATATATTATTTCATCTCAAAAGTGAGGACAAATACAAATAAAAAACAATAAGTACGTGCCCCAATCCTCAAAATTCAAGTTCATGTTTACCTCTGAAGTTTCTCTAATATAGGTTTACTACTGTAATCATCCGACATACATCACCGTAGCTGATACCAAAGGAGAACAGGCCTATAATATTCCAATAACGTCAGTGATATATCTTATCCGGGGTAGCCTTGGGGAATTACTGTATTTTACAATTATCACTATTATATGCAATAACGTCGGGAAATCAAATTACTGGAAGCGTTACTATTAACATTAACTAACATATTGCATTAGTAGTTTCATCAAATAATTCATCAAAATCACAGCCCTTGATCTAAAATCTCAAAGGAACCCTTGATTAAAACTGTAAACGCCTATTACAAAAACAGTCACCAGTTTGAATGTTTTTAACCATATCAAAAGTACAAATGAACGTCCCTGTGGTCATAAACTCGTACTGCATTGGTCTGCTACATCTTTCCCGACAGTAAACAATTAAAACGAAAAAAAATCTTTAATGATTCCCTCGGGATACCTGGTAAGTTAAAACTTTTGGCCTCCTGATTGTTTCTGAAACTTGGAGAGAAAATATATTCCTGCCGACTTGGAAGCGACGGAGCTCCAAACAACACTTTTTCTAAATATGTATAGATTTGCCATTTATAATCTGAAATAAAACAAAGTACCCAAAGCCAACCGCATTTCACTCAGCCGAACAAACTTGATGTCATTGCTCGTAAATACTGTACTAACTCAGCTTCGCGCCTCCGCATCGAAGCAGAAATCGGGTCCCTCTGACCGCAAGAGACTATCTGACGGCTCGTGAAACCCGCCGGGAATAGACAATCAGCTGCTTAAGCCCAGTCTAGACGGAGTAAAGATGCCGCAGAGCCATTTCCATTCCTCTAACAAATGAAGACGACCCACTTTATATTCCCTTCCCTCCCCTCCCCTAACACACTCCTTCTCTCCTCCCCTACCACACTCATCCTTCTCATCCCTAACATCCTCCTTCCTCCCCAACACTCCATTTCCTTGCCCTAATCCTCTAATCCTACTCATCCCTAAAACTTCCCTTATCCCTTACCTAACATTCCCATTCCTGTCCCAAACACGTTTCTATTTTTTTCCCCTTACCCCCTCCTCCTCTCCACCTCTAACTTACCTCCAACAGCCTACGCCCTGCCCCTAACACTCTCCTTTACCCTCACCCTAACACTCTCCTTTACCCTCACCCTAACACCTTCCTTTTCCCCTCCCCTACCACCTTCCTTCTGCCACTAAAAAACTTCCTTCTGTCCCTAAAAACCTTCCTTCTGCCCCTAACATCTTCCTTCTGCCTCTAACACCCCCCCCCCCTTCTCCCCTCCCCTGATGGCACTCCCCCATCCCATTCCCGAACGCCCTCTCCCCTGTCCCACCCCCCAACCTCGTCCCCCGGGATGCCACGAGTCCCACGGCGTAGAACTAATGGAATTATGGTTAGGATCCTCGAACTGCAAATGATAATCAATGCCGGTAGACGAACCAGCAAATTCGATTACCTAAACATTTTCGCTTGGATATACGACGCGTCCGGAAAAATACTAAGCCCAGTATTTTTTTTAAGCATGTCGAGATAATTTTGCATTTGGCTTGTCTAGATATTCCAGCGTTTAAATGTCTGAAATAATGAAGCGTAACTGTATACTTCCCGAAGGATTTACGACTAAGATATTTACACTACATTCGCGTCCCACTGAATTAAAAATTATATAAAGCTTTATCAGTTGCATAATACATAAGTCCCTTTCTTATTCACAAATATGTTCTGTTCTAGTCTCTAACGGTATAAATGTGGTTCTGTGTAATGTGCATATATGTGCGTGCGTGCGTGCGTGCGTGTGTGCGTGTGTGTGTGTGTGTGTGTGTGTGTGTGTGTGTGTGTGTGTGTGTGTGTGTGTGTGTGTGTGTGTGTGTGTGTGTGTGTGTGTGTGTGTGTGTGTGTGTGCGTGCGTGCGTGCGTGCGTGCGTGCGTGCGTGCGTGTGTGTGCGTGTGTGTGTGCGTGTGCGTGTGTGCGTGCGTGCGTGCGTGTGCGTGTGCGTGTGCGTGTGCGTGCGTGTGCGCGTGTGTGTGTGTATTTATGTGTATATGCATGTGTATAGGTTTATATGTATGTATGTATATGTATATACATGTGGACGTGCATCCGTATATGTGTGCGTGAATCCCTGCAAGTGCATATATGTGCGCATGTGATGTGCTGCATGGTACTATGCAGCACAATATGCAGGGAGAGGGAGAGAGAGATAGAGATGGAGAGAGAGAGAGAGAGAGAGAGAGAGAGAGAGAGAGAGAGAGAGAGAGAGAGAGAGAGAGAGAGAGAGAGAGAGAGAGAGAGAGAGAGAGAGAGAGAAAGAAAGAAAGAAAGAAAGAAAGAGAGAGAGAGAGAGAGAGAGAGAGAGAGAGAGAGAGAGAGAGAGAGAGAGAGAGAGAGAGAGAGAGAGAGAGGGGGGGAGGGAGAGGGAGATTGAGGGAGAGGAAGATTGAGGGAGAGGGAGATTGAGGGAGAGGAAGATTGAGGGAGAGGGAGAGGGAGAGGGAGAGGGAGAGGGAGAGGGAGAGAGAGGGAGAGAGAGGGAGAGGGAGGGAAGGGGAGAGAGAGGGAGGGAGAGAGAGGGAGAGGGAGAGAAAGGAGAGAGGAGAGAGACCTTGTAGTAGAGGAGAAAAACATTGGCAAAGTAGCCCACTTGACTACGTGTCGCATCTCAGCTGACTTCGCACACGGGGACAAAAGCTTCACGCTTCGTAAACCTTAATGACACATGATGCTCCAACTTCAGTCTTTTCGGAAATTAATGATTTAGGACGGGGAAAATGAAGGTGCTGCCATCTATTGAAGTGGAAGTTCATCAATATCAAGTATGGATGCAGAAAGTGTTTGTGATACAGATTTACTATCGCTCTGATCAGGATTCATGTCCACAATGGGGGCAGACAACTAAACCATAATTACTCCCATCTGAAATGTACAAAAAAACACCCTGAACTGCTTAGCAAGTATAATATTTTTTCAAGCATAAAAGTAATACGGAAGATTTATGAGGTCACAGCTTGATATATAGACCTACCGGCGAGCGCGGATTTATCTCCTAATCCGCGCACAAGGATTCGCGATTCTTTTATCGCATTTGTAATAACTGTCAAGCAAAATACAATAAATACAGCAAATGCATCAAGACAAATTACCGTTTCCCTCCTCCCCTCTTACCCTAACCCGCCTACGGGAAGCAAACGCGATTCTAGGAAACCTAGCAAAACAATGAAAGAAAAATGGAGGAGGCGAATGGGAGGGAAACACTAAACCGAAGAAACTACGTTGATTTTCCCTTGGATTACGACCAAAGGTCCTCCAGAATAAAAGTTGAGACCCCGGGAAGGCCTCCGGGGACTCATTCTTGTATAGGCCTATATACGAGTATAATCTATACGAGTATAACCAAGTCTACAAAGACGGATATACTGTATTGGTACAATCAACTCAATGACATGACTTGACTATGTATGTCACGACTGAACTGACATGTATGTATGTCACGATTATGCACATCAATATATTAATATACACATATATCTATCTACCTATCTATCTATCTATCTCTATATATATATGCATACACATATACATCTGCATATATTATATGCATTATGTGAGAGAGATGGAGGAAGAGGAAGAGAGGGGGAGGGGGGGTCACAAGGCTTTTGATGGATAAGGCGACGGCCGCAGGTGGCGCGAGATGCAAGCCTCGCCCTGTGTTAAGACAGAAATAGAAAGCAAACGAATCGCAGGACAAATGATACTCCAATAGATGATTCTTATACAATATCGTACCTCGAGGGTATATCATATAGGCTAAATGTTTAATAATCAAACTATGGAACACCAGGTTTCAAAAATGTATTTTCTTATCTTGTTTCTTTATTCACGAAGTGTTACAAATAACAACCAATGCCAAATATTAAAAAAAAAAAAAAAAAAAAAATAACCCCCACCCCCCAAAAAAAATAGAAGAAAAGAAAAGAAAAAAAAACGACGTCAACTTTACTGATTACCAAGCTAATATAACATGGAAAAAACACAAATTCCAATAGCTTCATAACCGCCAAGTATAGCTTCAAAAGCCGAATCCGCCAGGCATTTCAAAATATTTATCCCACTACAAATCACGAAATAAAAACAAATGGAATCCCAATAATCCCGGGGATGCCATAACTAAATGATGGCGGCCGCTTGATCGCTGTGTTACTATTATCTTTTAATGTTGGATCACTCATAGGCATGGAGCCGAGGGGGGATTTAGGCTCAAATCTAGGAACTGTATATATCATTTTAGCAAAAAAAACGAAAAAAAAAACCAGCTCGTTTGTGATGAGAGAGAGAAGTAAAAAGGACAATGATAAAGAATTAAGTAAATAGTTAATATATTATGCTTTATGTGATTTATCGCTCGCGAATTATAACGCTATGTCTGAAGGACTGAGGGGGGAAGGGGATGGGGGAGGAGAGAGGGAGAGGGAGAGGAAGAGAGGGAGAGAAAGAGGAAGGGAGAGGGAGAGGGAGGGGGAGGGGGAAAGAGAGGGAGAGGGAGAGGGAGAGGGAGAGGGAGAGGAAGGGAGAGAGAGAGAGAGAGAGAGAGAGAGAGAGAGAGAGAGAGAGAGAGAGAGAGAGAGAGAGAGAGAGAGAGAGAGAGAGAGAGAGAGAGAGAGAGAGGGAGGAAGAGAGAGAGATTGAGATTGAAAGAGAGAGAGAGAGAGAGAAGTGAGAAAGTACTGCCTGAGCCAATGAGTAATGCATAGCTTTTAGTGAACAAATGTTGACAACGCACGCACCTGAGGCAACGTAAGAGGCTGAGTGACTGCTAACACCCAACTCTTTCTCCCATCCCCTGCCGTCGAAAACTCTGACTATCGTACGTTGCCTAAGCTTACTACTAAATCTAAAGCAGGTTGACACTTATAACGGCATTCAAATGGAGTTTACGACTATCTTGTTTTTTTTTCCTTTCCCGAAGTGCGTGTCACGACGCGTTTGACATCACTCTACTTATATCTCTCAACGTTTTTTTTAATGTATTTTTTCCTTAGCTTCTGTAAAGTTTAAGGATATGGGGATGGCATATTATTTCATTCTCAGATATATAAACCCAAACAATAAACACTTTCTCTCTCTCTCTCTCTCTCTCTCTCTCTCTCTCTCTCTCTCTCTCTCTCTCTCTCTCTCTCTCTCTCTCTCTCTCTCTCTCTCTCTCTCATTCTCGCTCGCTCGCTCATTCTCATTTTCGCTCGCTCGTTCGCTCTCATTCTCGCTCGCTCGCTCGCTCTCATTCTCTCTCGCTCACTCATTCATTCTTATTCTCTCTCTCTCTCTCTCTCTCTCTCTCTCTCTCTCTCTCTCTCTCTCTCTCTCTCTCTCTCTCTCTCTCTCTCTCTCTCTCTCGCTCTTCTCTCTCTCTCTCTCTCTCTCTCTCTCTCTCTCTCTCTCTCTCTCTCTCTCTCTCTCTCTCTCTCTCTCTCTCTCTCTCTCTCTCTCTCTCGCTCTTCTTCACCTCTCCTCTTTTTCTCTCTTTTTCTCCTGCTCCTGCTCCTACTTTCGCTCTCATTCTCGCCCACTCACTCACTTTTATTCTCTCTCTCTCTCTCTCTCTCTCTCTCTCTCTCTCTCTCTCTCTCTCTCTCTCTCTCTCTCTCTCTCTCTCGTCTCTGTCTCTGTCTCTGTCTCTGTCTCTGTCTCTCTCTCTCGCTCTTCTTCCCCCCCTTCTTTTTTTCTCTCTTTTTCTCCTGCTCCTGCTCCTACTTTTGCTCCTTCCTCCTTCCTCCTCTTCCTCCTCTTCCTCCTCTCCTCCTCTCCTCCTCCTCCTCTCCTCCTCCTCCTCTCCTCTCCTCCTCCTCTCCTCCTCCTCTTCCTCCTTCCTCTTCCTCCTCCTCCTCCTCCTCCTCCTCTCCTCCTGCTCCTCCTGCTCCTCCTGCTCCTCCTGCTCCTCCTGCTCCTCCTGCTGCTCCTGCTCCTGCTCCTGCTCCTGCTCCTGCTTCTGTTTCTGCTCCTGCTCCTGCTCCTGCTCCTGCTCCTGCTCCTGCTCCTCCTCCTCCTGCTCCTGCTCCTGCTCCTCCTCCTCCTCCTCCTCCTCCTCCTCCTCCTCCTCCTCCTCCTCCTCCTCCTCCTCCTCCTCCTCCTCCTCCTCCTCCTCCTCCTCCTCCTCCTCCTCTCTCTCTCTTATTCCCTCCCTCCCACCCTCTCCCTTCTTCCCTCCCTCCCACCCTTTCCCTTCTTCCCTCCCTCCCATCCTCTCCCTTCTTCCCTCCCTCCCACCC
>NC_061836.1:12428164-12433164 GCF_019202785.1 Penaeus chinensis
AGTCTTCCCATCCTGGACTCTTCCCCTTTGTCCCTAATCCCTGACGCCCCATTTCTGCTCTTACCAACATCGCCCGAGCCCTAATCCCAGCGGCTCGTCCCTCGCCCGGGCCCCTTCGTCACGTGACCAGGTAATGAGGCCGGCTCGAGTTTGGACCTTTTTCTACGATCAATTTGGAGCTGATTTCATTATTCCTTGTTAGATGCATTTACCGAGCTGAAAAATACTAAAAACAGCTAGCTTTACTAGTTATTAAACAATGACAAAATGAGGCTTGAAAAAATAAAATATCTCGCCACTCGTTGTTCCACATTCAATTATAGTAAATAACATTTTTATATTCTCTTCTAAGAATTAAACGTCTATAGTCATCATGTTATTCATGTGCACAATAAGAGAATAAAGTTCCTTGAAAACTATGCATTCATGTGTTTTTATACTGTAATTTGAAAGCTTGGTGAGTGTCTGCTGGCTGATCAAAGCAAACGGTTTAAAAATTAGAGATTTACTGCCGCTTAATCACCGTAACTTCCCTAAAAAGCCACAGTGTATAATCAGCTTATAATATGTGCTCTCCTTTGTCGCGGATCTATTTTCCCCTACAGATGCAACCTGTTGAATTTCCCACGCAATAATGGAAATAATCGATGCTTGGCTGTACGCATACTATAATCAGAGATTGACCAGATCGTAATAAAGCAGCCCATGCAGAACATTATGAACATCGCAGTATGTGCTTTAAAAACATACACATTCGAACACAGCAGTGATCATATCCGCAGGTTTCGTTAGCTCTGCTATGCACAGTGTTTAATATACTCAGCCTTTTAATATACTCAGCCTCTTCCAGCTCCTCTCGTCCCTTGCCTCTTTCACAATGCCCTTCCATGCTCCCTTCTCTCATGGCCTTGATTCTAATAGAAGGGTAAATTCGTCCATTCCATGTCTTTCAGTTCGTGTAGTTTTCCAAATAATCCCATTGTTGATCCCTGTGTTTGGATTCCTGACATCAAGGACTCAAGAAAATCATGTTCTTTTTCTGGTCCGATCGCGCCAGGGGAACCGGAGACAGCTTAGTCCCTTGAACGCCACATTCCTCATGATGGCGTCCCGAGTCCTACTTTCACGCTCTAAATCAGTCCGATTCCAGCATTAATTCTATCACACTTCACATGCACGCATTCACTCACGCACGCACGCACGCACATGAACACGTACAATTACTCTCGCTCTCGCCCTCTCTCTCTCTCTCTCTCTCTCTCTCTCTCTCTCTCTCTCTCTCTCTCTCTCTCTCTCTCTTACATGCATATATCTATATGCATATAAGCATTATATATATATATATATATATATATATATATATATATATATATATATATAATGTGTATTTAATATATACATACATACATACATACACACACACACACACACACACACACACACACACACACACACACACATAGTATATAAAGTATAAATATATACATATATAAATATATACATATATATATATATATATATATATATATATATATATATATATAGTATATGTATACACATATATATACATATATGTGTATTCACATATATCTATATATGTATGTATGTATGTATATATATACATATATATTTATATATACATATATATACATATATATATATTTATATATATATATTTATATATATACATATATATATTTATATATATACATATATATATTTATATATACATATATATATTATACATATACAAATAAATATATATACATACATACAAACATATATATATATATATATATTTATATATACATATACATCTGTAAATATATATATATATTATATATATTATATATTATATATATATATATATTATACATATGCATTATATATATATATATATATATATATATAATACATATACATATAAATATATATATATATACAAACATATATATATATACATATATGTATCACATATAATACGTATATATATATTTATATATATATATATATATATATATATATATATATTTATATATACATATACATCTGTACATATATATATATATATATATATATATTATATATATATATTATATATTATATATATATATATATATATATATATATTATACATATGCATTATATATATATATATAATACATATACATATAAATATATATACATACAAACATATATATATACATATATGTATCACATATAATACGTATATATATATACACACACATATACATATACATATATACACACACACACACACACACACACACATATATGTATCACATATAATATATATATACATATTATATTATATATATATTATATAGTATATATATATTATACATATATATATATATTTTTTTTTTGTATATATAATATATATCATATATATGCATTATATATAATATATGTTATATACATATATATATTATATATAATATATATTTTATATATATATAATCTATATATAGCATACATAATATATATATATATATATATGTATATATATATTATGTATATATGCACACTCAAACAAATACATCCGAAATTCACCAACCAAATGATTGATTTGCAAAGAACAACTATACGCTATCACCTTTAAAACCCTTGCATCTCATCCTTCCTCGAAATATATCACACTAAAAGCCAACTGCATCTAAACAAGGCAACAGAGTGAAAATAAAGACATCCCTTCTACAACGACATCGGAAATGTACTCTGAAGAGACTCCCGTCCGCTTTCGTGTCGACAATGATAAAAAGTTTCTCCTTCCGATGACCAGGATACATGATGTCGCTGATCGACCGTCTTCCCTTATAATCAATTGATGAAAATAATTATATACAGGTAATGATGCCAACATTGTTCTTAACAACGAAACATACTACGCCAACATTAAACCGAAAAACAAACCTTTACCCTTCTATCAATATCCATGTAAAATAGGTAGGCTCTCTCTGAGCTGATTAGAACTGCCGCAACAGCAAGAGCATTTCGTATAAATCTCCAAATAAAGTGTTAAGACGTACCTGAACTGAGCGGCATTGTGGTGGATGTTGGCACAGGTGGAAGACCAGCGTGTTGATGTGAAGGCGGAAGATTCCGGCCTTGATCACAACAACATCACAATCTGTAAGAGAAAATGACACCGTTTTAATGCATATATTTTTACTCAGTGTAAAGTATAATGGCATTGCTACGAAATGCACAAACACGTGAATATTTTAGAATCCATACCGCAGTAAGCTACAGCATTATAACCTAGACTCCTAGAGCAATGGTTCCCATCTGGTGGGACACGAGGCATGAGGGTGATCACACACTTGCCGAATAGGCTAACACAAGTGCGCATACGCGATCAGGACAGGCATTTGACACGAGACCAAAACAGTTAAGACATGTATATACGGTCTTCATTCTCCTCCTGTCCTTTCTTTACTGGAACGACAAGCCATGTCTGCAAAAATGTGTGGTTACGAAAAGCAGATTCGGCTGAATACGCGCTCTAAATACATTGTAGACGCCCTCAGGCGGGAGGTATGAAAAGGACAAGTAATAAAAAATTAATGTTGTCGTAAACGAGAATGGTCGCCGCGGGGCCACTTAAGGTCCAATCTCTGAGGAATCAACGACCTGACTGAAATTTCTGTTACTTTGTGGCATCAGAGACAGCAGTTTCCCGGTTTTATTCTTTTAATATCCTTTAACACACGGTTACGGACATACAGACACGCGCGCGCGCACACGCGCACACACGCACACGCACACGCACACGCACACGCACTCACACTCACACTTTCACTCTCACTCACACTCACACTCACACACACACACACACACACACACGCACACGCACACACACGTGTGTATATATATGTATATACACGATCTGATTTACCTCATACAACATCACAGGTGGAAAAGGCTGACGCTTTAATCATTGACAAAACAGGGGACAAAATGCAGATCACTGAAGATAAAAAGTGAAGGAAGTCAACCCTCTCCAATCCCATTTCCACCTTGACCGGCTAGATGTAATAAAAACAAAAGTATTTTTTTCTGTTAAAAATACGTTATATATCTGCTACACGGGAGACAGCTTCCATTGGACATGTACAATGGAAGGGAGCACCGAGTAATGATTCTGGTTTTGGGTCTAAAGGTAGACTAGTAATGCGACTATTCTTTAACCAATATAGGCTACAAAGAAAGTGTGTGTTAGCGATTGTGTGTAGGATGGAGGCTGCTGTGAATGACTCGATGAGTGAGTGAATGAGCGCATGAGTGAATAAGTAAGGGACTGAGTGAGTGATTTTGTGCAACAAAACGTCGACGCCACGCTATTCTTTAAGAAAGGCATTGCCTCACGTAACATTCTCCATTATTCACGAGAAGAGAGTCAACCAATTCCTCGCAAACGGGTTTTCAAAGCTCGTGAGTGTTTTTCTCACCTTCTTATCTCCAAACCTCCTGCATATCCCACCTCCAGCCCACCCAAATCCCCAAGATATCCTTATCGCCAGGAGACCTGCGTGCTTCCTGGCCAGCCTTTCCCACAACTCAGGTCTGCCATACTCGCCCTGTCACATCATAGCCGACCTTCCTCCCTGGGATGTGATACTTGCTTCCCCTCTTCCACCCTCTTCTGTCCCCTGAAGCTCAACGTTCAAACATGCCATGTATTTTTTTCTCTCGTTTTCTCATTCCACGTTCGCTTCTCTCTATGCCCTCTCTCCTATCTACATATGCAGGAGTTTATAATGGATTCTCTTCAACGCCCAAACTCACTCAGTCTCTCTCTCTCGTCATATACCAGTTTTGTTCCTTTGTATTTCTAAATGTTTTGCCTTTTTCACATAGCTCTTTCTGATTAATTGTGAGAAAATATTCAACATTTAGGAATTCCACCCCTTGATATGGAACTGCCTCTTCTCTGCCAAGGACATAAATATCTGTGCCACAGTATCTGTCAAGACCTG
>NC_061836.1:12438164-12443164 GCF_019202785.1 Penaeus chinensis
ATGTACACATATAAACATTCGTATATGTATACATGCATATACACATACATATTTATTATATATATATATATATGTATATTTGTATACATGTATATGTAGCCTATGTATGTATGTATGTGTGTGTGTGTGTACGTTTGCATGTATGCATGTATGTACTGTACCGTTGCTATATACCAAGCTTCTTATCTGCAGTACTAGTGAGTAAAATTACCAATCAAACGTCAGGACGAGCCATATAATCTAGCATAACTTAAGTGTTATCAATGTCACAAGTTCGCAGACGACGTTGGTTTTAGATGTTGACTTCAGATCCCGGAGGGTCGGTCTCAATGAGATGTCGTACATGCTAGGCTATCTGAACCATAGTTATTTTCGAAACTGAAGTCGGTCGTCCGTAAATGTACCAGCTACAACCGCAAGCAATCTGGTGCCTGCGTTGGCACGGCGGAGAAAATAAACGGAACCTTCCCCACGTCTAATTTCAACGTGAATGAAAGTTGGAATGAATTCAATATGGACTTTAGAATATCAGAATTGGAGAAGAGAGCGAAAGCAAACTTTAAAAGAGCCACTGCTCTGGAAAACCAGTCTTTAAAGAGTGCCGCCTGCAATCGATCTATACCTGTCAAGAATAATTTCGGAACTATTGCATAGGTTCCGTAGGCTATACCTCGTCCACAGGTCTATATGGATTGAGTCGAAAATAGGTCTACCTGCACACAAAATGTTACAAATTATTTTCTTATAGTAGCAACAGATAGAGACAGCGAGGTAGGGCCTATACTTTAAAAAATAATAATAAATAAAAACAAATTCTTCCAAATATTACTGGAACAAATACTGTCAAAGTAAATGTTGATTCAATTTCTCATTGCTATGAAGTATAATAATTAGAATGATATTTGCACGAGGCAAGATGCGTAAAACTGATGTTTCTGGTGCCATTTTATAAAGAATGGGGATACATGGTGGTCTACTTAAATTCATTAAATATTAGCATAAACAAACGCTGTATGAAAATATCCATCGGACTATTATAAATCTTAAACCACAAACAGCGCCATTGTTTCTAAAGATCATGGGGAAAAAAAAAATATATATATATAGATAGATAGATAGATATAGATATGAATATATATGAAGACAATTTATTTGTCGTCGTATAAATTAAATTCAGTGAAAGTCACGTCCGGAATGACTCGACAATAGAGAACGCCGAAGCTTTCGAGGGTTGACGAGACAGAGACAAACTAGTGTTGCGCCAAAACTATTTCCGAGAGAAGTGCTGGGGAATCTATACAAATATACAAACAAATATACATATATACTTGCACACATACACACACATGCATGTATGATACACAATATATAGTATATGTATATGCGTATATATATATATGTAAAAATATGTATATATGTATATATGTATATATGTATATATGTATATATGTATATATATAAATATATATACATATATACATTATATATAAATATATACACACACACACAAACACAAATCTGTAGGCTCACACATACACACACATGCATGTAAGATACACAATATATATGTGTGTGTGTATATATATATGTATATATATATATATGTCTATATATGTATATACATATGTATATATGTATATATGTATATATATACATATATATACATATACATTATATATATATATATATATATATATATATATATATATATATATATACATACACACACACACACAAATATGTAGGCTCACACAGACCTAAACACACATGCCATGCATCTGATGTGATATAAAACCGCATATCGCCTTATTGCATCCCATTCTCGTTAGTAAATCTTCATATAGACTAGGCCTATATCACAACATGTAGGACCCCTAGATCTAAAATCTAAGTAATCGAACAATAATGAAAGGAAAAACGATTAGCAAATCTCGTGGATTGGTAAGGTCGCGACAGCTTTGATGCTTTTATAACACCTTCGCCCGATCCGATGAAAGAAACGCGGAGCGAACACTTTACTGTAATTAAGACTGCAAGATTCTATCATATTTCATGAAACTATTTGCTTTACACTGACTTATCTGTGAAGAAGTACAATGAAGGGTAAATGGAATACTTGAATATTGGAATGAAGAAACAGCAGAAAGGAAAGAGAGAGAGAGAGAGAGAGAGAGAGAGAGAGAGAGAGAGAGAGAGAGAGAGAGAGAGAGAGAGAGAGAGAGAGAGAGAGAAAGAGAGAGAGAGAGAGAGAGAGAGAGAGAGAGAGAGAGAGAGAGAGAGAGAGAGAGAGAGAGAGAGAGAGAAAGAGAGAGAAAGAGAGAGAGAGAGAGAGAGAGAGAGAGAGAGAGAGAGAGAGAGAGAGAGAGAGAGAGAGAGAGAGAGAGAGAGAGAGAGAGAGAGAGAAAGAGAGAGAGAGAGAGAGAGAGAGAGAGAGAGAGAGAGAGAGAGAGAGAGAGAGAGAGAGAGAGAGAGAGAGAGAGAGAGAGAGAGAGAGAGAGAGAGAGAAAGAGAGAGAGAGAGAGAGAGAGAGAGAAAGAGAGAGAGAGAGAGAGAGGGGGGGGGGGCATGTGTAGGCGTGTTATGGCCTGTTACAGTGCATAATTTCCTATTTGCAGCTTTGGGGAAAAAACAAATGTTTTTCTTCTTGTTTCACTGACAATTCGTTCCTTAAAAACACAGCTGATCCAATAACGCAATCCAAGCATCAAGTAATATGATCCACAATGGGATATTGGGCATTAACTCTTACACGAATAGCTGATACCTGATTTGGCTTTCTTTCATTACTAAAGGGCGAATGGATTCCTCATTATCTTTCCTAATTTCAGTCAGTAAGCTTTTCCTTTTAGTGGGAAAAAATCTTTGTCAACTTTCAAACATTATCATGCAGTCCCAACTTTACAGGAGTTATCGCAGGCAGTGGCAGTATCTCTTACGAAACTAGTTCATGAATAGAAATGTCTTCACCGACCCGTCTTATATGCACATTATGAAGGA
The DNA here is from genome assembly GCF_019202785.1 of Penaeus chinensis. Taxonomy (NCBI): domain Eukaryota; kingdom Metazoa; phylum Arthropoda; class Malacostraca; order Decapoda; family Penaeidae; genus Penaeus; species Penaeus chinensis. The sequence goes on from NC_061836.1 coordinate 12,441,162, forward strand.
AACTTTCCCATTACCATTATGGCTGCATCTTCATTCCGACCATTTAACTTAAAAAATAATAATCGTATATTATGGCATGTGCCAACATCCAGGAATAACTGCGGCCTCTGTCCTCATTAAACCACAATACTGTTCGTACTGGTATACTACATCTGCTGTAGTATTCTGAAAACGAATAAATACCTAGATAAAATGAACAAATAAAATGACGACCTAGTTTGCACACTCTGGCCACGATTCCATAAAGGTACAAGCTTAAATAATTCCGCTCATTACGACGACCTCTTGTGTAATTAGTTATTCATTACATTCATCATATTCTGACGGATGACTGCACGTGCAAGTAACAACAATGAAACATGTGCCGCATTTTTATGAGAAAATATTTATGCTATTTTCTCCTCCCCAAAGCCCTTCCAGGTCCATCGCTTACGGCTCCTTGGCAGTCCAGCTCTTTTCCTTTGCAGCGGTTTAATATACGTCTGTTTCTGTTGACAGGGCGGTCTGGGGAGCGATTGAGGAATTCCTGAGAAAAATACCGATTTCTTGGATCCTCGAGTCTGGGCTGGCCACTCAACACCGCTGGACATGCTCAAAGAGGAGGCGTTTTTCGTCACACATCTATTCCTCGCAATATTGTCCATGCGCGTGGAAATTATATACGAACTCTTAATGCACACGAACGTCACACACACGAACATACTCAGTCATTAAAAAAATACATATAAATTAAAAATACACACCAGCAAACACAAAAACGAATATGATAGCAAGCAAGTACACATGCACACAAGCAGAAAGAGAGAGAGAGAGAGAGAGAGAGAGAGAGAGAGAGAGAGAGAGAGAGAGAAGAGAGAGAGAGAGAGAGACAGAGAGAGAGAGAGAGAGAGAGAGAGAGAGAGAGAGAGAGAGAGAGAGAGAGAGAGAGAGAGAGAGAGAGAGAGAGAGAGAGAGAGAAAGAGAGAGAGAGAGATAGAGAGAGAGGGGGGAGGTGAGAGAGAGAGGGGGGAGGTGAGAGAGAGAGAGGGGGGAGGTGAGAGAGAGAGAGGGGGGAGGTGAGAGAGAGAGAGGGGAGTTGAGGGAGAGGAGGGGAAGGAGGGAGGAAGGGAGGGAGGGAGGGAGGGAGGGAGGGAGGGAGGGAGGGAGGGAGGGAGGGAGGGAGGGAGGGAGGAAGGAATAGAGATAGAAAAGAAAAAAGCGGAAGCATAAGACCGGGTTGTCCAAGCAGTTTTCTTTGAACACGGGCCTCTCCCCCGATCGCCAAAGAGCAGCGACCGTCTAGAATTGCAATTGCTCTGGGAAGTCTCCAGTACCCCAGTGTATCAATGAAACAGACTTGTCGAGCAGAGTACAAGGAATTTTGAGTTCCCAGGCCATAGGATACGGAAATACAGCAACCCACTTTCTTTTTCAAATACAATCCTTTATGTATCACTACCCTTTTGGAATGAAAAGAGATATGGCATCGCATGATCATCAAAATGTGATATGTTCTCGCATCAAGAAATAACATTACATTCTCTACCAGAGGTCAAAACTGAACAAAAGGGGGAATATCGACTTAGTTTTTTTCACAGCCACATATTGTGAAAAGTACATAGTACCTCCTCTCACTCTCCGGGAGATTTATGGGCGCCGGTCATTGGGGTGTTGACGTTCTCATCTGTCACATATTTCTCTGTGGTTCAATCCACTCAAGGTCTCTTTCGGACCGCGGAATTCCGGAAGGTCTTCCCTTATTTAAGGATTTCCCTTACGCCAATATGCGCTATGCTCTAAATAAATTCAACGTCTGTATGCTTTATTTTTAATTGAAGCTGTGCCCGATTTAGCATATGTTTGATTAGTCTGAAAATACTTTGTGTAAGTCAAGCAAAAAAAGTTTAATACTTTTAATATGAATTGAGAAGAGAAAATTAAGAGGCTTGTAAGCTCTGTAGGATGTAGTCAAGTGTGAGGGTGAATATCTACTCGACGCAACATCGCTCCTGAGAGCCCCATGG
>NC_061836.1:12448164-12460664 GCF_019202785.1 Penaeus chinensis
ATTCTTGACACAGGATGTCTGGCAAGAGTTGATTGATTGATGGCTTTTTCCAAGATCTTTTTTCAAATTATAAACTATTTTTCTGCTGAGAGAGTAAACGATTCCGTCATTTTTATTTTGTCTGGAAAATCAGCAACTTTTTTATATTCTTCGTATAAGAATTATATCTACTCTTAATCATGTACAAAAATATTTTCTTAATACCACAGTAAGGTTGCAATGTTTATATTTTTTCTGTTATCTTCAAATCATTTAATGTAATGTATCCATTGCATTACTGTTAACACCTATCATGGAGATTAGGCTACTTGCAAAGCTAGGTATCACTAATTCATTAAATGGACACTGCTGGATGCAGACTGAACACCGTCACTCATTTCTCCTAATGCATGCCTTCTCACTTTCACTCACTCTCTCTCTCTCTCTCTCTCTCTCTCTCGCTCTCTCTCTCGCTCTCTCTCTCTCTCTCTCGCTCTCGCTCTCGCTCTCGCTCTCGCTCTCGCTCTCGCTCTCTCTCTCTCTCTCTCTCTCTCTCTCGCTCTCTCTCTCTCTCTCTCTCTCTCTCTCACTCACTCACACACACAACACAGAGCTGTTCGGATGGTGCTCGACGGCTATATCCCGTCAGAATGCGAGAAGTAGCCGCTATTTGGCAGTGTGGTCGAAATGAGAACAATAAAGATGAGAACTTTCTTTATTATGTTTTATTTTTTTATAAAACTTGACTATTAATTATCGACATCAGACGCAAACACACTATCTTTGCACGTCCATTGACATTTTTTCATCATCTTCCCTAAGATGCAAAGCATTCCTAAGGCAAAACTTTGTATAACTAGCGAAGAAAATTGAGCAAACGGAACTTCTGATAATGTATATACAACATATCGAGGGAGGAGGGGGATACGGAGAGAGGAAAAGAAGGAAAGAGGTAATGAGGGGGGAGGGGGTAGAAGAACAGAGGGGGGAGGGAGGGGGACAGAGGGAAGGAGAAAGAGAAAGAGAAAGAAAGATAGAGAGAGGGAGAGAGAGGGAGAGAGAGGGAGAGAGAGAGTGAGAGAGAGAGGGGAGAGAGAGAGGGAGAGAGAGAGGAAGAGAGAGGGAGAGAGAGAGAAAGAGAGAGGGGGGGGAGGGGAAAGAGGAGAGAGAGAGAGAGAGAGAGAGAGAGAGAGAGAGAGAGAGAGAGAGAGAGAGGGGGAGAGAGGGGACAGAGGAGAGGGAGGAGGGGGGAGAGAGGAGAGAGGAGAGAGAGGAGAGGGAGGAGGGGGAAAAAGGGGAGAGGAGAGGGAGGAGAGGGGAGAGAGAGGAGAGAGAGGAGAGAGAGGAGAGAGAGGAGGGGAGAGAGGGGAGGAGGGGGGAGAGGGGAGGAGAGAGAGGGAGAGAGAGGGGGAAGAGGAGAGGTGAGAGAGGGAGGAGAGGAGAGGTGAAAGAAGGAGGAGAGGAGAGGTGAAAGAGGGAGGAGAGGGAGGAGAGGGAGGAGAGGTGAGGAGAAAAAAGGAGAGAGAGAGGAGAGAAAAGGAGAGAGGGAGGAGAGGAGAGAGGGAGGAGAGGGGAGGAGAGGAGAGAGGGAGGAGAGGGGAGGAGAGGGAGGGTGGGGAGGGTAGGGGAGGGGAGGAGAGGGGGAGGAGAGGGGGGGGAGGAGGGAGGAGAGGGGAGGAGAGGAGAGGTGGGAGGAGAGGAGAGAGGGAGGAGAGGGGTGGAGAGGAAGAGAGGGGGCGGAGAGGAGAGGAGAGAGGGAGTGAGAGAGGGAGGAAGAGAAGGGCGGAGATAGGAAGGAGAGAAGGGAGGAGAGGAAGGGACGAGAGAGAGAGAGAGGGGGGGGAGAGAGAGGGAGGAGGGAGGGAGGGAGGGAGGGAGGGAGGGAGGGAGGAGGGAGAGAAGAGAGAGAGAGAGAGAGAGAAGAGACGAGAGAGAGAGATGAGGAGGAGAGGGGAGAGGAGAGAAAGTGAGAGGAGAGAGAGAGGGGAGGAGGATAGAAAGAGAGGAGAGAGAGAGAGAGAGAGGAGAGAGAGAGAGATGAGGAGAGGAGAGAGAAGAGAGAGAGAGAGGAGAGAGAGATGAGTGAGGAGGAGAGAGAGAGAGAGAGAGAGAGGAGAGGAGAGAGAGAGAGAGAGAGAGAGAGAGGAGAGAGAGAGAGAGGAGAGAGAGGAGAGAGAGAAGAGAGAGAAGAGAGAAGAGAAAGAGAGGAGAGAAAGAGAGGAAAGAAAGAGAATATAAAAAAGAGAGAAGAGAAAGAGAGGAGAGAGAGAGAGAGAGAGAGAGAGAGAGAGAGAGAGGAGAGGGAGAGATAGAGATAGATAGATAGATAAATAGATATATAGATAAATAGAGAGAGAGAGAGAGAGAGAGAGAGAGAGGAGAGAGAAGAGGGGAGAGGGAGGAGGGGGTGAGAGGGGAGAGGGAGGGGGGGGGTGAGAGAGGAGTGAGGAGAGGGAGGAGGGGGAGAGGGGAGGAGGGGGAGAGGGGAGGAGGGGGAGAGGGGAGGAGGGGGAGAGGGGAGGAGGGGGAGAGGGGAGGAGGGGGAGGGAGAGAGAGGGAGGAGAGGAGAGAGAAGAGGGGAGAGGGAGGAGGGGGTGAGAGGGGAGAGGGAGGAGGGGGTGAGAGGGGAGAGGGAGGAGGGGGTGAGAGGGGAGAGGGAGGAGGGGGTGAGAGGGGAGAGGGAGGAGGGGGTGAGAGGGGAGTGAGGAGAGGGAGGAGGGGGAGAGGGGAGGAGGGGGAGGGCGAGAGAGGGAGGGGAGGAGAGAAAAGGGAGGAGAGGAGGGGTGAGAGAGGGAGGAGAGGAGAGAGAGAGAGGAGAGAGAGGGAGGGCAGGAGAGGAGAGAGGGAGGAGAGGAGAAGAGAGGAGAGGAAAGAGAGAGAGAGAGGGAGGAGAGGAGAAGAGAGGAGAAGAGAGAGAGGAGAGAGGGAGGACAGGAAAGGAGAGAGGGAGGAGAGGAGAGGAGAGGAGAGGAGAGGAGAGAAAAGGAGAGAGGGAGGAGAGAAAAGGAGAGAGGGAGGAGAGAGCGAGGAGAGGAGAGAGCGAGGAGAGGAGAGAGGGAGGAGAGGAGAGAGGGAGGAGATGAGAGAGGGAGGAGAGGTGAGAGGGAGGAGAGGTGAGAGGGAGGAGGAGAGGAGAGAGGGAGGAGAGGAGAGGAGAGAGGGAGGAGAGGAGAGAGGGAGGAGAGGGAAGAGGAAGAGGGGGAGAGGAGAGGAGAGAGGGAGGAGAGGGAAGAGGAAGAGGGGGAGAGAAAGGAGAGAGGGAGGAGAGGAAAGGAGAGAGGGAGGAGAGAAAAGGAGAGAGGGAGGAGAGAAAAGGAGAGAGGGAGGAGAGAAAAGGAGAGTGGGAGGAGAGAAAAGGAGAGAGGGAGGAGAGGAGAGGGAGGAGAGGAGAGGAGAGAGGGAGGAGAGGAGAGAGGGAGGAGAGGAGAGAGGGAGGAGAGGAGAGAGGGAGGAGAGGAGAGAGGGAGGAGAGGAGAGGTGAGAGGGAGGAGAGGAGAGGTGAGAGGGAGGAGAGGAGAGGTGAGAGAGAGGAGAGGAGAGGAGAGAGGGAGGAGAGGAGAGGAGAGGAGAGAGGGAGGAGAGAGGGAGGAGTGGAGAGGAGAGAGGGAGGAGAGGGAGGAGTGAAGGAGAGGGAGGAGAGGAGAGAGGGAGGAGAGGAGAGAGGGAGGAGAGGAGGAGAGAGGGAGGAGAGGAGAGAGGGAGGAGAGAGGGAGAAGAGGAGAGGAGAGGAGAGAGGGAGGAGAGAAGAGAGAAGAGAAGAAAGAGCGAGAGAGAGGAGAGAGAGGAGAGAGGAGAGAGAAGGGAAAGAGGAGAGAGAAAGAGAGACAGGAGAGGAGAGCAGAGGAGAGCAGAGGAAAGCAGATAGCTGAGGAGAGCAGAGGAGAGCAGAGGAAAGCAGATAGCTGAGGAGAGCAGAGGAGAGCAGAGGAAAGCAGATAGCTGAGGAGAGCAGAGGAGAGCAGAGGAAAGCAGATAGCTGAGGAGAGCAGAGGAGAGCAGAGGAAAGCAGATAGCTGAGGAGAGCAGAGGAGAGCAGATATCTGAGGAGAGCAGAGGAGAGCAGAGGAGAGCAGATAGCTGAGGAGAGCAGATGAGAGCAGAGACCATCTGGATTTTCACTCGACTCAGAATGCCAAACATAGGCAGTTCCCCTCTGTTTCCACAAAGTCAAGGATATTTCGCCGACGGAGAAGGCCTTGCTGATTTTTTTCTACGGTACGTTTAACGGCTCGAATAACTAGGCCCAGTTTGCTGCTCCTCCATTCAAATTAACTTCGTCTTTAAGTAGTCTTCCTCCCTATTTTCCATATGACCGTTTTGCTGCCTAAACTGGTATTAGAACGTTCCTCCGTTTTTTTGTTGTTGTTTTTTTCTACTGCCCAGCCTCCACCTCCTAAATTTCCATCCCATCTATCATTTATGGTACTGGTAGGCCTACTCCAGACTTCTTCATTGGTTTTCTATCCTTTTCGAATACCTTACGAACCGATTTTTTCTTAAATTCTTCCTTCATCATTTCGCCATCCTCGTCTTCCTTCCTCATTATTCTTCCCGACTTACGTTTCCCTTGAATAATCGCCTAACCTATATTCCTCAATTGCTGTCCACGTCCACTTAATATTCTGTGTGTGCTGTGCGTCTGTCCGGTCTTCCCTGCTCACTGAACCTCTCTCTCCCGCATGCTCAGTCTGACTTCAAACTCATCCTTTGCATTCCCTTTGGTACTTGTCCCAGCAGTCTTCCTCCCCCTCCAGGTGCAAATACCTGCATCAACTAATTCCCTGGATTTCAAGCCTATCCCTTTCTCGACGCTTTATACCGGTACTCCTCTCTCAAATCCACATGTCAACATGCGCGTCACTTTCCCTTTTGAATTTTGCTCTATCTAGTGATGCTGCAATGCTCCTCAGTCCAAGTCTAAACATTCAACAGTCTTTCTTTCCACACCTGATTAAACTAGCTCAAGCTCTGGTGCTCTTTCATCTCTACGGCTACCTGGAAGCTTATCTGGTACACTAAAAAGGCTCCGCAACACTGGGATTTTTTTTCTCTTCTTTTTTCACTTTGTTTACATACAATTCTTAAACTTCCGACTACCTCCAGCGTACAAAAGGATGCTCAGCGTGTCATTCTTTGTCTGTCGCAACTTCAAAGCCTGCCCGTCGGTTGTGGAAAGAGCTGGTTCTGCTTTGTTCAGCTGTTAAATGCATACCAAATCCTTTATCAATATGAATGAAATAGCGCGTGCTACAGTTCGTATTGATGTGACTGGGCTTCACACTTCTTAAATTCAGCCTCGGTGTAAACAGGCCACATTCTTCTAAGATTCGGTCTTACCTTGAATTATGATCCATACTCCATATCGAAGGGAGACTATAGGCTATACTTCTTCAATCCAGTCTCGATGGAAATGGGCTCCATAACATTACATTCAAAGTATTGACCCCTACTGAACTAGTTTTTAAGCATCCAAATAACGTCCCCGGAGTTGACCTATTAGCACTGAAGATTCTTTATATAGATTAACCTTAAGTCGTTGACCAAGAGTCTAGTTTCACTGAATTCTGCATTCGGTAAGTGTCTTCTCTACTATGTCTACTTTCTAGTTTCTTATACTTCTTCGATGTCAAATAAGACGGGAAGAGTGCCACAAGGTTTCTTCAGCATAAACCTACTGGGATAATTATCAGGGCTTCTCATAACAGGATGGCACATCTGATTTAAGACAAGCTACTTTCCCGTGTACGTGCATGGCGACAAATAGATCATCTAAGTCTACTTAGTCATGCAAAAATACCATGTGAGAAAATGAAGGGATAGTAATAGGTTGGCGAGGCATCACTGGCTCGCCTCGCCTGAAAGAATACGCAGCCTACGCAGATTGGCTTGTTTACATTTTTGAAGAGGCAAATTATTGTAGTACACAGTGGTGTTGTCAATGTCCCTGATATTAAACATGAAGGCCTACGGGTGGTTACTTTTGGAGAGTAATTAGGCCTATGGAGTAATCTTAGGTTTGAGTTTATGTATTCTTATTGCAAATAAAATATATGATAGATCTCACTGTTTGAGGCTTGTGTAGGTTCTATTATATTTCAGGGTAGTTCTGCTAGTTACTTGTGTAATTTACGTTGTGAAGAAAAATACACCACCAACCTCCGACCTTCACAGAAAGTGATGCTCACACTTGTTTTCAATTTACTCTATGTCATCGTCTTTTAATCATTATCTGACTTTTGAAGTGAGATCAGGCCCGCTTATCTTCGTTGTTCCATTTCCCTATATCATATTCAGTGACAATGAGCTTAACGAAAACGGTACGGGGGGGGGGGGGGGGGGGTCGCCACGGGGAGCACTCACAAGCTGCTGATTTTTCCCCTCGACTGAGGAGATACTCCCGCCAGGACGCCCAGGGAAAACCTCCGTGCCAAGTCGACTCGACACTTCTGAAACTTCGGTTGAAGAAAAAAATCAGGAACGCTTCAGAGTTTACAGACTAGCAACAAACTATGTTAGGTGCGTAGAGGCACCATGTGCTTCATTTGCATAACGCTTTGTTAGGTGCGAAGTTGCAGAAAGAAAACTCGGTAGACAGTGAACTTCGACTCACCATTTTTTAGATAAAGCTGGCACGGAAATGTAAAACGCTTGGTGCATCTCAGATCCCCGAGTTATGAGTTAAGTTTACACTCCGTCGTTGCAAGCGTTGGGGCGAAAGCTACGAGGGTCCCCGGGAAGCAAAGCATGAGTGCCACGCCTGACCTCACAATATAGCCACATTAAAGTCCTCTTACCCTGCAAGTGCGTCTCCCTTGCGGACCCAAGCAAACTTACTGAAATTGCACCGTCTCAGTGTTGCTATTCTTCATGGGTGATAATTACCCGATGCTTATTGTGAATCGAATTACATAAGCAATTTAATCATGCAATACCCAGCCCACAATACAACAAATCACACAACCGAAACGCAACGATCGTGGAGAAAGTGTACATGTCTACAAATCTGCATCTTGCCAGCATTTACCCATAAACGAGTTTGGTCAGAACTCACTACAACTCTTCTGGCCTATTTAACAAGATACAATTCACCGTGACAAAGATAAATCTTTACAACATCGACAAGAAAAAGCTGCTTCCCTGCTCGCTATCGAAAGAGGGCGATGAAAAATGCACAAAGAACGTGTCCCTTTGCATCGATCACCCGGGAACGAGATGTGGAATGATCCCGGAGGAGCGCGATCTCGAGAAAGAAAGTACACGAAGACATCAGAACCAAGTCCAAACGAGATCCTGGCGGCTTTAAACAAGGGTATGTCTACCTCTGATTTGGAATCAAAACAATTAAATCAACAGGATTAGAATGATGCACTTACCTCGGCAATTAGGCACTCAGAAATGGAATTGCCGTCTTTGTTTTAGCGAATCACCAAGTGGTATCTCAGTCATTAACATTAATACTACGACACTCGGAACAAAATCTTGTGAGAGTAACCAATGTAAGGGTATCACTGATTATTGTTCATCTCTGCCATTAACACTAACCACCGATATGTGTCCACCAAACGCCACAGGCATTTTACCATCATTTGACATCCAAGAGTATTCCATGCAGTCCACGCGAGACCAAGTGAGAGCGCAAGCAAACATCGCGTGAAAGTTGCCTAGTTTAGGTGATCTAGGTTAGATAAACAGGCTTGTGTCAAAATAATATTAGTGCCATCCACAAATCCCATTGAGAGTATAATAATGAATAGGATGTTTACATAGGAACACTAAACCTCTTGTTTGACAATCCCGCTATTGCAGTCCAAAGAGTACCACAGAAAGATTGAAAGCAAATAATAATGTGAATGGTGTGGTGAGAAGCAGATCTAGCCAGGCAAGACCATGCGATGGTTGGCTACACAGCATTGTGCAACGTCAAGCGCCGACAGGATTATGCAAGGGTGGTTAATTATGCGAGAGCTAGCATGAAAGCAGGCATGAGGGGCTACCTAGACGGGTTCCTCCTGCTACACACATCTCTCTCTACCTCGCATTTCATTCTATACGAGCCCAGCTTCAGGGCATTTTTAAATTCATATAAATATATATACATATATATATATTTATTTGTGTGTGTGTGTGTGTATCTGTGTGTGTGTGTGTGTGTGTGTGTGTGTGTGTGTGTGTGTGTGTGTGTGTGTGTATGCGTGTGTGTATGCGTGTGTGTATGCGTGTGTATATGTGTGTGTACATGTGTGTGTGTGTGTGTGTGTGTGTGTGTACATGTGTGTGTGTACATGTGTGTGTATCTGTGTGTGTGTGTGTACATGTGTGTGTGTACATGTGTGTGTATCTGTGTGTGTGTATCTGTGTGTGTGTATCTGTGTGTGTGTATCTGTGTGTGTGTATCTGTGTGTGTGTATCTGTGTGTGTGTATCTGTGTGTGTGTATCTGTGTGTGTGTATCTGTGTGTGTGTATCTGTGTATGTGTATCTGTGTTTGCGTATCTGTGTATGTGTATCTGTGTTTGCGTATCTGTGTGTATTTGTGTATCTGTGTGTATTTGTGTAACTGTGTGTATTTGTGTATCTGTGTGTATTTGTGTATATGTATGTATTTGTGTATTTGTGTATCTGTGTATGTGTATGTGTGTGTGTGTATGTGTGTGTATTTGTGTGCATTTGTATCTCTCTGTGTGTATCTCTGTGTGTGTGTGTATCTCTGTGTGTGTGTGTATCTCTGTGTGTGTGTATCTCTGTGTGTGTGTATCTCTGTGTGTGTGTATGTGTGTGTGTGTGTGTCTGTGTGTGTATCTGTGTGTGTATCTGTGTGTGTGTATCTGTGTGTGTGTATCTGTGTGTGTGTATCTGTGTGTGCGTGTGTGTGTGCGTGCGTGCGTGTGTGTGTGCGTGCGTGTGTACGTGTGTGTGTGTGTGTGTGTGTGTGTGTGTGTGTGTGTGTGTGTGTGTGTGTGTGTGTGTGTGTGTGTGTGTGTGTGTGTGTATGTGTGTGTGTGTGTGTATGTGTGTGCGTGTGTGTGCGTGTATCTGTGTGTGTGTATCTGTGTGTGTGTATCTGTGTGTGTGTATCTATGTGTGTGTATCTGTGTGTGCATCTGTGTGTGCATCTGTGTGTGCATCTGTGTGTGTGTATCTGTGTGTGTGTATCTGTGTATGTGTATCTGTGTGTGTATTTGTGTATCTGTGTGTGTGTATCTGTGTGTGTGTATCTGTGTATGTGTATCTGTGTGTGTATTTGTGTATCTGTGTATCTGTGTGTGTATCTGTGTATCTGTGTGTGTATCTGTGTGTGCATTTGTGTATCTGTGTGCATTTGTGTATCTGTGTGCATTTGTGTATCTGTGTATATGTGTGTGTGTGTATCTGTGTGCGTGTATCTATGTGCGTGTATCTGTGTGCGTGTATGTATCTGTGTGTTTGTATCTGTGTGTTTGTATCTGTGTGTATGCATCTGTGTGTATGTATCTGTGTGTATGTATCTCTATGTGTATCTGTGTGTATGCATCTGTGTGTATGCATCTGTGTGTATGCATCTGTGTGTATGCATCTGTGTGTATGCATCTGTGTGTATGCATCTGTGTGTATGTATCTGTGTGTATGTATCTGTGTGTGTATGTATCTGTGTGTATGTATCTGTGTGTGTATGTATCTGTGTGTGTATGTAGCTGTTTGACTGTCTGTGTGTGCGTGCGTGTGCGCTTGCGTGTGTGCGTGCGTGTGTGCGTGCGTGTGTGCGTGCGTGTGTGCGTGCGTGCGTGCGTGCGTGTGTGCGTGCGTGCGTGCGTGTGTGCGTGCGTGCGTGTGTGTGTGCGTGCGTGCGTGCGTGCGTGCGTGCGTGTGTGTGTGTGTGTGTGTGTGTGTGTGTGTGTGTGTGTGTGTGTGTGTGCGTGCGTGCGTGCGTGCAACATCCGCATATGACGTAAAATCGCGAAGCAAGTGGAGAGAGAGCCTTCCAATGCCGTTTTTCTTCGTCAAGGTATTTAATATGTTGCCAATACATAACAATAAATAAAACTAACCATAAAATGTACCCAGCTGGTGTATTTTGACCCATTTAAGTAGCAAAAAAAAAATTCAACTGAGGTACATACACAACTTGTCGATTAATTTCTTTATAAAGCAATAATCATATGCAGGAATTACAAGCGATCAAAGTGAATGAATGAAAGAAAATGAACATGATGAATGGAAATACGAAAAAATAAGTGGCAACCAACCCTCTCATCAGGAATTGAATGCATGTCATTCTGAGGCTTTACCTGCTATGCTGAGCCACGTGCCAAAAATAACAAACCAAAACACAACCAGAACACACACACACGCACGCACGCACGCACGCACGCACACACACACGCTTTTCTCTCTAAAACAGCTTATTAACTGCCCAGGATAGGAGTCATTTAGCGATCGCCGTGGCCTCAGCTCTTCGCGCTCCAGCCAAGGCCAATAATCCTCCTCCACGTATATTCTGGTAAGATGCGAACTTTGAATGGTTCATTATAAGGCGATCAACCCTCACGGAAGTCTAAAAGCCGTCTTGACAGAATGACCGCGGTGGAGATTTGTTTATTTTTGCTGAAGCAATATCTCGAGACGCTTAGGGTATTCTTTGGCCGGTATCCTTCACTTGGGCAAATCAAATCATGCAACAGGGAGCAAATGTCTTCACACTCGTGAACGGCGTCACGTGGCATAGGCGCTGATGCTAGGCTTTGACGTGGTTGGTGGGTGGGTGGGTGGGTGGGTGAGAGTTTAGGCCTACGGGGGAGGACGCGTCGAGCCAGTGTGACGTGTAGCGAGGAAAGTGAACGGGTTCCTGCGACTGGTTCCTTCGCGGCAAGGCTGAGTAAGGAAGGCGGGGCTCATCAAGACCGGGAGCAACGTCCTGCACGTTCAAGGCAAACTTGAGTCAACAACTATTTTAAACTCCGCCGAACCCAGCTGGAAAAAGTAAACAATAATTATATTAATAATGCGATATGCTGAGAATTCCAAACGAAGTCTCATATTTAAATGTAGACTTAACCTTTTGAACTTAAATGTCACGGACAGCTTTACAATCTCATCTACTATCCTTCCAAACACGGAAAATTACCGCAGTGTCTCTAGAACATGAACACCAATACCAATCCCAATTACCCAAAGTCAAAATAATCCGTATGGGCAAGATATAAGGACATTTTTTTAATTCAAACTGGAGTGAAAATGTCTCAAGAGCCAATGGTCTTTCTTATGGCCGTCCTCGATTCTCTGGAAGAAAACTTGCCATCTCCTTTGCATACTGAAATTCATGCTTACTCTTCAAATACTGCAGCCAGGTTTCTGGTCAATGTTCCACTCTAAAAATTATCATAACAAGGTGTACACCGCATTTGCAGTACTCTCCTCCCTCCTGAATCTTGCAAACAAGACAAAATCACGATATTTTTCAACTTTTCTTAGTATTCATGTCTTTATAATGCTTAACCCTTCTATGTCGCGGTGTTTTCTCACGAGATGTTCTCATGGTCTTACACTCACTCACCCTTCAGTCAATTTTTTCACTAGAATTCGTTTCTAGTTCAAATATCTTAGTATGGGCAGTGTACCGCATCATGAGGTTAGTCCCGAGCCCAAACCCCTTCCACTATTATCATCTACATATATTTCTAGTACTACTATTTGTGTAATTTCCGACTAAAAAGAAAAAATCAGGAACAATAACACTAAAACGAAAAGGAAACTGAGAAACATTACAAGTAACACCTGCCTAGATTGAGCCTACCTGTAGCGGTGTACATGTGGACACGACCATTACTACATTACCATTCATATTTTCGATTCTTGAGAAATTTATCTTGCGGTTATTTAGAGTAAATAATGTCTTGATTTGAAAATAACCTAAATCTAATCAACAAACACCCAGGAGATTTATACGGTACCTGTTCTTGAAGTAAAGAGTTCCGAAGACGAGGATAACCTTGGGAGAGGAGGCTCCCTTGAACACGGGGATGCCGCTCGTATTTTACACCATTTTACTGTGATGCCTAAGCTAAATTCTTACTGTAGCACGATAGATATATACACACTAAACTTATATATTATGACACAGAAGGTTTTATATATATCAATGCTCTACAACGATCACAAAGTCGGAAACCGCTTGCACTTACACACTCACACACCTTCTCGCACAGTTCACAAGTTTGCACTGAGCTCCCTTGGCTATAGACACGGGAACCGCTCTCTCCCGAGCCGTCACCTGCGCGCGCACAGAGGAATCGAATGCCTTTTAAATCTCTATTGCTTGATTATTTCTCGATATTCTTCGCGGGAAATAATATAGCAAAATTTTCATATACTTTGCCTAATATAGAAGAATTAGAGCGAAAAAATATTTTCATACCAGAAAGTGTGTGATTATTATTTTCAATCAACAAATACCTTGGAAATGAAGTTCTTTTGTTTCATTCAGCGGTAAATTTAGATGTCTGTGCGGAGCGTTCAACAGGAGGCGAATAGAGCGGCAAATTCGAA
>NC_061836.1:12470664-12535664 GCF_019202785.1 Penaeus chinensis
TAAAGGATACCCAACTCAAAGTCTTCTAATGCCGCACCTTATTCACAAGGACTGACGTACCAACTCCATTTCAAAATCTCTCACGCCACACACTGCTTAATACATCTCATATTCCCCTTAATACGATACATTTCATACCGAGGCAGACTGGGATCATGAATACCTTTACATATTTTACCTACCGTGTGGGGCCCGGTTGCTTTAAAGGAGTACTTCATTTGGAACTTCTGAAATAATCCTTGAAATTAAGCAGGGGGTGATTAGTTTCAGGCTGAGAAGGCTGGCTTTGTAGTGGTGATGGTGATTGTAATGATGTTGCATTTTTAATCATAAGTGCATTCCTACTTGATGTCTATAGTGTTAGCGATGATGACATAATGGTATGACTGATATGGTTGTGATTGATAGTGTTATAATGAAAGTAATTGTGATAAAAATGATAGCATTACTGACAGTCATTGCAGTTACACTGTGACGATAATAAAAGACCGAATAGTGAAGACAACATTTACAGTAAAAAATATCAGACTGTTACAGAGTTACTAATGGCTATCGTAAAACCAGTAATTAACACTATATAAAAAATAATTATCTTTCCAGAAAAGAAAAGGGGAAAAATCTGATATCCTGTTACAGTTCCCTGTTGATGAAGCAATCATAAAATTCAAATTAGCCAGTGACACAGGTCCTGGTATCCTTTACATTTTTGTTCACGGCCATTCACCCTCTCCAAATGACAGTATATATAATGTTTATAAAAAAAGAAATCTCGCTTCTAATTGTTGAATTAATAAAAAAAAAAAAAAAAAACGAACAAACATAAGAACAAATCTACAATGCTGTTAAACTTCCCGATTATGCCTCCACACATACATTACCTATCTACTCATACATGTATGTGTAGATAGGTAATGTCTATGGAAGCTAGTTAGATCCTAGTTGCACACTCCTTTTAGTGGGTCGTGTGGCATGGTTGGTTTAGTACTGGCCCTCCGGTCTCATACCCGGAGTGACCTAGGTCCGAGGCCAGATCAGGGAGGATTGTTATACACACACACACACACACACACATATATATATATATATATGTATATATATGTATATATATATATATATATATATATGCACATGCATGTATGTGTGTGTATATCCCTCGGGAACGTATTCCGAAGCTTTTGCGTCAGGCATCATCAATACCTGGGTTTACCAAATTTGTTAATATCTCAAACGTTGCTTACAAAATTATGAAGCAGTTACTATATGTCTAGAAAGGTCACTTGCATGTATTAATTGGGAGGATTGAAGGAGAAAGTAATAATAATGGTATATTAGAAGTATATTTCATAAATTTTGATTTCTCCTATTTTTCCCTTTCATATCTTAATTTATATTTATTTCTGGAAAACGGACGGTCGTTGCAACAATATGAGCGTGTTGGCTTAAGTAAGTGGTTCCCAACGTTTCCTATTCTGTGGCTCCCAACCAATCTTTTCAGATTCAGTTATGAAAAGCGTTATGGTGTCAATAGCTATAGGGCAAGAACACTTTATGGAAAGATTCCAATTTATTGATATGTGAGAGATGATTATATGGAGGTACTGTAGGTGAGATAAAATTCAGTTTAATTCGATGTCAAAATTTTCATATTGCTCCATGCCTCCCAGAAAGTACCAGGGGGCCTTGTGGGGACCATGACCGCCTGGTTGGGAAACCCTGGTTAAGTTAACATGACGGAAAAAAAAGTGTCTGAATCACATTAAGTTTCAGGTTTAATCGTCAATCTGCTAAGGAGGCTTCCAATATTCAGATAGGATATTTACAGATTCACAGATTCTAGTTACGATGAAAGAACAGCATTGGAAAAATGCTCAATGAGGTAACAATGCCGACAGTAGTTCATGTTATGAGTACAAATAGGTCGACCTGGTATTGTCTTCTTTTCCTATTTTTCTAAATAACATCGACAGAGTTTGGTAAAGCGCTGTGAGTGTGTCTGTTATATGCATTTTCTGAAAATTTGTTGTGTGAATTCTTCAACGTATTTTATTTGCCCTAAGGGCCAGCTGCTTGTAGAAAATGAAAAACTGTTATGTTAATAACAATATTTACCTATATAATGATAATAGTCATGGTTTTAGGATAATGACAAGAGGTTCTATAATTATGAAATGTGGTATGTCTACAGGATTGCAATTTTTTCAGTATCATTACTATCGGATGCAAAAAATGTAATGGAAGGCATGATCAGCCGTTTTTGGCGTTCAGTTTGAATGATGTGAGAATTCCTTATATCAAGAGTAGATATCTGAAGATATGAAAGTATGTCATAAAATGGTAATTATAGTATCTATATATATATATCTCGTTCCGGTTACAATTACAAGACATATAATCTGAGTAAATACACTTCATGGAAATGCCTCTTCTCGTGATTACGCGACACCGTCTATTATGTATCTTGACCCCAAACCAACCAGTTATTGCTTGTTCAACGCCCGGCGCCCCAAGTGCCATCATCCACTCACTCTAAACGGCCTACTTAGCACCGCTTGCCCACCTGCAAATGCTTACCCACATGCCTTTACCCACCGGTGAGCGCCTGCCTATTCCCACTGATAGCCCGCTCGCCATTGCTGACCCTTCTTTTACTGGTCATGTTCAAAGACAATGGTTTTTCCGATATCACTTGCTCCGTTAACATTTTCTGTCATATCACCACAATGTAAGATACGAGACAGCGTAATCAGCAGCTTATGGGAAGACGTGCCCATATATGTTTATATTTCTATGTTTGTAATTAGTGCGAAATTTAATTGTCTATCAATCTGTTTTATCAGAGATTCCGTAAATCCAAATGTTTATATGTAAAATTATATATACATATATGTATATTTCCGTTTAGATACATAAATACATACATACGTCCGTACTGTACATACATAGGCATAGACATACATACATATAAATATATATATATATATATATATATATATATATATATATATGTAATGCATGTGTGTATATGTCTTTATACATACATATATATATATATATATATATATATATACACATTTGTATGTGTATATATATACTTATATATATTTATATTATATATTGTAGTAGATGATATTGCATCTATTACTTGGACTGGTCTATATATGTTTATGGAGTGACTATGTGGGTGTGAGTGCCCACAGGTATGGCTGGGTGTTGGAGGTGAAGGGGAGATCAACGGGGGAGCCGGTAGTCTCCCCAGCCGGCTAAGGACTGGGCAATCCTTGTATGCTGCTGTTGTCGTGTTCTGCTGGAGGATCGGGGAATGCTGATCTCGGTTCCAATACAATACAATTGAGATTTGCGAAGATCTACTTTCGCCCGGGCCTTCCATATATGGCCCGGCCTGTGTCAGCTTTTTATGGCTGTCTCATTTTGTTCTTTGATACTTGGTGCTTACCGTGGCGGCGGGATCGCCAGCAGGCGCTCCTGCCGCCATGATGTAAGCATACCGCATAATCTTTTTACCAGCACGGCGGCTGTTGTGGGCGATCCCGGTCTCAGGAATTGTGTGTGCTCACAATTTTGTAATGAGTGTACTAGGGTGGCGTTCGGCTCGCTACAATGCATACAGCACCTCCCTTCCCGGTCTATTGTCTCTATGATCTGGGATGCACAGTGGTAGGATTTTTCGGCTTGGTTGTATAGGATTTGGGGGCATACCCCTGTCAGTGTCGGCTAGTCTGTCAGCAAGCTCATTCCCTCTGATGCTAATGTGGCTGGGGACCCAATTAATGATTATTATTCTAACCTGAGCAAGAATTATCTGCGCTATGGTAAGCACAGTGGTCAGGAGGTAGATGTTGTCATTGGGTGAGCTGTGCTGAAGTGGTTATACATACGTGGTCATACATACAGACTTCAGGGCAGCCATTGACTGTCATCAGCACTGCTAACCCAAAGACAACATCTACCTCCTGACCACTGTGCTTACCATAGCACAGAGAATTCTTGTAGATAGATATGTACTTACTTATAGACAATATAAAAAAGAGAGAGACCGAGATAAAGAAAATGGGGGTGGGGGTGAGGCAGTCGAGTTGGCACAGGATTAGGTACAATAACTCATGGATGTGGCGATGTATTCAAAATGCCTGTCTTGAATAAGCAGTAAAACATGACAGTGATAAAAGATCCAGCCATGTTTACGAATTATTGTAAGCCTGATATATATCATTCTGAAAACAGAATGTAAAACTATGAATTAAAGTGAGGCGATCGTTATATCAGTAAAGGATAAATAGATAGATTGAAGGTAGATAAGACAGCAGATAGGCGATTGTATAAGGATAAACAACAACGCAATAGATAATGATTTCAATATAACAGATACATAATATGCTATATAATAGATTATACTGTATGATGTATTATGCAGAAAGGTTCAATATGTACTATTATGCCATATATACTAAATAAGTATCATAGTATGAATGTTATGAATAGATAACAAAGGAATACAAATAACAGAGACACAACACGAAAGCAAAGATAACAGAAATACAATAAATATGTGATAGACAGGCACGAGCGAATGCATATTAGTCTCTCATTTCTCGCTCCATCATCGCCTACGCGTCAATAGTCCATTATTCCTTATTATCACAAGGGAAATATCGTTCCCTCTTCCATCTCGTCTCCATTTGCTATTCATGCTCATTCTGTCACCCTCATTTACCCTGCCCATTTATCCTAACTCATTTTAACTATATATCTCTGTTTGTTTCCCTTTTTCGCTCATCCTATTTTTTTTATCTTTCTTTACAAGTTTGTTATATTTATTTATATTTCTTTCCCGCTTTTATCTTTTTCTTTATATCTAACTTCATTAAGTCTAACTCTCTTACTCTGTCGCTATATTCATCTTTAACTTATATATTCACATTGATTTATATCTCCGTCTCTATCTCCATATCCCCTTATATCCTCAGGCCATTGTCATAATTCTTCTTAATTGTTTTCTTCATTATCCTCACGTATTTCTTTATCCCTTATCACTACATTCTGTTATATCCTTCCATCATTCTCCTCCAGTGGTATCCTTTCACGCATCTTCACCTCATTTCTTTCATATCCTTTCACTTTCCTTTACATTCTTTCATCTATTTCCTTCAATCATTTCCTTTCAATGCTCCCATTAATAATATCCTTTTACCTAAGTCACTTTATTTCTTTCACATCATATCACCATGTCCATTGATAATATTTTTCCCTATTTCCACATAATTTCCTTCATATCCTTTTATTCATTTTCTTCAATAAACACCATTTCCAGCACATTTCCTTCACATCCTTTCACCCATTTCCTGCAGTGATATTCTTGCCCCACTTCCACCTCATTTCTTCGATGCTCTTTTACCCTTTTCTTTCAATCGTTCTTTTTTTCTTCCTTTTATATCACATTTCTTTCATATCCTTTTATCTCTTTCATTCTCTTCATTTCCGCCGTATCCTATAGTGTGCATCCAGCGTATGAATTCACCGTTATTCACCGTAGTCTGCATGTTCGCCTCTTAATTAATGTTCACTCCTTTTATTCATTCCTTGCAACTCATTCCTCATGCTTCTTCAGACTGCGCAATGACTTATTTTTTTTCCTTCTCGATGCTTAACTCTTTTCTCGCGAATTAAGTCTTCTGTCACTCTTTACTTTCCCTTTCCTTTTTCGTTCCTCATTTCTCGGTCTTTTTACTCTGACATTCTCACTCTCGCCCTGCTCTTGCACTTTCACATGTCATTTCTCGCTTCCCTTTTTCTTCTCAAACTTCTTACAACCTGACTCTTCCATCCTTATTTCAAGGATTCTAATCACTCACATGTTTTCACTTCTCATTTCCCTCACTCTATCATCCACACTGTGACACTTCCATTCTGCATTTTCAAATCACCCTCATTTCCATTCTTACTCATTCACCTTCACTTTTTCGCTCTTCCATCATTACCTTCACATTCTCACTCCTCATTTCCGCTCTTCCCTCTCACGCCCCTTTTCCTCATTTTCACTCCACTCTCACTCTCGAACTCTGACCCGACCTTTCTCATCCTGATATTTTCAGCCCTTAGTCAACGTGCCTTGGATTAACCTCGGTGGCTTAATCAAGGAGCTAATTTCCTGTTTCGGTTATTGTGTTCGTTACGCACTTGTTATCCTCCGCCGGTTAACCCCAAACACATACAAGGGCTAACAAAAGGCAAAAAAAGTGTGATTAATGTCTTTATGTTGTAAATGTTAGTCACCTTTTTTCTTTGTGTTTTCCCCCTTTCTTCTGATCCCTTGTTAATCATTTTTGTGAGATATCCACCGCAATATGTTTCGCTGGTATTGCTTTGTTTTGGTAGTTTTGAATACGCACTTGTAAAATCGCTGATTCAGACTGTCAATACATTTTCGCCTCGTGACTTTTTGAGATATCAAATGTGAAAGACTTTGCCACCTAGAAAACAGGAACACTGCGACACGTCGAGACTTTACGGTTGCGAAACTTTCGGCCAAAAACAAACAGAAAAGATTTAGAGATGGTGTCCCACTCAGGATTAAATCTTAAAGTCGCACTGTAAGTAGCGGAAGCATACACGTGCGCCGGTCTCGTCCCGCCGGCGCGAACTTATTGAAGAGCCTCGAACGTTAAGTGCCTTGAGCGGGTGTAAATCACTGCATATTGTTTATTTGCATTCTGTGCAGAAATAGTTGCGCGAGCTCGGAAACCACCTTGCCGGAGGACGCATCAGGAAGAGTTCTCCGAGAGACCTCCTGCAATGGCAGTTTTTATTGCGATATACATATCATGAATGCAGGGAAATTACCAACTGATATCAAATCAGTGAGCAAGAAACCCATTTGTTGTACTTCCAATTGTCTTTGTCATGCTGAATTCACTACAGTCCAATTAAACATCACTTCGTATTCCGGCAACTTGTGTTAACCTACGTAACTTGTAACAACACATTCTGTACATTACAACTCATGGCCGCATCAATCTGCCTGTGAACCTTAGAGGACCTCCTCAGTTTGCTTTTATATCTCGCAATTTCTCTAACCTATCCGTAACCTTACCAGGACACCTCTAACCTGACTATAAACCTCTCAGGACCACTTCAGCCTGCTTGAATCATCTTCCCAATACCAGCCAGTCTGCCTGTAACTACCCCTCAATACCACCCAGCCAAAGCCCGACGCATCTTGCGTCTAACCCTTCCAGGAGCGGCTCTCACCACCTCATGATAGCCCGGGGGTTATGAGGCGCACCAGAAACTGACACATTATCGATAAGGCTGCCGTTAGGAAGTGTGTAGAGCACGGTGCCCCCGCCAAGTCTGATCACTACCGAAGGGAGATCAATAACAGAGTTTGGTCACGTGAGAAAATGAACTTTTCACCTGGATGCAACTCTGACACAGAAGCATCTCATGGTCTTCCCCGGATGCGAAAAGGGTGCGCTGAGTTGTAATGCTTCGTTGGGACATTGTTAGTTTTGTAGTTGTGTTTTCTCTATTTGTTTCGTTTTTGACGAATTCACTTTACATTTTATCAAGTGAACGGGAATGATACATACCTATTTTCATCCCTCCCCCATGCAAGCGGAAAATAGAACACGGACAAATGATGGGTCCAAATCTTGGAAAAGTTGGAGAGTTTCTCAGACTCGCCGTCACTTTAATCCTCTCCTCCCGCCTCTCACGACATCTTTCTGTTCGCACCAAGTGATTCTGAGCTTTGTCGAAACTAGAGGGTGGAACATTTTGTTTTCGAACAGATCGATTCGCGTTTTTCGGTTTTCTCTTTCTTTCTTTTAAATGCTTAATTTTATTTGTGTTATGAAATCCAAAGGTGATTTTTTTTAGATTAATTTGTGATGAATGATATCAGCTAATACATATTATATATATAGCGGGTATAATATGATATCATGTCAGGGACATCTAGACAGAATTGACATACTATAATGACAAAGATTTTAGGCAGGCACAGTTCTCCAGATTTCTTTTGGTTATCATTATACTTCTGAGTCGTGCGAAACAAATTTGTTTCAGATACTTTGTAAATAAATCGAAGCAAATGTTTCAAGGCATAGAGTTAACTTCTCCTTATCGTACAATGAAAATCTTTGACTATTCCATTCAATGACCAATCAAAAGGCTAGCAATCAAACGCACTGCATCTGCATCCAAATGTAATAGATATCATGAAATTCTGATTTCTCTTGAATTATTCACCTTGAAGAAAGTGACAGCCAAAGGTTTCTGTTACATTCTGAACCCGAAAAATACAGCCGACCGATAAATATCCCTGAAATGGCCTATAACCCTGCCAAATGATCTCACTTGTCGATCGGATCAAAAATAAAGAAACGATTCTCTTGTCGCGGAAAATGCGATTTACTCCTCAGATTCTTTTGAAAACTTCCAAGAAATAATGACGGAAATTAGAAATAAGAATCGTGAAAATACCCTAGGTGATAGTGCATAAGTATGAATTGCACGCGGGCGTAAGATATTTCTATGCGTTGTGGGTTCTTGAGTGTATCTTACTATGAATATATTTGCACACACACACACACACACGTGTGTGTTGTGTGTGTGTGTATATGTGTGTGTGTTGTTGTGTGTGTGTGTGTGTGTGTGTGTTATGTGTGTGTGTATGTGTGTGTGTGTTGTGTGTGTGTGTGTGTGTGTGTTGTGTGTGTGTGTATGTGTGTGTGTCTATATATAACACACACACACACACACACACACATATGTGTGCATTTGTTCATATACATATATATATATATATACATATATATATGTATATAATATATATATGTATATATATAATATATACATATATATACATTTGTATATGTATATATATACATATATATATATGCAAATATGCAATATATACATATGATATATATATATACAAATATGTAATATATACATATGTTATATATATATATATATATATGTATATATATATATTTATATATATATATAAATATGTACATATATGCAAATGTGTAACACACACACACACACACACATTTGCAAGTGTGTGTATGTGCATTTTGACTCTTATTTATATAACGTTTAAGTACTATAGATGTTTTGTTGAACATGTATAAGTATCAATAGTTTCCTTATCGTCGCCATGATATTTATGTTTTTATCGTTGTTATTCATTGCTGATACTACTGCTATTCATTCTCTATGATCCCGCGTTGCCAAAGACCCTATGCCTGCATTCCTTCCTCTTGTGTTATTAAATTCCTCTTTAATACAAGACAGCGTAATGAATCACTTAAAGCTTTCTTCCCATACTTCTGCTCCGCCTGCTTCCCCACCCCACCCTCACCCCTGCCCACCACCAGCCCATGCTTGCAGAGAGATAATGAAGCAGGAAGCATTTAAGGCACAATCCCCTCAAAGGAGCAGCGATGCATCTCCATCTTTGTGTCAAAGAGACGTTTTAAAAGAAAAGAGAGAGAGAAAGAAAAAAAACTGGGATATTTCAATCCAAAATTTAATATCTAAGGACCGACTCTCTTGAAAGTTCTGTACTAAGGCACGGTTGCTGACTTGACATTTTCAAGTTGAATATCACGTAAGGGGGCTGTGGCAACCACGATAAGAACAGTTTAGCCAGAAACCGACATCAAATCGTTGTTATGTCAAATGATACTTTATTTCTCGGTGAATTTCCTTTCTTCTTGTATTGGAAAACTATACTCCTGCTTCACGCAGTAAAACCTATTTGTATTTGGCAATTTTCACACACCGCGCGGTAATAACTATTGGAGTATCGTCTTTAAGTCTGAATGCTGTCTAAATTCTAAATTGATGAAAGAGAATTTTTAATATGTCTCTGTCTCTCTCTTTCTCTCTCTCTCTCCCTCAGAGGAGGAAAGAAGTGTGTGCTTGTGAGTGTGTGTGTCTGTGTGTGTGTGCGTGTGTGCGAGGGTGAGAGGGTGAGAGAGAGAGAGAGAGAGAGAGAGAGAGAGAGAGAGAGAGAGAGAGAGAGAGAGAGAGAGATAGAGTGTAATATATGTATACATATACATATAATATATGATGTGTGTGTGTGTGTGTGTGTGTGTGAGTGTGTGTGTGTATGTACAAATGTATGTATGTGTATATATATAAATATAAATAAATATATATATGTATATATAAATATGTGTGTGTGTGTGTGTGTGTGTATACATACATGCATACGCGTATCTATCCATCTATTTATCTATTTAACCATCTATCTATCTAAATACATACAATTATGTATATATGTATATATACATACATATACACATGTAAACATTTATTTGTTTATATATATACATATATATATAAGTATATATATATATATATATATATATATATATATATGTGTGTGTGTGTGTGTGTGTGTGTGTGTGTGTGTGTGTGTGTGTCTGTGTGTGTATACATACATACATATATATGTATATATACATATGTATACATAGAAATCATAAATAAAACTACGAAGCAGCAACCAGCACTATTAAAAAAAATGAAAACAAAACATAATAAACTTCATATATACCACACTCTAGCTCACAATAATACAACACTATCTATCAAAATTTAAAATAAACTCGAATAATCATTTGATAAATATCGATCATAAAAAACTCCCTCTATAAAAAATAATGAAATACATAATAAAGACCACGCCACTTCCACTTCACTCTGATAACGGACGCAACATTACAAAAAATATAACTCTCCAACTAGAGAGGCGCGCGTAGATTTAAACACACACCTATATATTATCCTCACCTACACAACGAGACGTCTCTCAATTCCCAACACTAATAAACCTATAACTAAATATAGACAGATACGCTACATAATATTATAACAATAGCCGAACCCCTTCAAACTCTACTTTCATCATTAACTCTCATATAGAACCTAAATAACCACAAAAAAAGATCCTATCAAATTATCATACACACATAGTTAAGTGAAAAATCTCGAATACACAACGTAGCGGGATTTAGGGGTATCCGCGACCGATAATACAGAGTACAACATACAACCAAGTTAAAACATCGAAATTATTATAAACGCACATATACTTATATAGCGAATTTAGGGGGGGGAAGAGGGAGAGGGGGGGATGAGTTGGGGTGTTGGGGTGGGGGGGTGTGGGGTTAGATGAGGAGTTTTTTTTGGGGGAGTGTGGAGGGGGTGGGTGGTGAAAGTAGATAATTATCGGGGTTTAATTGGAGGTGATAATGAAGTTTTTTGTGTGTAGGTTGAGTGGATATATTGTGTTAATGGGGGAAGTGATGAGGGTTGTTTGTGTATAATTTGGTTTGAGGTAGTGTGGGTGGTGTGATTGTTGGGTGGAAATATTTGGTGGTATGTGGAATTATATTTTGATTTGAAGTTATTAGTTAATATAGTGGTGGAGTGTGATTTTTGGAGTGTAGATAGGGTAAATGAGAGAAGAAGAAGGGAGGAGTGGGGTTGTTGGAGGTTAGATGGAATGTATGTTGAGTGTGGGTTTTAGGTATGTATGAATAGTTGGAATTATGATGGGAGGGGGGTTATGAAAGAAGGAAGGGATTGGGGGTTGGTTAAGGATTTTTTGTGTGTATATTAAAGTTTAGGGGGTGTGTGTGTGTGTAAGATATATACATATATATAATATTTATAGACACTCACACATACACATATATGTGTGGTTATACATACATTGTACATAATATATATTCATTACATATATTTATATATATATATTTAATTATATATATTTAAATTATATATATATATATATATATATATCTCATATGGCCACACACACAATACACACACACACAAACTCACACACAATATATTATATATATATATATTAATATAATATATATATATAGATATATATATAGGCATATTTATACGCATAGGTATAAGATACATTTTAATAGAATTATATATGTTTTTTACAACCACACAACACACATATAATATATAATATAATATATATATATATATATATATATATATATACATACACATATATATATATATATATACATGTATATGCAAACATATATATATATATATATATATATATATATATATATATATATATATATGTATATAACACAGATATGTGCATAATACATATACACATATCTGTGTGTGTGTGTATATATATATATGTATATATATATATATATATATATATATATATATGTATATATATATATATATGTACATATATATATACATATATACATTTATATATACACCTATATATATATATATATATATATATATATATATATATATATATATGTAAATTTACATATACATATATATACATATATGTATACACATATATATATATATATATATATATATATATATATATATCACTCACACACACATACACACTGCACACACACACACACACAAACACACACACACACACACACACATGCACTCACGTACACACACATACGCACACACACACACACAACAAACACACACACACACACACACACGCACACACACACACACACAGATATGTGTATACATACTTATACACATATCTGTGTGTATATATGTATATATACATATGCATATAGATGTACATTTATATATAAATATATATACATACATACATTTATATATATATATATATATATATACGTATGCATATATATGTTAATTTACATATACATATATACATATATATACATATATATATATCACTCACACACACACACACACACAGACACACACATACACACTGGACACGCTCACACACACACACACACACACACGGGCGCACGCACGTACACACATACACACGCACACACACACACACACACACATACACACACACACACACACACACACGCACGCGCATACACATTTTTTTATTTCTTTCTGGATGCTCTTCCTAATCAACCGCGCACTTACACTTCTCAAGGCCGAATATTCGTTTTAAATATATATTATAAATAAATGTATTAAATAAGTATATATTATAATATACATACACATTTATAAAACACATTTATGTTTTCTGTGTTGTGCGTGTGGGCTGTGTGTTGTATGTGTGTGCGTGTGTGTGTATGTGTGTGGTATGCCTGAATGAGGGTGTGAGTGTGTTGTGTGTGTATTTTGTGTGTGTGTGTGCGCGCACACGCGTGTTTCATGAGCTGTTGGTGGCTTTGAGATGTGAGTGAAGATGAAAGGAAAGAAGAGAGAGAGAGGAAAGAGGGAGAAGAGAGAGGAGAGAGAGAGAGAGAGAGAAAGAGAGAAAAAGATAGAGCGAGAGAGGAGAGAGCAAGAGAGAAAGAAGAGATGATTGAGAAACATTAGGGAAGGGAAGGTAGGTGAGGAGAGGGAGAGAAGGGGAGAGTCGGGAGAAGAGAGAGCGAGGTAGGAGCAGGAAAAAAGAGGGAGAGAGCGAGAGGATAAGGAGAGAGAGCGAAGAGAGAGAAGAGAGAGAGGTCGGAGGAGCAGCGGAGAAGAAAGAGAGAGAGAGAGAGAGAGAGAAGAGAGAGAGAAGAGAGAGAGAAAAGTGAACACACATCCACACCAGCGCCCAAGCTGAACAGTCATGAGTGGACCTGGGAATAAAAAGATGTGAGTAGGGAAGTAAGATTGGAGTGTTGGGTAGGGAGGAGAGTGATGTGATTATGTTGGGAGAAGAGAGAGAAGATAGAGATGAGTGTGATAGAAAGTGAGGAGAAGGGAGAGATAGTGAGTGTATGTTTTGTAAAGAAGAGATAGTGAGTGTTATTTTTAATTTGTGTTTGTTTAGGAGTAGGGAATTTGTGTGTTGTGTTGTGTGTAGAGTTGTTTGTTTTTTTTGTTTGTTAGGTGATGAGTGATGGTGTTTTAATTATTTGTTTGTATATTGTATGGTTTTTTGTTTTTATTTTTTTTATTTTGTTTTGTTTTTGTGTTTTTGTTTTTTTTTTTGTGTGTGTTTTTTTGTTTTTGTTTTTTTTTTTATTTTTTGTTGTTTTTGTATTATTTTTTTATTATTTTTTTTATATTTTATTTTTTTTTTGTTATGAGTTTGAAGAAGATATGAGAGAGATTATTATAATGAAAGAGAGGGGAGAGAGAGAAAAAGAGGGGGAAGAGAGAGAGAGTAGATAATCAATACGAGTCTTTGTTCGTTCGTTTTTTTTTCTTAGTGTTTTTGCATTTTTTTTTCCATTATTTATCCTCTCTGCGTTTAAACACTTTTTTTTTTTTTCTTAAGGGGGTTTTCGTAATAACAGCCTGATTACATCTAGTTTTCTTATTTATCATTTTGTTTCCGCTTAAATTTTTTTTTTTAACTCACACCTTTTTTCCATATTAGAATTATGGAATATTAAAGATTTAATTCTATCGGGGGGGGGGGGGGGGGCGACGAAAAACTTTTGGGAATACCCCTTTTAATATTTTTTTCTGCTCATACTGCACATTTTTTCAAACACATATAAACGCCCCAAAAAGCACCCCCTCAAAATTTACCCTATCCATAATCTAAAAACAAAAATGATATAAGCGAGAGAAAGAGAGAGAGGAAAAAGAGAGAGAGAAAGAGTGAGAGAGAGAGAGAGAGAGAGAGAAAAGAAAAGAGAAAGAGAGAGAGAGAGAGAGAGCGAGCGAGCGACGGCTGAAAAGAGAGGAGAGATAAGAAAAGAGAAAAAAGAAGAATGAGAGAGAAAGAAAGAAGAAAAGAAGAAAAAAAAAGAATGAGGAGAGAGAGAGAGAGAGAGAGAGAGAGAGAGAAGAGAGAGAGTAGAGAGAGAAGAGAGAGAGAGGAGAGATGAGAGTGAGAGAGGAGAGAGGAGAAGAGAAAGAGAGAGAGAGAGAGAGAGA
The DNA here is from genome assembly GCF_019202785.1 of Penaeus chinensis. Taxonomy (NCBI): domain Eukaryota; kingdom Metazoa; phylum Arthropoda; class Malacostraca; order Decapoda; family Penaeidae; genus Penaeus; species Penaeus chinensis. The sequence continues at coordinate 12,485,560 of NC_061836.1, forward strand.
GAGAGAGAGAAAGTGAGAAAAGAGAGGGGAAGAATGAAGAGAGAGGGGAAGATTTGGGAGAGAAAAAAAGAAGAATGAGAGAGAAAGAAAGAAGAATGAGAGAGAGAGAGAGAGAGAGAGAGAAGAGTGAGAGAGAGAGAGAAGAATGAGAGAGAGAGAGAAGAATGGGAGAGAAAGAAAGAAGAATGAGAGAGAAAGAAAGAAGAATGAGAGAGAGAGGGGGGGAGAGAGAGAGAGAGAGAGAGAGAGAGAGAGAGAGAGAGAGAGAGAGAGAGAGAGAGAGAGAGAGAGAGAGAGAGAGAGAGAGAGAGAGAGAGAGAGAGAGAGAGAGAGAGAGAGAGAGAGAGAGAGAGAGAGAGAGAGAGAGAGAGGAGGGCATGTAACCATTCTCTTCGAACTAAATGTTGAAAATATCATGCATGCTTTTGGGAAATCTTAATCTTCGCATCACGGAACCGGAACATTTGCAAGTTGAAGTTAATTACATGCTAATAAAACTGGCAGAGGACTTAAGAGGATGAAGAGTGATGTATCCTTGGTTAAACAAAATGGAAATGCATCAACCTATATTTCTCTTTCTATCTCTCTCTCTCCATAGATACACACACATTTTTTCTCAAAACACCACACAAACGCACAACAACACACACAACAACCCCACAAAAACACACACACACAATAATATATTTTATATATAACTGAGATACAATAATCACACGAAGCCATATTACTTTGTTTTTTTCCTGTACAAATCACATCTGGCCTGGAATTATTATCATTTTTTGTTTATGTAATAACGATAAATTTTAACGGGCACAAGGAGTCACATTGGGCCCGGTTTTAGATAAAATTTTCCCTTTTTACGTTTGGGTTCAAAACAAATTAAATAGCCCTTTCTTGGGCGTAAGAACTCCCCCTTTTTTTAAAACGAATTAGGGTCAACTGTATTAAAAGTGGTTAGATTTCATCAGTTTGTAGGATTTTTTTTCCTTTATGGCGTGAAAACCATTCGGAAAAAAAAATTTGTCTTAAATAAATGTAATTAAAAACAAAAGTCAAACCCTAAACTACTAGAGAGAGAGGGGAGGAGAGAAGAGGGGAGAGGAAGAGAGAGGAGAGAGAGAGAGAGAGAAAAAAAAAAAAGGAGAGGGGAAAAAGGGGAGAGAGAGAAGAGAGAGAAAAGAGAGAGCGGAGAGTGGCAGAGGCAGACAAACAGACAGACAGATAGACAAAGAGTCGGAGAAGCAATCAGACTCAGATTTAGGCAGACAGACGAGAACAGATATAAAACAAACGGGTCAGACAGGCATAAGGCAACAGACGACGGGAATGCGGGTAGACAGACAGACAGGCAAAAAAAAAAGAATACAAATGATAGAAAAAAAACAGATAAAAAAAAGAAGAAGAGAAAAGAGATGAAAGAACGAGAACGTCCAAAGCAAGACAAGGAACCTGTCACAAAAAAACCCCTTCGAAGGGTCTGTTGGCTGGCTAAAAAAACCCCAAGGTTATTTGGATCCCTTTTGGAAAGCGTGAAGCCCCCTACTATAACCCCCCAAAAATAGATTTTATCTTAAAATAATAATTATAAAACAAAAAACCCTTTCCGGGAGGGAGACACACATTAAAGATAAAGGCATTTGAAAAGACTTACTGTATGTAGTTATGGTCGCCCCCCCGGTTTTTTGGGCTAAAGCAGAAAAAGGGCAAGACGCAAGGGAAAAAAATTTATATAAATTGGCGTTATATCGCCAAAATTAAAAACGTTTTCCGGGCTAAAAATCCCATTTAGGTAAAATTGTATGATGAGGGAGCTTCCGTTTATGCATACTGTAGTGCGGGGAATTCCCCTTTAAATGTAAAAATTATTTGAATAATACGCGCGCACAAAATGCTTAAAAAAAAAAATCCCCCCCCAAAGACTCTTTTTTTTTTTTTTTTTTGTTGTTTTTTTTTTTTGGCTTTAGAATCACCCGCCACTTGCCGAGTAGAAAGTCGAGTTTATTTTTTGAAATGACTTACAGGGATATATTTTGGGGATGTATGAAGTGTATATTGTTGCTAATCTATATATGTAGGTTATATGTATAAAAGTCATTAGTTAATCAACTAATATTTTCTGAAACAAAATCGTTAGATGTTTAAGAAAAAAGTTAAACTTTCGAGTGATCAAAAAATATTTACTTCGCCAATGTAAAAAACAGAAAAAGATAGAAAAATACAAAAGGGGGCCGAATAAAGGGGGAACCCAAATAGGGGGGAAATCAAATCAAATCAAAAAAGGTCTTAAAATAGGCGAAATCACAGTCGTCCAGAAACACGGAGAGATTTAGCTGATGATGGAAACATTTCATCAAATTCGTGTCCATTAAGATAAAAAAGATATAAAAAATCAGTTTTATTTCCCCTGACCAATTAAACCTCCTTGTGCTCGATGTCTGTAGGTCTCGAAATCGTATGTGTTCTTTTCTTTGCCTATTAGGGAAGTTAACGACTTAAGAGGGGATTCAGAAGGGGTCAATCTCTCTATTAGTAACTAATCTGTAATAAATTTTAAGTTGTTGCGCAGGAAAAAGTTACTAAAAAATCACTTTTCGGAAAGGGGTAAACTAAATTTCCAATTGCACTTTTTGTTATTGGGCAAAGGGGGAAAAAAGCTTTTTAAAAACACTCACATAAAAAATAAAAAACTTGCGTTGCTTCCCAAAAAGCTCAAAGAAAGACCTAAAATCTAAACACAATAAAAAGTAAAAAATTCCAATTTTGGAGGCAAACAATTTTTGGGGCGCTGTTGAGAGCCCCCCTTTCTAGTGCCGTCCCAAAATGGGGAAGAAAGTTAAAAACGATGAGCTAAATCTCGGAAATGCCCCCCCTGGTCAATTTTTTTTTTTTTCCCCCTTTCCCTTGGGATTATTTCTTTAATTTTATTGTTTTTTTTACTTTTTTTAATTCATCATTTTGAGGGTTGTGTTTTTTAAGGGCTCTCTTTTATCTTTTTTTTATTATTCTGAAAGATGATGATATGAAAAATTGTCAATATTATGTTAATTTTATTTGTTATGAAATTTTTTTTTTAAACGCATTTTTAAAATCAAACACCGGGGCAAACAGGGGACCTGGGTGAGTGAAAATGGAAAAAGACTTTAAAAAAATAAATATCCTATTAAAAATTTTAAAGATTTAATTTTAATACAAAAAAAAAACAAAATACAAAAGGCATTACAAAGGGGTTATATTCAAATGTTAAAAATTTCAGACTTCAAAAAAATTAGTCTTTCTTAAGACATGTGCTGTCTATCAGAAAATTTTTTTTTGGATTTTTTGCAGGATTGATCATCCAGTTTTATATGCCTTAAATTTCCATTTTTATCAGGCCCCCCCGGCACCCAATTTACAAAGGGATAGTTTTTTTTTAGGTTGGCCCAAAAATCTTTTCAATTTTGGATCTAAAAATCAAAAACTTTCACAGAAATAATTCTGTCAGTGGTAGGGTCATCAATGAGAAGGCGGGGTTGTTTTTCTTGACCTTTTTAATTTTGCAAATTCTGGACGATTACCTGTATCGGCGATCCAGTGTGTAAGAGGAAAGTCCACAATAAGATGTAAATTATTGTCCCTCTGTAACTGTTTTCGCTCCATGGTGGTTGTTAGTACCCAAATTTGCTATTAGTGTTCAACAAGGGAATCGCTGACATTTTTGCAATGTGAGGTATTACCCAACCTGTCATGGACGTTTCTTGTTTCGCCTGTGTAACGGGAGGGTGGAGCACAGCCAAGACACAAGAAGGTCAATGTTTTCTGTTTTTTTCCTACACAAAGAATCTACTACATTTCGGGTCAGGCGCCATTGTGTAGGAAGGCGAGTTGCCCCCAGATAGTTTCGAGCTGAGCTAACTACTCGATAATGAGTCAGAAAGAATATAACCTTCCGTTTTCTTATTTTTTTTTTTTTTTTTTTTTTTTCCCCTTCCTTCACCTTCAGTCCAGAGCAACTGATTAACCATGAGGGTTGCTATTATCATCTACATCAGCATTTTTGGTTCTGAAATCTGCGAACTGGTCCCATGCAGGGGGGTTTCTTTTATTTATTTACGCCGACAGTTTATCATAATTGCCTTTCCTTGTATTTCAGACAATTGCTTCAGATGCTTTTCAAAAGAATGTTCTCAATTTCTATAATCTAAATCGGCGCGAGAATATTGAGAGAGCAAATTTGAGACGGATTCTTTTATTGACCTATTACTTTTTAATGGTTTTTCATGGAATATATATAACAAATTAAAAAAGCATCCAGATCATTTGCAATTATCTGGAGTTTGAGAGAGTCCAATATTAGAACGTTTTAATAAGTGATAACTATGAATTGAAAACCTCCGTCTTAATCTCATCCTTATTGTCTAGGTACTTACTATTAGTCTTAATCTTAATGATCGTATCTTTTACGCTCATATTATTTCGTCATAAACACATGCTTTTGTTTTTTCTTTTCTTTCTTTATCTGACTGCCTCTTTTTGTTTTTTTAGCTTCTGCTTTATTGTATGGCTGGATAGTTGTCTCTCTTTTGAGTAAATCTTCTACTTCTCCTTCGATCTTCTCTTTCATGATATTCGTCATTTCTTACTTACATCTCTTTGCATATTGTTTCCTCTTATCCTGTTTATTATTTTGATTCCTTATCTTACTCCTGCCCTCTGATACTTTCTTTCTTCTTTATTCTCTTAAAGAAAACTGCCTCTCACTTTTCTTTATACACTTTTTAGTATTTTGGCTTTATTAATTTATCTCTTTCATCCTTGTTCCTCAACGTCCTGTTTATCTTTCTATTTGTTTCCTCTGCCTCTTTTTTTCTCTGTAATTGTAAATTTTTATTCCTGTTCCTCTTATTCTGAAGACTATTATCCTTCTCAATTTTTTCTTTTTCTTGTTTTTTCTTCTTTCTCTTTAGTGTGTTATACTTTTATTATTCTATTGTTGTTGATAACTGGTATTTTATAACTTGCTTTATTCGAGCGCCGTCACTTCTTATATTTTATTTTGTTCATATTTCTTCTAGTTATCTACTTCTGCGTTAATTTAAACGTTATATTTTTATGCGTAGTTTCTTTTTCCCTTGCTTATCTCCTTTCTACATCTTGTGTACATGTAATCAGTTTAACGTCTGAATTTTGTGTGTGCATTTTAACATGACATGGTGAACTTTTTCTAAGCTAGGATCTAGTACTCTGTAGCTCACGTAGATTCCATTTATTTCCAGTTTTTAACGATCTCTTTATTCTTTTCTAAAGGAGTCAACTCTGCTTTAGAATTTGAACCTTACTCTTAACGGATCAACTCACTCTTTCCTGATCTTTTCTTTCATCTACTCTGTGTTTTGTAGAAACAACCATCTCCTTATTAATTCCTAAATATTGTATGATTATTTATATTATTATTTCCTTGTTTCGATATCTTTAATCACAGAGTCATTCCGCAAGAACTACCTTACTTGCGACTAACCTTCCAATTTAAATTTGTGCCTTAGCACACGTTGCAAACCCCCAAATTCCACCCAACCCGATATAACTACCCCAAACTATGAGGTTTTACGTCGATCTGTAGTAACCTTCAAGTCGCTCACCTCAATTAATTTAATGCGCATATAGCTTCAGATCAGCCAATGAGCGCTTGTAGATTTGGCTGAAGTATTACTATGGATGGCCAACCGGCCATGATAGCTTATATGCTGTTCCATTTTAGTTTCTCTGACACTTTACGTGTTGCTTACCGTGGCGGGGGATTGCCAGACAACGACTCCTAGCCGCCATGGGTGTATAGCATAAACGCATAAACATCTTTAACACCAGCACAACTGCACCGGAGCGGCTGTTTGTTAGGTGGCTTATACCCGTCTCAGAAATGTGTAGTGCTCACAATTCATCAATAGGTTTTACTAAGCGTGGGTCGTTCGCTCCTCAAGCGTCGCAGTGCTATGCAAACTGAGACGAATACACCTCAGACTCCACGGTTTTCTATTGTCTCTATGATCTACCATGCACAGTGGAAAACCTAGCGCAATTCTGTAAAGAATCAGGACTTCGGTACCACCCTGATGATGTTTGGCCGAGGGAAAAGGAATTCTACGATTCCTCCTCAATAGAAGTCCTGCAGAGGCTGGAAGTACGGACGGCACGCATACACCTCTCCTTAAGTTAATTTTTTCGGCTTGGTTAATTTGATCAATATGGGGGATATCGGGGGGGTATAACCCTAACCAGTGATAGAGAACGGCTAATCCTGTCAGTCAGCGCCATTCCCTCTGATGCCAAATGGCTGAGGTTACAACCGACGGGCAGTCTGATTCCAATTGGAGTTCTTTCTTAGTACCACCATGGAGGTCAGAGCAATATATCTGGTCTTGTAGAGCTATGTAGTAAAGTTAATCGTCGTCGTGGACAAAGGTAGGTAGAAGAATTTGACTGATGGTGTGAGCTGATGCAGAAGACAGTATGGCTGCCCTGGGTGCAGTGTAGCCCTACATATCACACACCCAGCACACACAGCATCAAATAAATATATCAAACCATAACACTGGACACACCCATGTCATGCCAATGACAGTTTGCATACATTATTAAGCTTGAGCAGCACACACAGTTAACTGACGTGACCGATGAGGGCATAATACTCTTTCACAACAAAAAACAAAACACACTACACAGCGCACACAAGAGACACACACACACATAAATATATTAAATAGTATAAAAAATGAGTAAGGGATCTAAAAAGAGATTACAGACAACACCACACAAGACACACACACCGAGCCTCACACTACACAAAAACATAGAGATGGCATGTGGGCAACCACACTACAGACACAACACATCCACACACATTAGAAAGTTGTTAACAAACAGAACATGTAGGCAACATAACACTAGCATGACTATATAACACATGAGCATCCAGCGACGTTCACACAAAAATAAAATTATTGACTGACGAAAAGTATATCACAATACACACTCAAACGCACACATGAACACAAATACACAACACATGTGAAGTATGTGCGTGCGTGTTGAGCACGCGGGACGATAGCAGCTATAATTGGCCCAAAACGCCGGGAGGTGGGGAGGGATAGTTGGCGGCTGTGAAGTGTGTGGTGTACTATATAAATCTTAAAATAATATATATATATACATTATTAATGATATATATATAGATATATACATGACATAAATGATATATCACACACACACCAAACACACACCACCACACGAAATAATCACCACATCAGTACAGGTGACATCCTAACCACACGGACATCAACAACACATCACACCTCTCACGGACACACAACCAGCACTAACACACCCACACACACAACAGACACACACGAATCCACGCACACATATAATATATACACACATACGTTACAAATAGGCACATTTCATAATAACACCAAACACACAGGAACCACACACAACTTGACACACAATACGCGCCCGTAAACAAACGCGCGACGACAATGCACACACACAAACAGAACACCCAACACAAACATATAGCGTGGCACACACACATACAATATACGTACCCGGTACACTCACACACACATACACACACACACACACATACATCACACACACACACACATACACACACAAAAACACCACATACAACACCACACAACACACATTCTCGTCACTCACAACTCACACAACACAAACATTACACACACACTTCCACACACACACGCACGCCCGCCCGCCCGCTCCTCCCTGCCCCGCAACGCCCGCACGCACACACACGCACACACAGCATTAACCCACACACACAACACACTCAACAGAGGACACAACACTCACACTCACACTCACAACTGCACAAACAGAACATTAAAACACACACGAAAAGGACCACAGACACATCACTTCACACACACATCTCACTCACGACACTCACGAGTCACTCACACAACACACACACACACACACACACACAACTAATGTCACATATATATAAAATATATAATATATAAATATATATATATATATATATGAAAGGAAAAAAAACAAAGCCACATAAAGAAATGAAATTGAATCATAAACGGATCGAACTCATAACCGAGCAGGCCGTTCTTACAGACGAAATGACCTAGCCATTTGATATACCATTTTGGTATAATCAATATCGTCTGAAGATGGAACTCGTGAAGAGTTCGAAACGTTACGAATCAATTTCAATTCTTACTGTGGCTGTTTACCTTTCATCTTTGTTAACAGGACTACTAGTGTTGTAGTCATATATATATAGAATAAATATAAATATATATATATATTATAGGTAAATCCATAAATGTATATGTATATGTTATATATAATAATTCATATATGTATATGGTCTATGACATTGTTATATATATATAAATTCGTGTTCGTGTGTGCGTATTATAGAGATTGTATATTTATGTGTGCGAATATGCATGTGTATATGTGCGTAGCGTGATAGGATATCTAAGAGATGTGGGAGATGAGTGTTCTTGATATGTGTGTGTATTAAACTGTCCTGTCATCAAATCATTTATTTTGTGGTCAAGTGGGTATTTCATGATATAATAATAGAAAAGACGTAATAAGTAAATTCGAATAAAATTATGCAATAAATATAATAAAATATATAAATAGTATACGTTGTATGGTGTGTGTATGCGTGTTTTGATGTTCGTCTGTGTTGATTTATGGCATGGTGTTGGTTTGTGTGTATAATGTAAAACAAACCTCACAATTGTAACACTAATTGAAATTTAAACATTAAATTCAAGTTTAGAAGTTATAGATGGGTTGTGTGTGTATAAATTTAGTGAGTAGACAGTCTATGTGGTAATAGGATCGAGAGTGTGATGGTTAGTAGTGGGGTGTTGTGTGCTGAGTGTTGTGTAGAGTTATTGGGTTGTGTGTAGGTCTATGTGTTTTTGTGTGTGTGTGCGCGTGTGTATGATAGAGAGCGACGAGAGCGAGAGAGAGAGAATTGAGAAAGTGTGTGTGTGTAGTGTGTGTTGTTGATGTGTTTGTAGGGTGATGTTGTGTGTGTGAGTAAGTAGAGCGATATGTGTGCGTGTTTGATTAATGTGTTTGATGTGTGAATTTGTATGTGTGCGTGTGTGTGTGTGTGTGATGAACTTTGTGTGAGTGTGAGTGTGTGTGTGATGTGTGTTTGTGCGTGCGTGTATTGTGCGGGGGTGTGTGCGTTTGTGTGTTAGGTGATGTTGTGTGTGTGTGCATAAAATACTTTTTTGAATATTCATTCTGCTTTTCAGACTGAGCTTTTAGATGCTTTGCATTGCATTGGTGCTAGTGTATAATTTCGCGCAGGCCCCTGATCTGTCTGTTGAGATAAGTTCATTGTAGCCTTTTTATCCATTAAAGTTTTGTGATATGGAAGAATGAACATTATCCATAAGCTAAATACACATACGGAAATTCTGTTGTTCGAGTATTAATTTTGGACATTTATTACTAGACTGTACATCCTTACAAACACGACAATTATATGTATATCATTTATGTCTTGGGAACATTGTATATATTAGTTATTGGATAAAGTCATCCATGCATACATCTTTCAGCATATGCAATAACTTACTCTCACTACAGACCCAAGGTACAAAAAAAAAAGGTATACCAAAATATATAAAATGTATTTTTTTTTCGTTGTTCTTTTTCACTTGGAAGTTATTAATCGGCTCATGCAAATCATATAAAAATGAGATATAGGAGCTAAAACCAGAAATGAGATAAAATGGAACTGAACATACATAGTAAATTAAAGCAGAACTAACCATCAAACATACAATTAGAACGGGCAATCTACATACTCAACATTATCCACAGGGTAGTAATAATAAGCTTTCCATAAATACCACGAAGTCAATATTCTGGCAGTGGAGAAAGGTAAGAGGATAATCCATAAGTGTAGAAACAACGATTTGACTTCAGACCACTTCAGACTTAACAGCGCCACTAGGTAAAGACAACCAAAATAGTAGTAAATATAATTAAACGATTTTTTATCTTCAGACATCATGTACGACATAACATAGGACACCCTACTTTCAACAAAATCAAATGCAGGATAATGGTAGAACAGAGGTAGAGGTGTGGGTGAGCCCGAAAAATCCAACCTGGTAAAAATGCCAGCAGTCGCTCAAAGGGAATCCACCACTGGCAATACCGAAAAAATGCCTAAGCTCAGACTGAAGAAGCTCCACAATGGCGATGGCAATAGCTGGTAAACAAGAAAAAGGAACATAGTAGGCAAAATCACCGCAATGATGTGCTTCCAGTAAGTGAAAAAATACATTGAAAGATACAAATAGTGGGGGCCGCAGAGTACAGCACAAGGAAATAAGAAGGAATGTCAAAACTGCTCGGGAACAATAATATGTATGTGAATAGAATAAAGAAATAAGTCACAATCGCTAAAAAAAAAAAGAAGGTAATTTATAGAATTAATCTAGTTTACATCATCATCATCATTATATTATAATCATCTTTATTATCGTTTGGACATTGATGGTATCAACAATATTATGTAACAGGGTCATGAATATCAATAACCGCTGGATAAATAAAATAACAGATTAGAGAATAAAAAATGAAATGTGGAGAAAGAAATGGAAAGCAAAAACACAGAAAGCCAAGAAAGATGGGGACATACTCAAGGACAACGATTCTCTTAGTAAACAAAAGTTACCTGGGCAAGGAAATATAGGCAGTGTCCTAATCTATATTTCATATCTACGGGAATCAAGCAGGTTTAAGCGTCAATGGAATAATAGCACACCATCGATTTTATATGCAACAGAGATACAAACAAAAAATCTGTACAGATACGAAAAACAAAAAATACATGTGTGTCACTCGTGGAATGTTTTGTTAATTGCAAATATTATACATATAGATAGGCAGTCCCAAGATGTATGGGGGGGCCTTTTAGGGCCTTAGTGTGGGGGCCGCGCTACCAGCGTAAACTATGTGATGTCACCTAATCTCCCCCTTCCTTGAGTTAACATCAATGCTAATTAATTCTATTATTACTGTACATATACAAATTAAAATACTATTGTAATTCCATAATACAGAATATCAGTAAAAAGAATAAAAATCGGATAAATATTCTTCAGAAAATCAAAGATAAGGGTAAACAGGAACAAGGTACGACGCAGGGAGAATCACGTAAGGACTAAAAAACCTGCGATTACCCCGGCTCACTTGTAAAGCCACTATGTTGTAATTACAGATAGAAATAAACTTGTAAAACATATAGTAGGCCGGTTACAGATGTATTCGGTTGGACTAAAGGACTCAAATAATTCTAGTATATCAACGTGATGTACTGGATAGTCAAATTGGTTGCCAAATGAGCTAGACCTGGGGAAGGTCCCCATCAGATCAGTCTCAGAGTGGCGCATTTCCTGAAAGAAGGAGACTGAGACAATGCATATGAAGCGACAAACATGAAGGATGAGGTTACAACTAAAAGCTAAATGAGGAAGTGGGAAAGTTTGGAAGAGGGACCCAAACCTGAATTCTTCTCCCCTATGACTGAGCATGGGTGGAAGCAGTAACAATATCACGCCCCCAAGTGCAGGAGTTCTTAGTCAGGCTAACAGCAGCTTAAATGCCTGACAAATTCGCTGACTGACAAGACAAACTGTTAAAAAATTATACTTTAAGAGTAATACAATTAGAGGCTAAACTTGGATCAATTCAGATTGGTGCTGCATCAACGCCAGCATAAACAGCCTAAGGAGCCTGATACGCGAGAATCACAGTCTGGCTCGGCAAACCTGGCTCCTGCCCCATGCCGAGGTAACCACCTGGTGAGGACGACTGTTTCCTGCTCACATACGGGTTATTTCTTGTTTGGAGAAGCAGTCGCAAATCTGAACAGTCTGTCTCCCTCACCAGAGAGATGCAGAGACATTGAGGCTTTGTCCTCCAAACCATGCCTTGAGAGGGGGAGGGTCCCCCGGAAAGCGAAGGAAGAGGAGACAAGGCGGACAAGCCACTTTCGTTCTAAAACGCCGCAAAAATGAAACCTTACGCAATCGATCCAACTATTAGAATATGAACTGGTTAAAGAGGCTGAAGATCTAAAGTAAAAGACCTTTAAGAAGTATTAAGGCACTATGGACCTATGCTCCTGATATTAATAGTTCTGCCAAGAAAAACACTTAACCCACCTGATCACTGATGAGGTAGTTTCAGTAAAGCACTACCCATTTAATTCAGAGGGACCCAGTGAGGGTAGGAGTGGAGGTGGAGTTCTCTGCCATGTACATCCACCAAAAGCTTCCCCTTTTTACCTGAAGTGCACAAATGAATCGTACTATAGAGCAGGTTTGTTGCAAGTGCAAAAGAAAATAATTAATGGGCAAGTTTTTATTGACTATATGTTCAGTATGCCAGATGTTCGAGAAGATCCCTATTAAACATCTCCCTTAATATTTAATAAAAAGAACCCGACGGTAGTGCTCTCAATGACTGAGAGAATTGTGTGTGCGTATCGGAGGTAAATAGTGTGACAACTGTTAAATTGAATTTCAGGGGAACTGACAAATCATACATTGATCTTTCGTTGGTAGAAATTTTTGCTATATTGATAAGAGGTCTAAAGATTTATGTAGACTATCGACACCCAGGCAAATAGAAAATGATTTATTTTTTTTATGATTTTCAGGAAGGTCATGTAATTGTATTCACTTTTAAAGCCCGATAGATACTACTAACGATTAGAATTAGACTGGGTAAGTATCAATCTATCAGAGGAAACTGAACATGGTGCCACTGGTGGCGTCGGAACGAAATCAAGCTAATATGGGGTACCTGGGATGATCCATGGCAATGAGACAGGCCACTGACGCAGTTAGTCTGTGGACAACTGGTGATCCAGACATCTAAAAACAGTGGAGTTAGGAGACGAGAATCTAAGTGGCTAGGGGGTTTTTATGTATCTCTGATATATAACGCAGAATATATATTCTGATCTCCTATTTGGCTGTCTCCTGGCACAAAGTGGGAGGGAGGGAACCAACCTAGACAAAAATCAAACAAGAAACAAAGACAGTAAAAGCGAGAAATTATGGGAACAGCCAGCACACAGAATGAACACAGAAAAAGACGAGGTTGTGTTTGGCGCACCTTAGAATATACGCCCCCCGCGCCCGGCCCAAGAATCAACTGAAGGCGCTCACAGGTCATAGATAGAACAAGGAAAAAAGATGAATACAGCCAATACAGGTTGCCCCCATTGCACAAATTAACTCAACAATAACAACAACAGACATAACCTTAAAAATTATATGGCAAAATAACAAGGCAAAGCGCTGGTACCAAAACATGCTAAAACATTTTTAAACAGGAACAATAAAAAAATATACGGCGTAAAGTAATCGCTTTACATAAGGGAGTACAAAAACTTTTATGACCAATATAGACTGGATATTAAGTGAACATAATACCCGAGTCTTGTAATAACCTTAGCCACGATGCTGTATGGGTTGATAAGGTCCGAAGGAAAATCAAAGAAGAGAAGCGAAAGCAAGAAAGAGCACCTACATTCCATGCCCCTCACAGCAGGAAACAGGACACCGTTTCCCGAAGCATCCTATGTCGCCATGCAACACTCCTTTTATAGGGTTGTGCCCGGTTATTTCGCACAGAGAGAGCGGAGAGGACAGGAAAGTATAGAGAATTAGAGGACTGAGGACGAGAGGAGAGACCAGTATAAAGATATAAAGCGATATAATATAAGTATAGGAAGGGAATTAAAATAGTATATATATAATAGATAGTATTAGTGATAGGTATTCGGAGAGAGAGAGAGTAGTCGAAGAGAAGAGAGAGAAGCGAGAGAGAAGAGAGAGGAGGAGAGAGAGAGAAGAGAGAGGACCGGACATAGTATAGAGGAGTAAAGAAGACAGAGAAGAGAGAGAGACATATAGAATTTTTTTTATATAAGAATATATATAGTAAAAAATATATAATGTTAGTGGTTCATAGGTAGTAAATACTATGATTATATATATACAAAAGAGAGAAGAGAGAGAGAGGAGAGAGAGAGAGAAGAGAGGAGTAGTGGAGAAGATGAGGAAGGAGAGGAAGGAAGAGAGAGAGAGGGAAGAGAGAGAGAGAGAGAGAGAAACAGAGAAGAACGAGACACAGAGATGAGAGAGACACAACCCACAGACAAAGAAACACCCACATAGGACTATAGAGATAAGGAGGGCAGAAGAGAGAGCGAGAGCGATAGAGAGTAGAGAGCGAGAGAGAGCGAGACAGAGAGCGGAGATAGAGAGACAGCGAGAGAGAGAGAGATGAAAATAGAGGTAAAAGAGACAACGAGACAGTTAGACACACAGAGAACAAAAAAAACCCACATAGATAGAGCGAAGATAGCGAGAGAGTGAAGAGAGAAGAGGAGGAGGGAGGATAGATGAGAACAGAGAGAGGAAGAGAGAGAGATACCCAACAGAGGAGAAGCAGATACAGTAGGACAGAGAGGATGAGACATATATATATCTATATATAGTATATATAATGGAGAGAGAGAGGAGAGAAGAGAAGAGAGAGAGAGAGAGAAGAGAGTAACAAGAGATAGAAGAAGTGAGAGAGAGAGGAGAGAGAGAGAGAGGAGAGACAGTGGAGACACACACACAGCACAGAAGAAACACAACACAGAGACAAAGAAACACATCACATAGAGAGAGAAGAGAGCGAGCAGAGAGAGAGAGAGAGGGAGAGAGGAGAAGAAGGAGTGTGAGAGGGAGTTAGGAACGAAGAGGTCAGAAGAGTAGAGAGGAGAGGCGGGGGAAGAGAGAGAAAGGAAGAGAGGAAGGAAAAAAAAAAAAGAAGAACAGGCGGAGCTTAGGGAGGGATAGGAATACGCGTGCTTATGTTTAACTGCTATTGACGGAGTGAGTGTGTGAGGGGAGTTTGGGCGTGGTGGGTCTGGTCGGCGGACAGTAACTCGCTGTAGCGGGGGCGGCGGGGTGGGGGGTGGTGATTGGGAGCGTTGATTTGAGGGGGCGCTGATGTGACTGGAACTTTGGCCTGGCGCGTTGGCTACTTCTCTTCTTTCGGTGATGTGCTGTCTATTGGGTTGGTATTACTGCTCTTGTGGCTCGGGTGGTGCGTCTGCTTCTGTGGCTTCGCTTTACTTTATCTCTTGAAGTTTGCGACTAGCTCCCGCCGCGCACTAATGGTCCCGTGTCGCGCATCCTTGGTGACTCCGGCCTAGGCCGGGCTGTGTTAGGCAGTCTCGCTCCGCCCACAGCACACATCTTATCGACTCGATGAGCCCGGACCTTCTACCAGTTCGGGCAAGAACACATGCAACAACCCACAGGCATAGCCATCATCACACTCCACACACCCAGCGCTCTCTCTCTCGCGCTTTCTAAGGGCAGACTATGTGCTGCTCTACATTCTCTTGAGGTCAGGACGTTCTGTGCTCTGTGCTTGCCGAGTCTCGCAGTGCAGGATATTCTGTACTGGCTATTGTAAATGTGTTTGCTGGAGCGAGGCGCGTTCGCTCGCTCTCGTACCTTCGCTTCTCTGCTTCGTCTTCATGCTCACTCTACAGAGGCGACCGCCCCCCACACATACCAGAGCAATACAAAACGCCCCTCATGATATTCGACGGGGGGGTGGGACCACAACATCTCACGAGCAAGACACTATGAGAGCTATATACACGACCGCCGCAGCTGTCGCGCCAGCTCGCCCGACAGCCACTCACAGCCATACCCACCCATACGACACACCCCCCCCCCACCAGACCACACACACCACCTGCGCCCCGCCCCCGAGCCCCCACCCGCTGTTCACAAGTGTGGAACAAAAACATCTCTTATCAAAACTTCCTCCCAGAACATACATTAACGCACACAACATTGGGAAGGGTGCCAAGACTGCCCCCACAATAGCCATCCACACACTCCGAGCCCCGGATCGACGTATTAAAGCCAGACACCAAGCTAATTACCTAGAAAGAACGTCGTAGACAAATTCCGAATCAAGACGCATAGTAGACAAACCCAACAATCAAAGCAATACCCAACTCAAAAATCACAATCACAAACCCATTATTTAACCTGAAAGACCAAAAAGGCCATTGATATGCCTGTCATAAATCCACTGATCGTCAAAAGGCTGGACCGTCCCACACCACGCACCAACAAGACCCCCAATAACAACAGAACGAGACAAGAAAAAACACACATAATCGCCACCCAGATGTGTCCAATAATTATTCAACAATAACTGAAAAAAAATTATAAGGCACTAATGAAAATAAATGTGAGTTAATGTTAGCGAATCGATTCAATACATATCCATCTGATCATTAGTATAATAAGTTAATCGACCAGAATCAAAACGAAGGAACATCAGATACTTAAGTCATTATCTAACCAATTTACCTACATCAGCTGAAGAGGACAAAAAGCAATTCAGACATAACAATGAATATCTAATTCCAGTTTTTTTCATGCAATAATCTACATGTTCCCTATGGGAAAAAGTCAGTGAAGAAGAATGAAGGACAATGAAGACAAAAGGTGGATGAAAAGCGAGAAATAATAAGAAAGACGCAACCAGAAAAAAAAAAGATGAATAGAACATGAATACCCAAATAAATACCTATGAAGAATATGCGTTAAGAGTATATCCCAATCCAACCCAATTCTCAAGCAATGGTAAATAAAAAAATCAAAAAACCAAGCGCAAAAAGATAATAAAAAAACATAACCAGCTTAATTGTATCCAGGTACATGCACTGTCCAATGCAGTTTCTTTTTAGTCAGTTTTGTTTTACAAAAATAGCTTTACATGGCACTTTGACCCACTTAAATCTGACATCTGACTAACCTGTTTACCCTGTATTCTTTGAATCTCTTATCAGTGAAAAGAAACTTTTATTTTCAATAATACAATAATTTTCATTACCATTATTATCATTATCATTATTAACATTATCACTATAAATATTGATATTATTATCACAAATTATTATAATTGACCGCGTAATTAATCCCACCCATAAAAATTAATATTATCAACACATTACTAGGCAGACATTAAATAGTATAAAAAAAAAAAAAAATAAAAGCTCTAAAAATTCAAGGAATGGGATAAACAGGTGAGATTAGGTAGGCCAAGAAATCCTACCTCCTTGTGACTACATAAATGTGGAGCCATTTATCTGTAAACAAAATTAATAAACTAGAATCACAGTGAACAGGGCATATATCCATTTATCTTTGACAGAAGAGTACTTAAAAAGCAATGACATGCTAAAAAAAGTCTATATGAGCATATCTGAAGGGTCACCATACAAATATGTGGCTAAAATAATTCCCTATATCATTGGAATGTTTACAAAAGTTGCAGATACTAAAAAAGGAAATCAAGTATTTTCCTTTCATTACTAGACACAGATATTATAATCTACTATCTTATCTTTTCCCCTTTAAATTCAAAAACACAATAATCTTACTCACATTACCCATCAAATAATAAATTTCACAGAACATCCCTTGATGCCAATTTTATTCTTAATCAACCATTTTCCACCATACTTACACTGACATCCCTGGCACACACTTTTGAAAATAATTCCTAAGAGATCTTTAAATAAATCTCGTCTTAAAGTTCTTTATGTAAAAAAAAAAAAAATAATAATAGTTTAAATAAGGGGAATAAACACATATAATTTTTTTTTATCATGAGAAAAAAGAGAAAAAAAAAAGAATGTCCTAGTTTTTTTTCTTATCAATTTTTATCTTAAAAAAACCCCACAAACATATAAAATACAGTAATTTGACTGGATGCTCAACTGTTTAAAAAATTTTTAAAAAAAACCTTCCCTTTTTTTTTTTTTTTTAAATAACCATATTTGTATATCAATATACAAATAACATGAAAAGAAATAAATAACAAAATAAAAACACTGCGGAGAACCGAATTATAAAAAATATTTGTAAAAAAGGGAAAAAGGGGTAGGGATAAATGAAGCGATAAAAAAGCAAAGGGGGGCACTACAAAACTGAAAATGAATGCCTTGAAATCTGAAGTATCCTTCAACTTCAACTCAAAACTTTTCCTTTTATGATAGGGGATCTTAAAATGAAAAATTAAAATGCAGTTTACAAAAAAAATCTTGAAACAAGAAATTCAATACCCTTTCAATCCCCAATCTAAAATTTGGTACTACCCCCAAGACCCAGTTGAAAGAACAAGCGTTTTTGGAAACTAGGTTAAAACAAAACAGTACCAGCACCTTATAAAGCAAAATTAAGTTTTAGTTTTTTTGAGATACAAACTACAATCCAGAAGATAATTGTGGAACCCATTTGAGGTCAAATAACTGGACGAGAAAGTTTTTTTTTTGCTTGGGGCAACCTTTTTTTTCCCTATTTATAAAAAGGGGGAGCCAAAAAACCCACAGGGTGCAGCCCTTAGATAAGAGCCCCAGAACCCCCAAAACTGCGCCACCGGGGAAATAAGGGTGTGATCCACCACACAGGAAAAAACCCAAACCAAGCATCAATCTTTCCCCTAAAAATTTTAATCTAACAACAGACAAGATGCAACAAAAGAAAAAACCTCATCAAAAACCACCACCACAAACTAAAATTTTCAGGAAATTCAGGGAGGACAAAACCCAAGAGTAATTGCAAAATTGGGTTTGGTAATAAATATGCCTTTCTATGAGAGGCCCCCTACCCCAACCCGGTGAAAAGATTTGCCTGATTTCAGAAAAAAAGGGGTACAGAACAGAAGGGTGATGCTTGCAAAAATCCCCATAGGGACTGGAAAGTGGTTGACAAAACAAAAAAAACCCAGGTTATTAAGGAAAAATAACACTCTGAAGAAAACTCAAGTCATTTAATGAAATATAAAGGATTGATGTAAAAAAATGGGAAATGGGGGCAAAAACCAAGCAAAGGAAGAGAGTGGGAAAACCAAGCCTTGAGCAATGATTTAGAAGCTTTATGAAGAACAAGAGATAGGATGAAAAAAATGTTATGAAAATGGGGACTAAAATTTAATGGCAACCAATCTATGGGAATTTCAAAAAAGGCGTTTGGGGAAAATTCCCCCTAAGGGTTTTTTTTTCTTTTCCTTTCTGGATTTTTTAAAGGCAAAGTATTTGACCTCCTTAAACAACGTTTTTTAAATCAAATGAGGTTAAAGAGTTTTATAAGGAAAAAAAAAAAAATTTAAGTTACATCCCTTTTTTTTTTCCTTCTCTTCTGCTATATCTACTGCCCGCACTATAAAAAAGTGTGGGGGACCAAAAAATTTTAACATTTTCCTCCGTAAAAAAAAATCTTAATTAAAAATTTTTGTAAAAAATATAACTTAATCCCATTATAAAAAATATCTTAAAGCAATAAACAGAACAAAAGGGGGACAGGGGAAAATGGGGGTAAACAGGGAAGGAGTAAAAGTATCTTTCCCCCTTTAAAAAATTCTAGCCACCCAACCCAAGGGAATCACAATCAATTTTGTATTTTTGTTTGCTATTCTCTCCTCTCCACCTCTAAGTTCTACAGAAGACCTCTCTCGAATCACCTCTCTCACCGGTATCACGGGCTCAATCGTCAGTGAAATTAAAGAGGGATAACTATTCTCCGCTCTCTCACTCTCACCACCGACCGATCAGCTCAAAGACTAATTCACTCGCTCATCCTGGCACAGGGGTGTCTGCAGACACCGGCTCCTCAACATCCCCTCATTTCTCACGTCTGCGTCTCTCGATCTCTCACACGAACACTCACTCTCATCTCTCCTCAACATCACCGCATCCGGATCGGTCCTCTCATCTCCTCACTCCCTCTCTCGCTCTCTCTCCCCCGCGTCTCTCGTCTCTCTCTCATCTCTCCCCAATTCTTCTCGACTCTTCCTCGTCTCTACTCTCACGGACAATATCTTCCTCTCTCCTCTCTGCTCCCCATTTCTCCCTATCCCTCTCACTCTCCTCTCTCACCTCCGTCTCATAGCGTCTCGTATCGAAGCCGGTCTTCTTAAGCCTCCCTCTCAAGAAAGAGCATCTCCATCCTCTCTCAGCGCCGCGTCTCTCCAATCGATCTGCTCAGAATCAGCGTGCCGGCCTCGGTCGCAATTCTGAATGGAGTCCTCGGAGTAATGATCGTTCGAACGGCTACAAGCGTATCCATAGTCGATTCTGCATCGTCAAAGTCTCCTCTCATCTCTCTCTCTCTCGTCAGACCACCCTCCTCGACACTCTCTCCCAGCTCTCTAGTCTCTCTCTCAACTCCCTCCCCTTCTTTCCCCTTTCCATAGACTTTCTTCTCTCTCACACACTCGCGCGCCTCCAACCAAACTCTCCCTCCCTGCACCCGTCCCCTTTCTTTTCTTTTCTCTCACAACTCTCGATCGAACACGTCCTCTCTCCTGCTCCTCTGCCTCTCACGTCCCGTCCCCGCCCTTCCTTACTCGCGTCTCTCATCTCTCTCCTTACCTTGTCCATCCCCCTTTCTTTGTCTCACCTCCTCTCACTCATCCGCGGGTACTCTCAGGTCGACTCGGAGAGTCCAAGTCAAACTCTCTCAGGTCAACCATACTCATCTCCTCAAATTACTCTGCCTCAACATCCAGTCACACTCTATCTCTCGCTTCAGTCCATCTGACTCATCATCCCTCAGCTGCAACGATCTCCAGCGTCCACGGCTGTCATCACCGATACCAAGACTCTATACTACCACTCATTCTCTCTCTCTCCTCTCATGTCTCTCTCACTCTCCTCCCCTTTGCTCTCCTCTCTCTCTCTCTCCTCTCATCTCTTCCCGGCCATCCGCTAACACGGTCGCTCTTCCCAAGGAGAACGATCACGAGCTCTCTACGGTCCGACCTCTCGTCATCTCACTCAAGTCCTCTCGTCTCATCCGGATCTACATCGTCCGACAACTTCCCCCGGTCCCCAGGGAGTAATCTGGATTTCTCGGGAGCGGAACGTCCAACACGCGGTAATCATTCGTCCTTAAAAGGGTCCAGAAGCCGGGAGGAGAGACGGTGGCGGAGAGGCAAAGATCAGTCTCGACTCTTACGTCTGCATCTCCGTCAGTCTACTCCGATCTCGCCTTTCATCTCTCCGTAGGTACCACACCTCCCTCGCCTCCCCACTCCTCGACTCTCGAGTCAGCTCCCCTTTCTCTCTCTCGTTCTCCCCCCAGGGGACCCCCAACACCCTCCCCATTCTCTCTCCTCACTCTCTCTCTCGCGTCATCCCTACCCTCCCCTTTTCTCTCTCCACCCTCACCCCTCCCCTACCCCTTTCTCTCTCATCTCTCGTCTCTCGTCACGACTCAGCTGAACCCATCGTCGGTTTCTCAGCATCGAGGACGATTCGTCCGCTAAGTCCCCACGCGCGTGACCATAACATATAACGCTCGTCTCACGCCCAACTCTCACGATAACATCGACATATTCATCTCACAACGTACTCGCTCTTGTCTCACTACTCAGTCTCGACCTCTCTCAATCCCTAACCGTCGATTCATCTCCGCCGCTCTCTCCTCTCAACTCTTCGTCTCTCTCTCTAAATCCCCGTGAAGCGGTCCAAGTCCCCTTTCTCTCGGTCTCTCTCTCCCTCACCCTTGTCTCACTCTCTCTCTCTCTCATCTCTCGTCCTCTCCAAGCATCGCCTCTCCTCTCATCCAAGTCGGTCTCCCGTTCCTCTCTCTAGAGACATCGATCCGTCGCCTCTCTGCCTCGCTCACGACATGGACCGCTCTTCCGTCTCTCTATCCGCTCTCCTCATCCCTCCGCCTTGTCCTCTCATCTCTCTCTTCCTCCTCCAGTATCTCGCTCATATCTCGAATTATCACTCTCTCGATCGTTCTAGTCAACTTACGTCGAATCTCTCAGATCATCTCTCAAACGCACTCGAAAGTCTCGATCTCCTCACCTTCGATCAGTCTTGTCTCGATCGTCACTCTCTCAACGTCTCATTCTCATCTCAAAACCTCTCGTCTCCATGAGTAGAGTCCTCTAATCCTATCTCGTCATCACTCACGCTCTCGACTCGTCTCCCCGATAATCTCTCTCTCAATCTCTCTCTCAGTTCTCCTCTCCTGCGCTACCTCTCTCTCAGTCCTCTCGAGACTCGTCTCTCGCTCTCGCTCGTCACACGTCTACTCTCTCCATCGGTACGTCATCGATTCCTCCTCCATGCCCGGATCATCACTCACGCGACGATCGGTCGCGACCCAAAAGAATTAAAGAGACAGACGTCCTTCGGCCGTCATAGGCAGTCCAGCGACGACTGGTCATCAGGACCCGGTTCACAGACAGTGAGCGCAAGCCAACTCGTCCGCAGGCTCACACCTCTACGCTGAAACGGTCGAGTCGCAAAGACACCGTCGCGTACTCGTGATGAACGACTGGGACGTCACTGAAAGACCTCCCCGGATCATCCGGAAAGCGCCCCCTACTCACGGACAACTCTCGAGGATGGCAGCAGCATGCGGGCGCTCAACCGAGGCGGCGCCGCAGTTAAAGAACCGGCGTTCACCCAGAGCTAAACCTCGTTCCGTCCTAGTCGAGAGGACGCGGCGAAGACCAACATAATCCAGGACTCGAGGATAATCGGTGGCCACTCGCGTCACGCGTAGAGAGTCAGAGAAGAAATCTCTTCTCAGGGGAACGGACCAGCAAGACTCGGATCGTGACGAATCACTTTCTCGCCGGATTTCTCTCCTCTCTCCTCATCCCTCAACAGTCTCTCTCTCACGTCGATCGTCCTCAGCCTCTCCCTATCACCTCTCAATCTCACAGCTCCCTCCTCATACCCTTTCTCTCTCTCTCTCGTTCACCTCCCGTCCCCTTTCTTTCTCTCTCTCTCTCTCTCTCCCTCCCACGCCACTGTTTCTCTCTCACTCTCTCTCTCTATTTTCCTGCTCTCACTCTCCTCCTCTCTTACTCCGCCGTCTCTCACGTCTCCCTCCCTCCCCTTTACTCTCTATCTCTTGCTCATCTAAACTCTCTGTCAGACTCTCCACTCCTCAGATCGACAACGGGGGGGTGACATACCGGTCTAACACCACGACCACGACCATCAAACTCTCACCACCGCGATCTCTCACCGCATCTCCGCTACACGTAATCCTCTTGCTACTTCCCTCTATCATTCGCCTCTCGTCATCTCTCCCTACTCCACCCCTTGTCTTTCTTGTTCTCGGACCTTTCCACTCTCTCCCTCCCCAGTCTCACTCCCTGGTCTCATCGCCTCACTCGCTCTCCATCCTCTCCTCATCTCGTCCGACATCACGTCTCATCTCGCAACTGAGATTTCCCCCACGTCACTCTCAAAGTAGGTCTCTCCTCGGACCACATAAACGATCAAGACCCTCCCCCTCATCCCACTTCATCTCTCTCTCCAATTAGTCGCACTCATCGAACCTCTTCTCTTCTCAATCGACCCCATTCTGTTCAATCTCCTCTCTCCATAGAATCTCTCATTCTCCTCCTTCTCGCATCATACTCGTCACTCTCATCTCTCTCGTCCGCTCAAATCTTCTAGTCCTCGACTCTCTCCCTTCTCCACCACCCCTCTCGCATCTCGATCTCTCCTCTCCCTCTGATCCCTCCCCATGCGTTTTTTATCCTTGTTTCCCCTCTATCTCGGTCCAGTCGTCTCTCCATCATCACTGCCTCCATGCCTCTGCTCACTCACATCCTCATCAACAAACATGAGCGTACTCTCTCAAGATCCAGCAGACCTCCTCACCCTCTCAACCGTCATCTACTCTTTCACCATCCCAATCTCACCTTCCTCTCTCCAACACGTCCTAGACCTGATCAACCTCTCTTCAAACAACCGTCTCATCCATCCCTCTTCTCCTTCTCATCATCTCATCCTCAAATCTATCCTCATCGCCTCCTAAAAAACGTCTCACCCTCTCAGCAACCGCTAAAACTCGGACAATCGACACCCTCCCTCTCTCTCCCTCTCACTTCTCTCGTCACCTCCCTCCATCTCTCCCTTCCCTCTCCACTCCCTCCCCTTCTCCCTCCCATTCGCCTTTCCTCTCTCGCCTACTCGTCCTCCGTCTCTCCTCTCTCTCTCTCTCACCTACATCCCCATCCCTCTCTCTAATCTCTCCCTCGTATCCCGTCTCCCTCTCTCTCTCTCATCCTCTCCTCACTCTCCCTTTCCTCTCCATGCCTCTCCCTCTCCATCCCTCTCTCTCCCAGCGTCCTTCCCTTCACGTCTCCCTCTCCTTCCCTCCTCACCCACTCTCTCCCTCATCCCTCTCCCCTCTCACTCCCTCTCCTTCCCTCTATTCTTTCGTCTCTCGCCTCAATCCTTCACCTCTCGCTTCTTCAATCCCTCTCCCTCCTTCCTCCCTTTCTCTCTCTCTTGTGTCTCTCCCTCCCTCACCCTTTCTCCTACTACTCTCAAAGACTCCATCCCCCAACCTCCCTCTACCCCATTCTCTCTCATCTCTCTCGGCTCCTCTCTCGTCTCCATCCTCGTCTGGAATCACGTCGTTTGTTCACCACTCACGACGTCAGTCGCACCCGTCACCTCGTAGACTCTCAATCTCCTCAACTCAGCGCCGTCTCGAACAGGTCCTCTCATAATCTCTCGTTCTCACGACTCTCAACTCCACTACGGACCACATCGGTCCGGTCGGAACGGGCGCGTCTCTCGCGGACTCTCTCTCGACTAGCAGCTCTCTCCTCTCTCCTCCTCTCTCTCCTCTCGACATCTCTCTCTCCACTGTTACTCTTCTCCGTCACTCTCACTCCTCCGCTCTCGGCGCCATCACTTGCTGCTGCTCCACCATCTCCACTTCTCTCTCTTTCTCTATACGGGCCTCACAACCCCGTCAGCTCTCTCTCTATCTCACTCCTCTGCCGGTTAACTGCCCGGACTCTTAAATCACCTCCCCTGTTGCGACTCTCGCAGCTCCTCCCTCCTCTCCGTATCTCTCCAGATCCGCTGCCAACAGTCGCGATGCGTTTGTCTCAAACTCTCACTCCCTCCACGTCCCTCCTGCTCTCGTCTCTCTCACCGACAGTCGGCGTCGAATGTCTTGCTGCTCAACGGACTCCAAACACTCTCCACTCCTCCAGCCCTCTCAAGTCTCTGGGACGAGTTTCATCATCTCCCCACGTCAATATCCTCCTCCTTACAACCTCCACCAACCTCACTCTCTCCTCTTCTCCCGTTCCTCGCATACACTGCAGTCTCTCGCTCTGCGACTCCCTCTCGATCCATCCCACGTCAAGCCTCTTCTATTTTCCCTCCCTCCTCGCCTCATCTCTACACGTCCCTCAGATGTCCCCTTTCTTACCTCAACCCTTGTATCACGCTCCCTCCCCATCCAACCGCGGGTGTCTCAGTACTCTCTCTCTTCTTCGCTAGGTCCCCTCATTACTGTTCTCTCTCTCAAGTGCTCCTCGTCTCCTCGATCTCACAGACCACTCTAATCTCTCGCGCTCGCTCTGCCTATTCGGACTCAACGCTACGTCGGTCTCTCCGTCCCCATATCCCCGGCTCCCCCTTCGCCCTTTTGTCCTCTCTCACACACCACGTCTCTCAATCTTCCACAGATTCTCATCTCTTCGTCTCCACTCATGCCCTGCTCCTCATCCTCACATCTCTCCTCTCTTGTCTCGCTCTCATCTCTATCTATCTCTCATCGTCTCATCTCGTCCTCAGTCTCTCCAGTCTCCAATCTCTCCTCCTCTCTCCTCTTGTCTCTCTCCCTCTCTCTCCCTCGCCCTCTCTCTCTCTCTCTATCTCAGACCAATCTCTCTCGCCTCAATCTCAACTCTGCTGTTCTCTCTCTCTCATCTCTCCCTGCCTCTGTCGAGTCTCTCATCTCTCGACTCATCCTCTCGGTCGCCTCCCGTCGGCCCTTTCTCTCTACCTGACGTCTCTCTCCTCATCTCTCGTTCACGTCTCTCTCTCTCTTCTCTCTCATCTCTCTCTATCTCTCTCCTCTGCATATCTCACTCTTACTCTATTCTCCCCCGCTCCCTCCTCCCCCTTCCCTCTCCCCTTTCTCTCCGGCATAGCATCCCCTTTCTGTCGCTCAAGAGACGGTAACCCCTTTCTCAGCACGTCGTCCATCCTCTCTCTCCTCTCTCCGCTTCATCTCGTCGTCGCCTGCTCCTTATTACGTCATCCTCTATCCTCTCATCCTCTCGCCGTTCTCCGGCGTCCCCTTCTCTCAACTCTCTCGTTCTCGATAGCTCCTGCGGGCGGATCCGCTCTCTCGTATCCTCTCTGCCTGCTCTCGCTCTCGTCCCTCGTGATCTCTCCTCACCTCGTACCGTCGTGCCTCTCGCCTCTTACTCCTCAGCTCCATCTCTTCCATCTCTCTCCACTATCACCCGCGTCCTCAGCGGTCTCATCATGTCGGGCATCCGCCTCTTCTCGTCTCTACCACTGTTCTCATCTCACAGCTGCAAAAGTCCGCTTTCCTCCTCCTCTTTCTCACTCATCTCAGCCTCTCCTCTCTATTCTTCCCACAACTCCTGTCATATCTCTCGGTTCCCGACTCTACTCTTCTTGATCGTCACATCGTCTCTCGCTCCGCTCGCGGTCTCAGTATCTCCCTCAGACTCTGAGCTCTCTCGTCACTCACAATCTCCATCACGTCGTCGTCACGTCCTCTCTGCGCTCCTCTCTCTCTCCGGTCGGCGGGTACAACTACCACTTCGCGATCACGATCTAACGGTGGTCACGTCACTACACTCTTCTCTCTCTCACTCCCTCGGCCCTTTCACTCTCATCTCACGTCTCTCTTTTACTCCTTGTCTTTTCATTCTTTCTCTGCTCTCTCTCTCTCTCTCTCTCCCCATCCCCTTTGTCTCCCTCTCATTCCGGGCCTCGGTTACCCACCCCTCTCTAACGTCCTGCATACATCGCTCTCGGGCGTGAGGTCTGGTCCTCCTCTCTCTCTCTACTCTCACTCATCTCTCCGGACCTCCCGTCGTCATCAAATCTCGAGAACTCTCTCCTCGTCTCTCTCGGAGTCCCTCTCCCCTATTCTCTCTCTGCTCTCATCTCATCGTCCAGTGGTCTCTCTCATCACACTCTCTCTCATCTACTACTCCGCCAATATCTCTCCCGATTCAACTCTCCTCCACCACTCTCCATCCCTTTTTCTCTCTCTCTCTCATACATCTCTCACACACCTCTCTCATCTGGCTCGATGGTCTCTCTTCACGCACTCACCTCTCTCCAATCATTCATCCACTCTCTCCTCGTAAAGGATCACTCAACGGGACCTCTCTTCTCACCCCTCCACAGTCCCTCTCCGGTCTCGGCTCTCCTCCTCCCCCCCCCGTCGTCTCTCTCTCCTCTCTGGGACGGCGTTACAGTCGTCTCCTTACGGCCGCCTCGAAGTCCCCTCACGCTCTCCAAATCTCGAAGTCTCTCATCATCACCCATGCTCTCATCTCAACTCTCACATCCTCTTCCCTCTCTCCGCACTCCAATCTCTCCCTCAGAGTCTCTCACTCGTCTCTCTCTCTCTCTCCCCCTTCCCTTCACCCTCTCCCCTCTTCCCTCTCTCTCTCTCTCTCGGCGAGTCTCTCCTCTCCTCCCCGACTCATCTCTGTTCTCTCTAGTACCTCTCTCTCTCGCTCTCCCTCCGAAAAGCTCCCCTTTCCTTTTCTCTCGCCTCGCTCACATCTCGAATCCCTCATCTCCTCTCGACTCAGAGTCGGCTTCGATCCCAAGTCGATGATCGCGTCTCTAGGTTCATCTCGTCTCTCTCGTTCACTCTTCACACGTCACGTCTCACGGTCTCCTCACATCTCTCATCTGTTCAGTCCCTACTCAACTCTCTCACATCGACCTCTCGTCTCTCTCTCCCCCTCCCCCCCTTTCATTCTCTCTTTCACTCACTTCTCCTCATTCTCGTCCCCTCCAACCTATTCCCCATCTCTCTCTCCTCATCTCTCTCTCGTCTTTCACCTCCTCTCATCCTCCCTGTCTCTCCCCTCTCACCATCAAATCTCGCACCATCTCACAACCGTTCCCTCCCTTCTGCGTCGCTCAAGCGTCCGTCTCCCTGCTCATCAGGCATCTCTCAACTCTCCTCTCACTCATCTCTCCTCTCGTACCATCATCCTTCTCTCAAACACTCTCTCCACATCCCTCACCTAACTCCCTCCTCCCTACCCTTTCCCTCCCCCTCTCTTCTTCTCTCCCTCTGCCCTCCCGCTCTCTCTACTCTCACCCTCTCTCTATCTCTCCCATCTCTCCTAATCCTATCACCTCATCTCTATCTCTCCTCTCTCTCGACGTCGTCGAACTCGATTCCTCTCATCTCTCCTTCGTCGGTCGATTGTTCGTCTCTCTATCTTCTCATCTCTCTCCGAAAGTCGGCATCGCTCTCGCGTCAAGCGCACCATCACTGGGCGACTCAACCCGTCATCTCCTCCCATCTCATTCGGCAACTCGTCTCACGGTTGCACGTGCTCTCTCACTCTCCCTCTCGTCTCTCTCCTCTCTATCCTCTCCCACCTCCCTATCCCTCTCAACTCGCCTGCCCTCTTATCCCTACCCTCTCCACATCCCTCTCCTTCCCTCGCTCCCTTCCCTCTCTACACCCTCTCCTTCCCTCCTCTCGATCGCCCTCTCCTTCCCTCTCTCTCACCTCTCCTTTATTCCCTCTCAACCCTCACCTTCCGACTCCTTACCTCCGGCGCTCATCGCCCTATACTCTCCACACCCCTCCCTCTCCCGTACTCTCCCTCTCCTTCCCTCCATCCTTCCCCCCTCTACATCCCTCCCTACCCACTCTCCGTCCCTCTCCCTTCCCTCCTCTCCCTCTCTCCCTCTTCCTTCCCTCTCTCCCAGCGTCTCCCTCGTCCTGTCCCATCTCCTTCCTCTCCAAGCTTCCCTCTACCTCCCCTCTATCCCCTTCATCGCTTCCCTCTCACTACCCTCTCCTTCCCTCTCTTCGATACTCCACTCTTCCTTCCCTCGTCTCTCGCCTCATCCTTACCCTCTCGCGATCCCGTCTCACCTCTCCTTGTTCCCTCGATACCTGAAATCCCTCTCTCTCCCTCTAGATCCTCCCTTCTCTTCCAATCCCACTCCTTCCTCTCTCTCTCTACCTCCTCCTCCCACGTCTCTCGGCTTTCCCTTTCCTCTCTCGTCACCTTTCTTCTCCCTCCCTCTACTCTCCCTCCCTTTCCCCTCCACCTCCCTCTCCCCTCTCCCTGCCCTCATCTCCGACGCCCCTCATCTCTCCCTCTCCATCTCCTCCCTAACTCTTCCTCTCCCACTCGAACTCGCCTATCATCCTTCCCCTCTTCACCCTCTGAGGTTCCTTACTCTCTCGCCTCTCCCTCCCTTCCTCTCCCTCACCCTTCTCTCCCTGTCCTGCCCTCTCCGCGTCCCTTCGCCTCTCCAACCCTCGTCGCTATCTCTTCTTCCTCTCCCATCCCTTCCCTATCTCTTTTCCTCTCCCTCCTCCCTATCCGTGTTCCTCTCCCTCTCCTTCCTCTCTCATCCTCCCTCCCTCTCCCTCCCCTCATCTTTCCCTCTCCTCCCTCTCTTTTCCTACTCCCTCATCTTACCCTCTCCCTATTCCCATCGTCTCTCCAATCGCGAATCACCTCCCACTCTTTATGCACTTCCTCCTTCCTCTCCTTCTCTCTCTCTCGTCCCTCGTCTTCCTTCTCCTTCCCTCCCTCTCGCCTCCCCCACTTTTTCTCTCCCCTCTCAAAAACTCGTCCCTCTCGAGCCCCTTCCATATCCATCCCCTCTTTCCTCCTCCGTCTCTCTCGCTCTCATCTCCCTCCAATTGCTCCCTCCATCACCCCCAGTCTCCCCTCTCGCCCCCTTCTCCCCTATTCTCTATCTTTGCCTCTCTTCTCTCTGCTCTCATTATCGTCATCGTCTCTCTTCTCACGCTCCTGTCACTCGTATCCTCTCTCCTACTCTCTCTCTCAACTCGTCTCGTCTCTATCTCCATCTGTCAGTCCGTCAATTCTCGCTCATCGTCAGTCCTTCTCTTCGACCTCCTGATCCAGCGCCTCCCCTGGCCAACTCAACGCTGTACAATCACAGCGTTCCGTCATCTACAAAGAGCGCGTCAACCAAGGTCAGACGAGATATCTCCAGACCAATCGGACTCGCACTCACTCTAACTCCTCATCCAGCAACTCGTCACTCGCACTCTCAACACCTCGCATCAATCACCTCCGACTCGCTAGGACCGGTCAATACAAGGCGAAACTTGAGCAGGTCTCCACACATCCACTCTCTCTGTCTCTCGCATTCACTCTCTCGGACTCCGGATCCCTCGATATCTCTCTCTCCCCTCTCACCTCTACATCAGCTTTTATATATGATAATAATATATTTATATCAAAGTCATTACCCTTATTACTGGTAACAATAGGTAAATAAAGACATTGATGAGACCTGTCATTTTTGTAAGTTCACCTCTTTTTTCACACTATATATAAAACATTTATAAACTTCATTTAGGTCAAAAGCACAGATTGATATTTTAGCCAAAATTTTACTTTACTTTTACTTTAAATAAACTTTATCTACTATTATAATAATAAAACAAATTACATTTTCAGCTTACCCTTGCTAACAATACTGTTATGAGAATGACTAGGGGGGGGAGGAGGGGGATGTGGATGTTAGAGTTTAAAGAAAACGTGCAAGGAATCAGCCTGATGCCTCTCTCTTTCTTCTCCTGCTAAATTGAGGTCAGAACCAAAATGGATAAATATTTCGTTCCCTCGTCAGGCGGGCAGGCCTAAAAAAAAAGAAAAAAACCATGAACAACACAATTCAAAGCCATACCAACAGGTAAGTAAACCCAAATGAAGTAAAGGCTGAATATATACAGGGCTTGAAAAATCCGCTTGGTTAGAATCTTTGTTGATACTAATATTCACTATTTCACTTTTATTTTTTTAATTTATTTACTATTATCAAGAATTTATATTATATCGATAAATGTTAATTAGACACTAACAGCAATATACAATAAAAGTAAATTTTTCTTATAGACCCAAAAATACCAAGGAAAAGGCAAACATTGTAAGAAAGGTAGACAGTTTAATGGAAATAGTGTTTAGTGTTGCAAAACCAATCAAATAAAGACAACTCAAAGAACAAAGTGGGAGTGGGTATGGCATGTATTTGCATGCCATTTCCTAGCAGCTTTATGTTAACACAACAAGAAAAAAAGAAATAGTCTAAGGAATAGTAGTCTATAATGCCTAAGAGACCATACATATTTAAGCAATAGCAATTGGAAGCTAACATAGAAAAAGCATCTTGAATATGAGGAACAAATACTTATTTTTTTAACACAAGGATGTTATATTAATCCTGTTAGTAAAAAAATCAAGTTAAACCGAAAAGAGATGATGAACAACTCAAAAACATCAATATAAATAGAAAAAATGGAGTTCAAATAAAGTGCTTCATCTTGACAAATCCAATTAAAAAATTTACTTCAATTAATCAATATCAATTTACAGAATCAAGTCAAAATAAAACATACTTACACTAGGGAAGTGCTTCCAAACAAACACTTACTAAATCACATTCCAATTCATATGTTTGGCAGTCACATGTGGAGATAACAGCAGAGACTGGGAAACTGCCACAGAAAATTATGACCAGTGATCTCTGGAGTTTGACACAAAATAGAAGGTCAAAGTTCCATTAAATGCGCTCATCTGTGGGGTAACATTGTTATAAGAAGCGAATAGATTAAACAAAACGTTATAGAATGTATTGTATATAGTATATATATAGTATATACACATTAGATATCATCATATATTATATATATGATTATTCTATATATAGAAAATATAATATATATAAAGTATCTATTAGGTAAATATAAAAGTGTGTGTATATAAAATATGTAATAAAATATATATATATATATATATCATTGTATATTATTATATGGTATATAACGTGTGTAATATAGATTATAGAATATATAGTATATGGATAATATATATTAATACATTATATATCATATATACATATATATATATATAAATATCTATATAAATAACTATATATATATATAAATATATTCTCTATCTAGTCTATATATACTATAACATATATATACATATTATACAAATCGTATAGACTACAATATATAAAATATCTATATATATATACGAGAAGAGTGAGAGAGAGGAGTTATGTGATATGTTATGTATATATAGCGTATATAAATATATATATAATAATATATAGTCTAATTATAACAAAAATCTCATCGCTCTCTCTCTCCTCTCTCTCTCTGTCCAGGCTCGTCCGCCACTCAGGAAGTCCGTGTCTCACTCTCCTCGCGTCTCCATCTCTCTCTTTAACTCAAGATATCATCGGAATACTCGAAAGGCCGCTGTCTTCTAAATCCATTTTCGGAAATCTCGGTCTCGGCTGCGCTCCAACGCTGTTCCACTCATCTCTCTCTCGAGTCTCGTCCCCTCTCTCTCTCTCTCCCCCATCTCAGTCCCTAATCCTCAGGAGCTCTCCACCTCTCATCTCGACAAACCAGTACTCTCTCCGCTCGCCACCCTCGGCACGCTCTCCTAGTCTCCTCCATCTATTACCTCGCTCCCATGCCCGACGGCTCCCACTCTCCTCGATCCAACCTTCTGGTCCTCCATGTACGGGATCTCTCTCCTCCCTCTCTGTTCACTGGACCATCTCACGTTCCTCACTCACCTCTCATCTCGTCTCTCTCTATCGATCTACATATAGTAAAATATGGTGTGTGATATATGTATTAAATATACTATATATAATATAAAAATAAATATATAAATGATATATTAAATATAAATATATATATATAAATATAAAAAATATATAAATAGCATAAAAAAATAAAAATTATGATATATATACAGAAATATAGAATGTAGTATAATAACTATATACTAGATAGTTATATAAAATATTTTCTATGTAATCTAAAGTATATGTTTATATTATATCCATAATATATAAAATATAAATATAAACAAAACTCACTCATCTCTATATATACACACACGACCACGACATTTTACATATACATTGAAAACAAAAAAAACGAAATCTACAAAATACCTAACATAAGAATATAATAAATATAATAAATATAATATATTATAACAATAAGTACATAAACTATATATATACTAATATGATACAATAATATATATATAATGATCATGAATCTAATAGAATACATAATATAATGAATATAAAAACAAAAAACATCCATTATATCTATATCCAAAACAACAAACTCACTAAAACAGCACAAACTACTTATAAATCCATCCATAAACTCCCATATAAAGTAGACATCAACAAATAAAAAACTAGCAACCAGAAAATATGTACATATATCTCATATAAACACAATATACATCTAACCACCTACCATTACCACCATACATACATCCTTAAACACCAAACACCACTAACACAAACACACACTCACACAACCAACTACGACTCTATCACAATAAATGACACACCAACCACACTAGACTCCGAAATACTCCAGGCACAACTCATAACGACCCGCTCTCACAAACATACACAACAGCCACACTACTCACCACACACACCATACACGCTTTCACAGCAGCACACTACACGAACACAAACAAACATACACACTCCACACACACATCACACAACACCTGCAAGACCAAACAACCAAGCCGCCACAGAACAAATACATAAAAACCCTGGTGTACGCCCCCCAGGGGGGCCGCCCAGAGGAGACCTAACAACACAAAGGCCCTTGTCGTCCAAAATCCCCTTAATATCATGAGACCCCAACCCCAGCCAAAATCACTCCCAACCACACCAAGCCAGCCCTATCATTAAACCGGGACTAAAACCAACTAAATAACCTGGAATCTATACCAAACAAGTTGAAATAGTACCAATAGCGTCTTTGCACGACCCATAACCATTACTCGAAACAAGCAATCCCTACTGCATCTGCAAAAGAATGAGACACATCCCTGTCTGAAGGCTTTACAAATAAAATGCACCTTACACTCCTTGATAAGTCAGTGCTAAAAAAAAAATGCGTTTGCAAATTTATTTCTTCAAAAACAGCGAGCCAATAAATGACCAGCATTCCTCAAATATTTATTTATTTGCTGAAAATTTCTTCTGCGTCAGCCTCTAAAGTCATTAGTGGCATATTCAAAATATAGGGATAGGGTGGGGCTTGGAGGCAGACTCCCTTGATAAGGAAGTTTTCTTATTCAATAAGGCTATGTTTGTGGATTTCCAAAATGGTTAATGGTCAAAACAAATAAATGTGCTAGACATCAAAGGTCATAGAGTATTATGATAAAGTATTGTGGTTAAAAGGGTAAAAATGGATTAACAATAAAAGGACAGAAGGAGATGAAAAAGAGAAGGAAAAGGATAGAAGAAAAAAACGTGCAAAATTAGTTGAGGCAAGGGCTGAGGACCAAGCCAGGGCCTCAGTTTCCATCTCCTAAGCCCCACCGCAACAACGATTGGGGGAGCATTTCTCTAATACTTTCATGATAGAATAATTACAATAATAGAAAAAATGTGTGTATAAACCTTTTGATTATGTTACTGAAAACATAAAATATGTACTCAATCTTGTCTTGTAGTACTTAATTTGTGCAATATCAATAGTGTATAATAAGCAGTCTTCATTACTAATCATGATGCACCATTTACTCACAAAATGTGACTGCAGTCCTTCCATGTTATTTCCCCCATTTCTAAAAAAAAAAAAAAAAAAAAAAAAAAATCTTTACTGTATGAATGCACTCACCCTCAACTCTACTTAACAAAATTAAACAATCTTAAGTTGCTATGACTAGATGTGCCCTTCAGGAACTGCCTGTGGAAAAGGTTGATGGGGGGAGTTCTGCCCCTCAAGAGTATTTTGTGTGCCAATAACTGCAACTTTTTGTTATCAAAAAGAATATTACCTTCAATTTGCCCTAGCTTAGTTCACCCACATTATAAAGCTTAATCCAAAAATAGGGAATTTGTCTTTTGGGTTTTTTCACAATCTTTATCAAATGAAAAGTTAAAATTCAATAATGAAAAGTTTACTTCTGTTCAACATATAGGTAATAAAAACAATTAAGTTAATGTTACCAAAAGTGACACACTGAGATAGAGGGAAATAGACACTACCATTTTATAGAGCATAATAAATTGAGTAGGAAGCAATACAGGTATATCTGCAGCGGCCTCAAATTTACTAGGAAATTACGGAAATCCCCTATGCGTGTCACTGTTCTGAAACAAAGTCCACAACATCTTCACACAGCCACAGTCTTTAATGTTGCATTTTGGGTAAGAAATACCAACATTTAAATTCTATCAATATTATTATCCAAAGTGGAAGATATACAGAGCTATTGTTTTTTTGTTTTTTTCAAATATGAAACTCATTATACAAAATTAATTGGCCATTGGCAAAGATATCTTGCATCTACAACAAAAAATTAAAGCAACCAAGTGTTATGTTGCTTATCTCTCCTGATATAAATACTAGTCAAGCATGTATCATAGGTGACTGGGAGTGACATAAAAAAATTGTTGGTGACATTACAAACAGATAGTCATTTAATGTAATTGTAATTCAAAAGTAACTGGTTAAATCATATAATTAACATTCTAAGAAATGTCACTGAAAAATCACATCTTAAATACATTTATCTAAATACAAGAAACATTTGTATTAAAGATGTTTATGGGGTTCCCCTGTTCTTGCCCTCAGAATACATTAAAACTAATCACAAAGATTGGTTTGTTCATAAATGATTTGTTATAAAAACAATAATTTGTTTTTCAGGAATCAGTAATACATCTTCCTATGTTGGGCAGCCATGTACTAGTGTTTGCTAAGCATCTTCAAAGAGCATCTCAACCATGTCGACCTTAGCGCACTGCTCCTCCTCCAGCCTCTGCGGCGTCCCGTACTTCATCAAGGTGGGAACGCTTTTTAACTTGGTTCTGGCATCTGTCCGGAAGACACAGTTGGGATCCTTCCAGAAGTCCCTGCCTCCGACGCCAACATAGATGAAAACGGAGTCTTCCGGAGCTGCTTTGTCCACGGCGCCCTTGACCACGGGTTCGGCTGTCACACAGTCGGGGCACCAACTCACGCCGCCCGCTGTCTTCGAGCCTGAAAACAGGACGAAGACCGGCTTCCCCGAGGCTTTAGAGGATTCCACGGCCTCCACGAAGGCGTCGAAACCCTCTACCTCGATTTTCTGGACCATCTTCGAATATCAGAGTTTACTTCGTGAAACAAAGCTAGCACCGGAGTACAAGTTGTCCCGTTAACAGCTCGCAGGAAAGTGGGTGTTATCTTTGGACTAGTCAGCTGATGTGCGAAGTGCGTGAAAACACGTAACTTGCGAAGCGTTTTTACGATTACTTCCAGTAAAATCGGCAGACAAACTGCTGTACTCTTCCAGAAATTCACAACTTACCTGATGTGCTAGTATGAGCAGTAATGGTTCCGGCGATTCGATGATTTTGACAAGAATTTGAATACTTTGTCAGTGGCTGCCTGTCATATTTGTTTACATGCCAGGGGAAGCTCGAGCTGTCAAGTGATTCACAGAGAGGCTTCATATGCGCACGCACGGATCCTTTCCCAGATATCTTGGGACTTATATCTTTATCGTTCGTCTGATGCAATGACATGAATGCCGGGTATAATATTCACCAAAGGATTTTTTCTGCAAAAGTATATCTTAAACTTTGTTGGTTTCGGCATTGATGAATAAATACAAGAAATATTCAATTACACGCCAAATAATTTTAAATATCAATAAAATATCTTGACGTTGGTCATTGTATGTGTGCGTGCATGTCTCTGTGCAGTACTACATATACACACACATGCAGCTCACCTCCCACACAAATACACACACACACACACACACACACACACGCACACGCACACACGCACACACACGCATAAACACACACACATAAACACACACACACACACAATTTTGTGGGTTTCGACATCGATATATAAATATAAGAAATATTCAAGTACACGCCAAATAATTTCAAAATATCTTGACGTTGTTCATTATATATGTGCGTGCATGCCTCTGTGCAATATTACATATACACGCACATACAGCTTACCTCCCACACAAACACACACACATGTACGCATACGCACGCATGCACGCACACACACACACACACACACACACACACACACACACACACATGTATATATGTTATATATTGTATATATATATTATATATGTATTATATGTTTATATAGTTTACATAGTTTTAAACATTTTTTCCTCCTTTATTTTGCCTTCCTTTTAGTACAGCTATCCAGTTTAGATTTCGGATTCTCTGGACTGTTCTTTTAACTTAATTAAGTTACCTAACCTTAATAGGCAACTTGAACTTTATTTTTAAAGATTGTTATCAATAATGAACATCCTCTTCACAGTGCGTCGCCTCTTCTATATGTGTCAATTCGCCAAAAGCGTCAGAGTGAACGCGCGCGCATTTCGGCCATCTTTTCCTCAACCTGTCAATTTTCCTGGACATATATCCCTTCTATGACTAAAGTATGGAAATTACTTCCCAACGATATTGTTTCTGAAGTAGTTATTAATAGATTGAATGGACATATATCCCTTCTATGACTAAAGTATGGAAATTACTTTCCAACGATATTGTTTCTGAAGTAGTTATTAACCCAATGCCGTCGGGGAAAATGAACAAAAAATGAGGAAAATGCTGTGCCCATTTTCTATATTTTTTGTGAAATGTCTGCTCATAGATGGCTTTGCTAGTGCTTAGCCACAAAGGAGTCAATTAATAGACCTTGTGACCATACGTGATTTGAATTGGCGGGAAAAACGTGTTTTTTACTAGTGCTATGGATATCGATGGTGTTATTTTTATTATAAACATTATAATTATTATAATGTTTTTTAATATTAGTAACAGCAAAATAAGATAATGTAAAATATTTCGTAAATCAAAGAAAAGGGTGAACGGGCGAGACGGGCAGTACTCCTAACTGGCTCATTGGTGACTTAGTACAAGTATAGCCATCTATGTGTAAAAACAATCAAACAAGTACTAACAGTGGGCATAGCACGTGTCTACCCGTCGTACCCGTCGGCAAGGGGTTAATAGATTGATAAATTCCTATTCAAATACTTATTTTTAACTTTTATCTTTCCTTTTCCCCTATTTTCATAATAATTTTTGCTCATCAGAGAAATTCTGCTTGAGTCTATATCAGTCTTTGATTTTCCCCTACTGCCCTTTCATGGATTCTCATAATAATGATGATAATAATAATATATACATATGCATATCTATGAATATATTATACACACACACACACACATGTTCTGATTTATATGAATATATATATATACATACATATATATACACACATACATATGTTTATTTACATACATACATACATACATATACAGATATTCTTACGGACGGTAGGGTTAATATTCAGCTGGGATGTTAGGGTCCCCTCCCCTTACTTTCGATTCCTGCAGTTGGAGATAGTATTTCAATCTGACAAATAAATAGCAACCGTATGGATGGGAGTATTGACAGGCAACCGATCTTGGGTTAGTATTAGTGAAGTAAAATTAACTTTTGAAGAATGCAAGCCATAAGATTATAGGATTATTTTGCAGGTTTAACCGAGGATTGATAGGTAGCATTACTGATATTCATAGTAGAGCTTACGTATGCCAAATGTGAACACCGAAATTAATATTAAGAAAAGGGTATACCATACTGCGAAATGATACACAAGTACAGGCAAACAACTTTTAGACTGGGAACTTTTTCTTCCTTTTTTTCCACGGTTATGGTATTTATGTTATTATTCCAATGTCACAATATGTCAGTTAGACTAAATTCATTATTATATATTGTCTGTAATGTATGAAAAATGAATTGATTATAAATTTTGTAAGGATATCTAACATTCCCACTAAAGATATTGCGTATATCCAAACCCAAAAAGCAGTCTCTCCCAGATTGGTTGTGCGAATAAGCGAGGAGACCGAGGCCAGTGACGTCTGCCCGAAGCATTCGGGGCTTCGGTTCCTCCGTCATCACCGCGCAGGCGCACAAGTGGCATTTGACACGTCGAAAGGTTCTCTCGGTGGAAGCTGTGTAGTAGGAGTGAATTTCGTCATATTTTTGTCTTCTACAACTCTTCATCATGGTGAGTATCTTGAAAAGAACACAGTATTTGCTGTTACAACTGGCATGATAGGATACTCACAGGTTAATGTTATTCGGTTATGTTGAAATAGAAATAGGTGAATGTTTTCGAAGGTGACTGTCAACCCGGTATGATTGTAAACATACTATATCCTCCTTTCATCATATCTGTACACGTAGCCATAGCATATATTATAATGTAGGTACTGAGTTACGCATGTCTACTCTATCAAAGATTAATAAATTTCTGTATAAAGTCTAAGTCCTTGACTAACAAAGTCTTGGAACACTCCTTGTTCAGGATTCCATCGCTAGCACTAATAAAATT
Source organism: Penaeus chinensis (assembly GCF_019202785.1). Taxonomy (NCBI): domain Eukaryota; kingdom Metazoa; phylum Arthropoda; class Malacostraca; order Decapoda; family Penaeidae; genus Penaeus; species Penaeus chinensis. Next base: position 12,525,207 of record NC_061836.1, read on the forward strand.
TTGAGAGAGCAACTTGATTCGATTTTAGAATTCCTTTTACTTTAATGTGGAGAGGTGACATATGAACTCTAAGCAGTGGTTTTATTGCTGTATCTCTTTGGTTAAAGGGGAATTTAGGAACTAGTGTACATTAAGAGATACATCTGTACTATGGTCTTTATGCATCAGTGTAATGAATAAGTTGGTATTTGTTAATGAGAGTGATGTACCCTCCAGAGACGAAGTCCCAAAACCAGGGTATTATACAAACCCAAAAATTCAAACCTTAACTTTCCTACCGTCTATTTATTCCCTTGACAACTGCACCAACTGCCACAACAATATTGGGACAATATGTAGTATAAGGTAGTGGCAGAGTTGGGTAATAAAACCTACATGAAATGATAGAACAAGACAAAGCAAGACAAAGTTCTTCTATGGCTATATGTGTGCAAATGCTTTCCAAGGGTGCTATACCTAAAAGAAAAGAGAAGATCCCCCAATTTTGGCTAAGTCACTCCTTAGCCAAAATTGGGGGATCTTCTCTTTTCTTTTAGGTATAGCACCCTTGGGAAGTCACCCCTGTAGCCCCCTCGCTTGGCGCATATACCACCACGGGTGTCCAGGGGGCAGGGCCCCTGGCTAGGGAATATTTACCACAGTGTTAGGTTAGGTTGGATGTTGGGTTAGGACGTTTTGTTTAACAACCACGGGGGTCCTGTTTTATCCCATAATTTCCCTGACATACTTCATGCCCTCCCCTGCTATCGGGACTATCAAATCAAGATTGTCAATGGAGATGGTGAACATATCTCTTCAATGATTCATTTGCACAAGGAACAATGCCTAGAATCGTTGAAAGTAGTGGATTTCATGCAGAAAAATATCAAAATTGTTTCGAAAGTAACCTGCTACCCTCTTCTACATATTGACCCAATATTGTTATAGAAAATTTTTGTGATACATACTTTCAGTATTGAGGGTACAGATGAGCTGCAGTGAGGAGGACTTACAGGAAGAGGATTTTAAGAATTGGCTGTATGAGGGTGTTGTGGACCTAGTTTCTGAATGCTGACATGCAGCAGGTATTTCTATTTCATGGTAAATCTGAGCCTGCAGTAGCTGTACCTGTGTTTGACTCTATTTTTTATGATCTATAAGATGGTAGTGTGCATTTCCCTCAACCTATGTGCATCACTCTTGGAAACATTAACCAATAAGTTTGATTACAAGCCTTCTAAGCAGTATATATAGAGTAGTTGTTTGCAACTCTATAACCGTGTGATGAATAATGGTAGAAGTAAGAGCTGATCTAACAAATAGAAGTGCACTTAATGACAGAAAACCAAGAAATTGCAGGTGGTCAATGTTGCCGAGAGCGATGCACGAAGGTAGAGCAAAATGGACATTGCCATCTTGTAGAGCATAAAAAATAGAGTAGAATTCAAAACAACTAAATCTGCAGCGGCCTCATATTTCCCGGGAAATTACAAAAATAGGCTTTGCAGGGCACTGCTCTGAGACTAAGTCCCCATCCATGTTTACCTTGCCAGGGCTAAAACAAATGTGATGCGTAACTCATTATTGCGATCTATGAAGTAGTCCATGTATGACTATGCGCTTGTGAAAACGATTATTTTGTAATTACCAGAGTCTGTTTTTCCGAATTCATGTATTTAATGAATTGTTTTACTTTTATTATACTTCTTTTATGTGATTTGGTAATTATTTACACTAATTTGCACAATAACCCTGTGCACATGCGCGTTTTTCCACCGGTCCGGGGGGGGGGCGTAGCCCCCTGGCTAGGCGCATATAGTACTACAGGGGTCCAGGGGGCGTAGCTCCCTGGCTAGGCGCATTAGGTTAGGTTAGGCTAGGCTAGGCTAGGCTAGGCTAGGCTAGGCTAGGCTAGGCTAGGCTAGGCTAAGTTTTTATATTACTAGGGGGTCCAGGGGGTGTAGCCCCCTGGCTAGCTGCATATAATACCACGGGGTTCCATTGGGCAGAGCCCCGCGCCAGGGAATATATAGATTGTAGTGTATAAAAGCCACAGGGTTAAGGTTAGGTTGGTTTATTGGTTAGGACGCATTGTACTATTAACACGGGATCTGGATTATGTGAAATCCTGTAGATTTTTACCGAGCATTGGGTTTGATTCCCGTAGTTTTTTGAAAGTTGGTGCGTCAATCCGTAGACTTTCAAAAATGGCGGGGGCGTCCGTAGAGTTTCACTGGTCATTTCTTTAGTTGTTTGTGCTTTTCTGGTCAGAAATTTGGCTCGGGGTTTCGAAAATCGACTTTTTAACATTTCATAAATCACTTTCTTCGATTTCTGCAAGTTCCTATTGACATCCAGTGCCATTCATTATCCCTCCCCTTCAACCCCCAGTTCCCCACGCATCCCCCAAGATCGTTGGGTAGAGCGTCGCTCTCGTTAACAGTTACCTTGCAGGTTAAGATTATAGGGGTAATTGTTTAGAATACCCACACTAAACTGATGGGAATGAGTTTGTATGGATGGATTCCTCTCTCCAACTAGTATACATTTATATAGGAATTATGCAGCAGAATCCCCTAAACCCAATAGCAGGGTAGTGCATGAAAGGTACCAGGGAAGTTGTAGACTAAAATGTGAATAGTACACTCAAATTACATCACTATGATAATAATATATACAGAATTAGCCACTGCAACCCTCTCCTGGGAGACTGCTGTTCCCCAGCCCCTGACATGAAAGAAAATGAATCATCCACATTCTCAGCAGGCTAGAGCATACAACTGACATGGGAGGGCCAGATAGTAAAGCCTCCGGGCTAGTACAGTGGTAACGTGCTGGCACAGCTTCACATATCAGGCTTATCCTTATCCAGATACCAAGTCTGTCCTATGCTCCACATATGTGGTGGATTCTTTGTTGTCCAGGGTGTGGGTTGGGGGTTTATGCCCCCCTGCATTTGATTATATATTTCCTGACCTTCCATGATATCTCCATATGTGAAGTTTTCTAGATTTTTATTTATTTTTTTTTTTTCCCCCCTCTAATGCTAATAGTATCATTACTGTTATTATTAACATTATCCTATTGGATCTGGGTGCCTCTCTGCCTCCACATGGCCCAAACACTAGGTATTGGGTTTACTTGATCGACAACTCTCTCATATGTGTATCTTCTAAGTGCAGTGTACACAAACACCTGTATGTGGTGACAAGATTCTTTGCCCCACCTTTGCATTGTTGTTATAAGTGTACATAAGTGCACCTGCACATGTAGGACATTTACAGTGGAAACCCCCACATTCACATTCTTGGACCAGATTACAGTGGAGGGCATGAAAGGTACCAGGGATTTTATGGTTTAAAGTGTGAATGTGATATGAAATAGTCATAACTCCTTCCTGACAGGACACGCCATGAGGTGTCAAAACAAACCGCTCGATCTGTGGCATGCAGCACCAAAGCATTTTGAGCCAGTGATTCGGCATGATGTAACGAACTCCTGTGCTCAAAGTTGGCGTGTTGCCATTGATTTCCAGAGCGTAGTTTTTTTCTTTTTCTTTTTCGTTTTCTTTTTCGTTTTCTTTTTCTTTTCTTTTCTTTTTCTTTTTCCTTTTCTTTTCTTTTTCCTTTTCCTTTTCCTTTTCCTTTTCCTTTTCCTTTTCCTTTTCCTTTTCCTTTTCCTTTTTCCTTTTCCTTTTCTTTTCCTTTTCTTTTCCTTTTCTTTTTCCTTTTCTTTTTCTTTTTCTTTTTCTTTTTCTTTTTCTTTTTCTTTTTCTTTTTCTTTTTCTTTTTCTTTTTCTTTTTCTTTTTCTTTTTCTTTTTCTTTTTCTTTTTCTTCACCTATCATCAAGGGGATATTGAAAATATATACAGAATAAGTCACTATATTGTCTAATGAAGAGGGCTGTACCCCCTGCAATCCCCTCCTGAGGTCTGCTGTCCTCTAACCACTGCCCTGTAAGATAAAGTATGTTCTACATATCCAGAGCAGGACAGAATATATGACCGACATTCTGGGGTGAACATGACAAGATACAGGCTTGGAATGATGATTTACTTACCAGGCTGATAGATGAACATGATCTGGAATACTCCAGTTTGTAGTTAATATATGATGCATATTATATCACACTTGTATGCTGCTACTCAGGGAGATTCCTATCACTATATGATTTGCTGTTTCAATTGCTGCTGCAATTGATATATCATTGTATGATAAATGCTCATAGTACAAGCACAGTGTCTGGCAGCATCTGACACCAAGTCTGTCCTATGCTGTATTCTGGGGTACATACTTGGTAGATTCTTTGTTGACCAGGCCATTCTGTGTATGAAATTCATATTTTACCCTACAATTTACCCTCCTCTGCTATTGGAGTCAAGATTGTGGAATTTCTATTTGTATGAGTAGCAGAGGGTAAGGGGAATCGAGTGATACTGCTGTTATTGTGATTGGTTGTGAAGGTATTCCAAATTTTTACCTTTGTTCTTTTACCATTTTCCAAGGTCTATGTTTGATATTTTATATGCTGTATTATATGTTTTACTTGCACATACTCCATGTCATCTCTCCAGGGAGCCTGTAACTCCGTGAAATAACAATAACAGCATGTAACATTTTGTTGTCTTTTTTTCGTAATATTAAATTTTCTGTAATACACCCTGTGCTACTGGTCATGATGGGGAGGAATAGGATCCTAAGTATGGATATAGGTCTTTCTTGGAGTTAGTGCTCTTCCAGTCATGTCTCATAGGTGGTACTTATCACACTTAGTTACCTATGGAACTAATACAAGAGCTCATTCATCGTCCAAGATTTTTGTGCATTCCCCAACCACGGAATTTGACCCTTAGTCAAATTTCTTCTTGATAGCATGTTCTGTCAGCTGTCCCACTGCCTTTTTTTTTTTTTTTTCCATGTTGTGATGGTCATGTCACCCGAATCCAAGGGGTTAATGACAATGAGGTTATCATAATGCTAACAGTAAAATCCAAAAATCTAGGAAAAGGGTGAACAGTTAGGGTTAGGTAGGACTAGTAATTGACTCCTTGGTGTGACTAAGCTCTTTGGGAGCCATGTATAAGCAAAATTAATAAACTAAAATTACAGTGAATATAACATGTATGTACATGACATTCTAGCCGCAGTGTGTTGAGTAAGAACCAGTATAATATCTGTCTTATCAGAATATGTGGTGAAGGCTTGTATCTTCCTAGAATGTATGTTGTAAAATTTAGTTTGCCTTAGCCAGAGTGCTTTAGGGATATAGTTTGTGTGTATTACTCCAATCATCACGGATGGCAAGAATACATGCCATGCCCACTGTTTATCCTATCAAGTTTATTATTGTATTTACACATAGATGGCTCTACAAGTGCTTAAGCACCAAGGAGTCAGTTATTAGTTATTCCTATCTGACCTGTTTACCCTTTAATTATTTTACCCTGGAAAGGGGTCTTTTCTATTATTTCATTTTTAAAATTTTTTATAAGATTTTATAAATATTTAATAATCATGATATCAATAACAATAATAACAGTATCAATATCACTTGTATTAAAAAGTAAAACACAGTTTCCCGCCAATTCAAGGAATGGGGAAATCCTGATTGGTCACTAGGGCCTAGTGATAGACTTCTTGCTGGCTGAGCACATGTGGAGCCATCTGTATGTAATAAAAAAAAAAAAAAAAAAAAACTACAGGGGACAGAATATAAATCCATGGTAGTTGGGGTAGTAATGTAGACTACAATTTTTAGGGTGGGTGATAGATTGCAGGTCTTTCAACATAGGTCATGGTTAAATTTCAGGTATATTTACATAGGAGGTAGCAAATATGATTACAAGAATAATCCTGTATTCAAAGCCAGATTTACTTGTAGAACCTGGATGAGGACACTAATGATAACTACAAATTCAATTGGCTTTAGACAATTTTTTAATGTGGTAATGTTATATAGAAAATATTTAATATTGTACCAAAGTGAGCAATTAATGATTGGTACGATTTGTTAGTTTTAATTTCAGTTGTTGTCCATACTATTCTCATCTTCCTTCATATCAAGATAAAAACTTACTTCCTTATACCATAGAGAGGACTAGCTTGCAGTGCCATTCAGAATTATGGTACGATTTGTTAGTTTTAATTTCAGTTGTTGTCCATACTATTCTCATCTTCCTTCATATCAAGATAAAAACTTACTTCCTTATACCATAGAGAGGACTAGCTTGCAGTGCCATTCAGAATTATGGTACGATTTGTTAGTTTTAATTTCAGTTGTTGTCCATACTATTCTCATCTTCATTCATATCAAGATAAAAACTTACTGCCTTATACCATAGAGAGGACTAGCTTGCAGTGCCATTCAGAATTAGCTAAATTGCACTCAACTGTTTTGATTTTTTATTATGGAACTGAATGATAGCATCCATAAATTGACAAAAGCTCTTTTTCCATAAACCAAAGATTTAGAGAATTTAAAACATCTTACTCTCCATCACTTTGCACCAGTGGTTTCCAAACTTCTCTTGGTGATTGCATCCTAAGCTTGTTTAATATTTTCTATGGGACCCTTATGGCAAGAATTGATGCCACATGGCATGAACCAATTAACCCCAAAATACCACAGATCCTCAGCCACACCTTGCTGCCCACCAAAAGCATCACATTTTCTTTTTGGACCAAGGACAGGTTTAAAGCTTTTTTTTTTTTAGCATTTCTGAAACTCCAAACACTTTGATACATGTTTGCCCTTTATGTGCACTTGTGCATCTTTGTTTGCATCAGTTTGTATGCCTCTACCCTGATACAATGTGATACAGTCCTGCCAACTAATCAGAGTGTAATATTTTTCAGATATATTTCACATAGTCTGAGATAGGGATTTATATTTTCATTAATTATGAATTGCATTATAAGTTTCCTGATAAAAGAATTTATTGCAAAGTTGCATAAAATTTGTCTGAGCCTTTTTAGCTGTAGAAAAAATACATCTTCACTCGATATGAGTTTGAATTTTGAGTCAATCTTGACAGTTGCAGGAAAGACATGGTAAGAATTTTCAGCATGTCGGAGTATTGATTTCGGTGGGATAAAGGCCATCAAAATCATTCTGTATCTCTTATTATATATGATTTGTTGATATGTTTCAACAAATAATACAAGGGAATGCCTGTGATTATTGGAATTATCCAGTTGTCTGATTCAGACAAGAAGCTCACTCGTGGTTGATAAGATAAAATACAAAACCTTATGCAATATTGACTTTTCATACAAATAACAATGTATGTAATAATAAGAAAAAAGTTTTGACTGAATCTGAGAAATATTCAAAAGTTTCCACAGCCTTGTGAAGTGAAGAGTGCTGTGTATAAACAGTATAAGTTGCAGAGAGGTCAGCAATTTTTTCTATTTTATTTGAAGTTTCCACAATGGTTTGCTTGTAATTAAAAATCATACCAACATATTAAGTACTTTAATTATCTTCTATTGACTATGTTAGATTAAAAAAAAAAAACTTGTAGTGACCATGACAACATGAACAATGTATCAAAGTGTAAAGGATTTTGGGATACTACAAAAAAGGCCTTTAATCTTTTATGTTTGTTAAAATTTATACACTAGATATTTTCTAATTTTTTTTATCAATGAAGTGTCATAGAAAAAAATAATTGCCACCTTAAAAAATACAGAATGAGTGAGGAAGTAGGTATTAAAATGTGTATCCATATGTATAAAGAGATTAAAAAAAAAAAGTAAACCATGAGACGAATGTGTGAAATGTGAAATTGGAGAAAGGGGACAAGGTATATGGATTATTTGCACATCATGCATTATGGACATTTTTATTTTTTTACTTACTTTATTCATTTGCATAAAGAAGAGGCAATCTCAGGAAGTACTTGTATGAAATAGTGGAAGGGCATGGGGGAATGGGATTGGGTTTATGGGGATATTGCTGGATAAAACTTGCAAAATGGTACTTCACACTCTTTACTTCCCATTGACAGTGAAGAAACTACAGGAAAACAGCCTGTCAACTTTTGACAGGCTGTCTTTGATTGATTCAACTTGGATCAGGCATCAGAAATACAAATACATTTTGACTCAGGGTTAAATATGTTAAGCATTACAGGCAGTTGCAATGGGCTCTTAGTCTTTGTGCATCATCAAGGGACTTGCTGTTAAAATTACATAATTATTTTGTACATTGTAAATTAGTGGAGCAGATGTAGCTTTCAAATCTGTCTGATTAATTCTACAAGTTATGGTAGAGATTATAAATAAGAAAACAGATTAATCAAACATTTCATGTTGAACTAAACAGTTTTACCCTCGCCGTTAATTAATTGATTGTAGGAATGTTTTCCATTGAATTGGAGATGCTTATAAATTAAGTAAAGTTAAATGGTAGTTTTTTTTTTCCAGAAAAATTTGAATTTTAATTGAAAGTAACCCATATATAGTTTTAGGTAAAAATGGTATTACCAGAAGACTTTAAAGCAATGCATCCCCCCCACAGTTCGTCTAATCTTGAAAACCCTGCGCACTTTGGTTTTGATTTAGGATTGTAGGATAAACCATATATTATGCATTTAGTGAAAAATGTTATATTAAGTTTAACCCAATGTCAGTGGGTGGCAAGACTACAATGCTGTACCTACTGAAATTAAAGTTTATCTATTGTCTTTACACATATATGGCTCTACAAGTGCTTAGTCATCTGTTTACCCTTTTCCTTCATTTATGAAAACTTCATTTCTATTATTTTATTGTCTTTGATGTTATCAATGTTTTAATAACAATTTAATAATCATAATATCAACAAGAATGATGGCAATGTCAATATTAAAAGTATTGGAAAGAAAAGCAGATTTTACCGCCAATTCAAGAAATGGGGAAATAAGGATTGGTCACTAGGGCCAACTGATAGACTCCTCGCTGGCTGAGCACATGTGAAGCAATGTGTATATATCAAAACTCACTAAAATCTAAAGGAGACAGTACATAGACCCGCTGACATTGGGTGGATTATATGCCAGTTTAGACTCTTACTAATAATATATTGTAGTTTCATTTTGTGCTTTTCATACTGGGTACATTTACAAACTTGGAATATAGAATGGGAAGATAAAATTCCTAAAGTTGTACAAATATTATCCTATTTCTCACATATATCCTTTGGCAAAATTGCAGCTGCACTGGGTTCAAAGGATGCATCCATTCCATCACCAACCTGTAACAAGTGTCAGATACTTGTAGATAATTATTATGATCTCTTCTACTCAAATATGCACATAAAATCCAGAAAGGTTAACGGTTCCCCCCTTTCCCAGTGTCTAGCCTTTCATAAAACCATTTTCTGATCCCTGGTATCTGTTCTATTATTTTTATATTATTAAGTTTAGCAGCCTTAAAGTAGATACATCATATATTGACACAAAATTACTAGATTATTTGTTGGTGACAATATTGTTTGTGCATATCACACATTACAGTCCTTTCTTTGATATTGATTCTAGAATATCCATTGGAGATGGGTTTTTTTCTGTTTTATTATTATGTATGAACCTGGACTGAAACTAATATAAAATGCCTGTGATTGAATGCTATAAAAGCATGCTTAATAAATATTTAATCTCCTATTCTGAACTGCAATGATCTTCAGTACCATAACATGGGCTTATTATAAGATTTGTCTATGTATCCTGGTGTGGCAATTTTCCTATACTTTATGAGATTTTATTAAGAAATAATTAATATTACTTTGTTTTGTACATAAGATGGGTTACTACACCAGGTATTATCATGGGCTTGTTTATGTGATGTGTGACAGTTATGTAACATGGTAAATGGTCACACTTTTGTTTAGGCTTGTGATGGCAGATATCAGCTATTTTTTATATATATATATATATTTTTGTAAATGTGTTAACTTTTTCATTGTGATGCAGTTTTCAATCTTTATTTAGATTAGTAAAATTGCTACTGTCATTCTTTTGCCTGATCTGTAACGTTCTAGTCAGGAACTCTTATCCACTTTGACATTTTAAAGAGTTCATGTAAGATTTATTGGGAAGTAGATATTTTGTAAAATAAACAAACAAACAAAAACAAAAATAAAACTGATGAGTCACTAAGTTTATGATAAAGATAAATTTTATTAACCAAGTTTGGGATAAAGATTTGAATTATTAACTAAGTTAATGATAACAAAGATTGTTGCTTTGGGGAAATATTTTGAACACTCATTCAGCATTTTTATGGATATTTTGAAGAAAAAAAGTTAATCTTTACAATGGATGAAATTGTTCATTAAAACTGAATATGTTTGAAAGAAAAATCCTGTTAGTCCATTTTGAACTTTGTGTTCGTACAGAATTACTTCATCCAGACGATTCTCGGAAGTTTTCAAAGTGAAAGTAAATTTGAAGGAAAACAAAGGTCCAAACACAGTTCAACCTCTTTCTGCCTCAGTAA
>NC_061836.1:12543164-12553164 GCF_019202785.1 Penaeus chinensis
ATCATCATCATCATCATCATCATCATCTTCATCATCATCTTCATCATCATCATCATCATCTTCATCATCATCATCATCTTCATCATCATCTTCATCATCATCTTCATCATCATCATCATCTTCATCATCATCTTCATCATCATCATCATCATCGTCATCTTCATCTTCATCTTCATCTTCATCTTCATCTTCATCTTCATCATCATCATCTTCATCATCTTCTTCATCTTCTTCATCATCTTCTTCATCTTCTTCATCTTCATCTTCTTCATCTTCTTCTTCTTCTTCTTCTTCTTCTTCTTCTTCTTCTTCTTCTTCTTCACCTGTCATCAAGGGGTTAAGTATATATATATAGGGTAACCTTTTTCGTGGGAAAGTATTACACCACTTTTTCTTTTCTTTTTCTTTCCTCCTCCTCCTCCTCCTTGTCAGGAGGATATTGGCTGTTTTCATCAAAAACATTGATAGCACCCAGTTATGCTCAAATGACATATAGCATGATCACAGATGTTTTATAACTGAATAAGGGAGAAGGAATACGAATGTTTGTATATTCTTTCTTTTTATTTTTCCAATGTGCGAATTATCATGCCAAAATGGGGATCTGTAAATTATATGCAAATGGAAAGGTATATTTAACCTATTCCTGACGGGTCGCGCCTATAGGCGTGATAACAAACTGCTCGAAATGTGGCGTGCGGCTCTCCGCCACGGCGCTGTGCCAAAGTGCTCCGAGGCAGTGATTTGGCTTGATGTATCAAACTCATTTGTTTTATTTATTTTTTTTTTTTTTTTTTTATATATATAAATTTAACCCCTTGCCGACTGGTACGACGTGTAGACACGTGCTATGCCCGCTGTGAGTACTTGTTTGATTGTTTTTGCACATAGATGGCTACACTTGTACGAAGTCACCAGTGAGCCAGTTACGAGTACCTGTCTCGCCCTTTCATCCTTTTCTTGGATTTACGAAATATTTTACGTTATCTTATTTTGCTGTTACTAATGTTAAAAAAACATTTTAATAATTATAATGTTTATAATAAAAATAACACCATCAATATTCATAGCACAAGTAAAAAATACGCTTTTCCGGCCAATTCAAAATAGGTACGGTCACAAGGTCTACTAATTGACTCCTTTGTGGCTAAGCACTAGCAGAGCCATCTATGGGCAGACATTTCACAAAAAATATTGAAAATAGGCACAGCATTTTCCCCATTTTTTTTTTCATTTTCCCCGGCGGCATTGGGTTAATAGAAGTAGTTATCCTATAGCAAGTATTGGGAAGTGATGCCATTAACCCATTGCCGCTGGGGAAAATGAATAAAAAATGGGGGAAATGTTGTACTAATTTCTTATATTTTTGTGAAATTTCTCTTACCTGATTTCACCTTTCCTTGAATTGGCGGAAAAAACATATTTTTTACCAGTGCTATAAATATCGATGGTATTTTTATTATAATCATTACAATTACAATAATGTTATAAACATTTGTAACAGCAAAATAAGATAACGCAAAATATTTTCGTAAATCAATGAAAAGGGTGAATGGGCGAGACAGGCAGTACTCATAATTGGCTCATTGGTGACTTAGTACAAGTGTAGCCATATATGTGTAAAAACAATTAAACAAGTAAACTCATAGTGGGCATGGCATGTATGTACATGCCATTCCCACTGTGTATTTATATATGCCCGTTGGCAATGGGTTAAAATTTGGATAGGAAATTAACCCCTTCCCGACGGGTCACGCCTATAGGTGTCATAACAACACGCTTGAAATGTAGCATGCGGCTGTCTGCCGCGGTGGCGCGCCAAAGCGCTCCGAGGCAGTGATTCGGCTTGATGTACCGAATTCACGCGCTCAAAGTCGGCGCGTTGCCGTGGTTCGCCAGAGCGTAGAGTTTTTTTTAGTTTTCTACACCTGTCACCAATGGGTTAAGACCGGGAATGTCAGCTTCTTCGTATACTATCTCATACATTGTATTTTGATTATTAAGAATGAAACGTTTCCCTATAAATTTTTTTTTAAGATTGTTAGGTAGCAACAGGGCTTATATTGTTACTTGAAAGCTCTAATGTTACCAGATAGAATCCTAATGTAATAACTTTAGGGTGGCTGCAAATTTATTCAGCCAGCTGTACATCCACATCAAGTTTTTATTATGTTATATATATTTTATTTTATTTTATTTATTTATTTATTTTTTTGAGGGGGAAATCTTATTTCTTGGTAGTTAGAGATAATGTTTAATTTTGTGTACTTCAAGTTCATCCTTATTTATTTTTCATTGAATATTAATTTGATTTTCAAGGACTGTCTAATGTTAGAGTTGTTGTTAATATAAAGCTTTTATATGATTTTCTCAGGTATATTTGGTGGATATCTCCTTGGATGCAGGTCAAGTTCAACAGGACTTGCATTCTATGACTGGGAGTCTCAAGAGCTGGTGAGGCGCATTGAAATTCAGCCACGGCAGGTTTTCTGGTCAGAGAATGGAGATTATGTGTGCATTGCTACTGACGAGAATTACTTCATTCTTAAGTAAGATAATTTGTTAAGGCTTTTATGTACTTACTTTTAAGACATTTACAAGATACATCACTGAAATATATATAGGCATACATCCACACACATGTACCCAACACTACCATGTAATTTGCACAAACATAATAATTTGATACGACTAGCATTGCAAAATCCAAATAACTGATGTTTTTTGACAGTAATACCTAAACCTCTTAACCTGTACCTGCATACCTAAATTGAAAAACCTAAATGCCTATACTTAAAATCCTAGATACCTATATACCTATATATATCTTTATATGTATATCTTTATGTGTTTGTAATTGTTTTCACAATTAAAACTTGTAAGAGTGTCACTAGAAGACATTATATTGTATTATGAAATTAATTTGTGTGTATGTGTTCACAGGTACAGTACTGATGCTGTCACTAAAGCCAGGGAGACCAAAGAGGGTCTGACTGAGGATGGAATTGAAGATGCTTTTGATCTTGTTGGAGAGGTAAGTCACTTCATCTTGAAGTGCATTTGTTGAAGAAAATGGATTGTTTTATTGCTTTATGTGAAGTTCATACTTTTTTCTTGTTATCCCTGTGATTCTAATCTTTGTTTTTATTCTCTCTCTCTCTCTCTCTCTCTCTCTCTCTCTCTCTCTCTCTCTCTCTCTCTCTCTCTCTCTCTCTCTCTCTCTCTCTCTCTCTCTCATATTTGTTGGTTGAGTAAAAGCCCCACCTTTCTTTTAACAGGTGCAAGAAGTTGTCAAGACTGGCAAATGGGTTGGAGATTGCTTCATCTACACAAATTCAGTGAATAGATTGAACTATTATGTAGGAGGCGAGATTGTTACTATTGCTCATTTGGACAGGTAAGTTGATTATTTTTGCTTTCAGTAGTGTTTTATATTTTTTGTATTGATTCTTTAGTCTTTGTTTATAAACAATTTGTAAAATGTTGCAACTATATAAATAAGTATGTGATTGTCTGCTAATATCCAGTTACTACACACAATCTGATTAACCTTTCTTACCCATCAGATTTTATTTCTGAACTCTAGAATGTAGTACTATGCCTAGTTTTATAAAAGTAGACTTTTTGACAATTAGAAGACATGCTATATACTATAGTAGGTCCAAATTAAGTTAGAATTTTTTATGAGATTGGGGATAATTTCTTCAGTTACTTTGAAATTTAAACCGGTCTTTAAAAAAATGAATTTTACTTCCCAGGACTTTGTATCTTTTGGGCTACATTCCCAAGGATAACCGCCTGTACTTGGGTGACAAGGAACTAAATGTGGTATCATATGAGCTGCTAGTGTCTGTCTTGGAGTATCAGACAGCTGTTATGCGTCGTGATTTTAACACCGCTGATCGTGTCCTTCCCACAATCCCACCTGCCCATCGCACTCGGGTTGCCCACTTTTTAGAGAAGCAAGGGTTCAAGAAGCAGGCTTTGGCTGTTTCCACAGATCCTGAACACAGGTAAGTTGTGGATGATATATCAGTTATAGTTACAGAATCAATTAATGTACATTAAAAGATATGCGAAGGGTGTTTATGGATTGATGAAAATAAGTATTTCTGTTACCCCATTAGGTTTGATCTTGCCCTGAGTCTGGGTGAACTAGAGGTGTGTCATCAGCTTGCTGTTGAGGCTGGTTCAGAGCACAAGTGGCGGCTGGTTGCAGACTTGGCACAACAGCAGGGAGACCTCCAAACCGCTCAGACATGCCTCCTCCGTGCCCATGATTACCCTGGATTGCTTTTACAGGCCACAGCCTCTGGTTAGTCTTTTAAAATAATGGAGCACTACTATTTTTAAATTTATTTACGTTAAGAGGTTTTCGCTAATGAAATGGTAAATTGTAATTCTATTATAATTATTAAGTGACAGTATTTTCATGTGGAATAGCAAAACAAGAAATAATCTGTTCAGAGTATGTACTCAGTTCTGATGACAGTATAAACAGTCATGTTCGTTATTTGTATTTAAAGGTAATGCTGGATTGATCAAAGAAGTGGCAACTGAAGCAGAAAGCCAAGGTCGAAATAATGTAGCCTTCTTGTCCCACTTCCTGACGGGTAATTTGAAGGACTGTTTGGAACTCCTGATAAAGACCAACCGAATTCCAGAAGCGGCATTCTTTGCAAGGTTAGCTTATATGTGTACTTGCCATATATTCTTTTATTATAGGAAGAGGAGGTAGTGTAGATAAACATTTTGATTATATTCTAATACAAGCTGTATTCTATACAACATAATTTTGAATATGCACTCATGATTTTTGAATAACCTATTTACTGCTTCACAGAACTTATATGCCAAATGAAATGTCCCGTGTTGTTGGTCTGTGGAAAACTGCTGCTGGAGAGAAGATTGGTCAGAGTTTAGCTGATCCTGCACAATATGACAATCTTTTCCCTGGGCTGAAAGATGCTGTAAAATCTCAGCAGTATTTACAGCAGACAACAAAACCAATCCCAGCAGCATCTGCATCTTCCGTGCCAGTAAGTTTTCAGCTATTGTGTGGTTTTCTCATGGTTGGATATTTTGTTTATTATATGCAAGTATTTGTACTTACAAGTCAGTTGTGAGAATTATATAAAAGCACCTTCACTAAATAGTTTTAAAAATCCATACTAATTTTTCCCAAGTTGTCTTTAGAATATTTCAGTTCCCTCATAGTAGTTGTCACTAATGACAACCCTGAATTTATTTATTTTATTTATTTATTTATTTTATTTTTTTTTTTTTTTTGTTCTCTCTTTACATCAAATAGGGCAACCATGAGCGCAATATCCTTGAGGAAATGCGATCAGCAGAAACATCTGGAGCCTTTGTCTACATTCCACCAGAAGGAGAGGATGTTGAATTTGTTGATGCTCCACAGCAACCAGAGAAAGGTAAGACCAAATTAGTGTTGAATTTCTATCTATTGTTTTTGTATCAGTTATATATACATGCTATTAGGTATTTTGCACATTTTTTTTTATGTTCCACTATGTAATTCTTACCCATTTAATGTAAACATGTTTGCAAGAAGTTTTGTATTTCATATCATCTGTTCATTTGTTTTTTGTAATCTAAGTGAAAGCATGAACTCATGTTGTATTGGTTTTTACCTCAAAATAATGCCATCTTTCCCAGGAATAGATAGCCTGAGTGAGGAAGTACTATTAGCTCCATCAGCACCTGTAATGCCTGCATCATTGCCAGTAACTGTTGCTTCTGAACCTTTGATTCCAACACCTGCTGCACCATCTGCAGCTGTCCCTACCCCAGAATTGAGTAAGTAGTAAATCTTTTTATATTCATGATCCTCTGGCACATGTTCATGCACTTGCCATTAGAAAAAGTGGACCATTAGTATTTTACGTGCTTGAACAAGTCCTGTTTTAAAGAAAATATATGACATATGACCTTTTATTTTGCTGCCACTGCAGCTGGGTTATTTTCATAAAGGCAGAATATGACATAGATTTTAACAAATTGATGTTTCCACTGTATACTCACAGGTTAAGGTTAGAAGGAAATGATACTCATTCTCTTCCTCTTTATCTCATGAATGAAACATTGCTTTCTTTTTTAATAATGTGTGTAGTTTAAGGTTAGTATGGATTGGTGTAGGTCCCACATAAATTTACTGAGAAATCAGATTGCTAACAGCAGCCCTCAGTGTTTATATATATATATATATATATATATATATATATATATATATATATATATATATATATATGTATATACATACATACATATAATATACATATATATACATATAATATATATATATATATATATATATATATATATATATATATATATATATATATATACATATATATATATATATACATATACATATACATATAATATATATATATATATATATATATATATATATATATATATATATATATATATATATATATTTATATAATATATATATATATTATATATATATTTATATAATATATATATATTTATATAATATATATATATTTATATAATATATGAATATATAATATATATATATTTATATAATATATATATATTTATATAATATATATATATATATTTATATAATATATGTATATATAATATATATATATTTATATAATATATGTATATATAATATATATATTTATATAATAAATGTATATATATAATATATATATATATATTTATATAATAAATGTATATATATAATATATATATATATATATTTATATATAAAATATATATATATAATATATATATATTTATATATAAAATATATATATATATATATATATATTTATATAATATATATATATTTATATAATATATATATATTTATATAATATATATATTTATATTTATATAATATATATATTTATATATTTATATAATATATATATTTATATATTTATATAATATATATATTATATATTTATATAATATATATATTTATATTTATATAATATATATATTTATATATTTATATAATATATATATTTATATATTTATATAATATATATATTTATATATTTATATAATATATATATTTATATATTTATATAATATATATATTTATATATTTATATATTTATATTATATATATATTTATATATTTATATTATATGTAAAATAAAATAAGAAATTGAAATACATTTTTTTGATCAGATTAGTTGCAAAATAGAGATATGGGAAAGTATCTATTGCAAAAAAAAAAAAAGATAAAGATTACTGAAACATATCTCACTTGTCAGTTGACAGCCTTTCAGCATTGTTTGGATGGGTGGTTAAGGGTGATGTTATTCTCAAAGTTATCTTGTACAATGATGGGATTAGTGTGTCAGTCTGCCTTTTCTTTTTTCTTTTCTTTTTTTTTTCTTTTCTTTTCTTTTTCTTTTCTTTTCTTTTCTTTTCTATTCTTTCCTTTTTTCTTTCCCATACCTTCTTTAAGACAGGACTAAAATGTTAGAATCAATTTTTAAAATATTTTTCTATTATAGACACTGTAGATTGTGTTGCAGGATGGCATCTGTAACTTGTTAATTATTTTTCAGACTGTGCATAATTAATCTTGTGCTTTTTGTGTATGTATTGAATTATATTGAATGTAAAAAAGTTTATATGTATGATATGGGATGAGTTGGTGTAACAATTACAATTGAATGTGTCTTCAAGAGGCTTTCTGCCACCTAGATACATTGTTGTGTTAAAGTTGTTGAGCTTTGGAATTAACTCTTTTAATTCTTTTTTACAAATTGTCTTTTTTTTTTTTTTTAGCTCACTTTGTGATATGTGTGCTGTGGTTGTGTTAACATATCCAGACCTATGTGATTATTGCTTTGTTTCAGTAATATGATTTTTACAAATTTGCCTCATTTTTAGTTGATGATGACATCACAAAGGATGTTGGTCAAGAGCTTCGTGAAGAATTTGATGCATTTTCTAACCCTGATGAAGATGACTGGGGAAGCAGTGAAAATATTACTGGGGATGATAATACCATAGTGGCCTCTGCCAGAGAAAAGGTTGATGTTTGCAAAGATGAAAATGAACTTGAGGAGGTGGAGGAGGAGGTAGGAGTGGAGAAGGGGGGGGAGATGGAGGAGGAGGAGGAGGAGGAGGAGGAGGAGGAGGAGGAGAAGGAAAATATCTTAAAACTGGAAGAGGAGAAGGAAGAGAGATTGGAAGCAGCAGGATCTGCATCCTCTTCCACAGTCCCCAGCAGGAAGATGTTTGACTGGGATGAAGATGAAGCAGAAGACTGGGGATTCCAGCAGAGTAAGGGTGAACTAGGTTATAAAGTTTGGGGTTAACTTTAAAAATTGTATGATTTGTCTTTTTACTGGGAGCAACTTCTATGAATTATCAGAGATTTCTGCCAAGATCAGTAGACATGATTAAAAACCAAAACAAAATTGCATGTAATATGGATGAATTCATATTTAATTTGGTATTTGGCTGAATATCAGTTTTCCCTGGGAATAAGAATGATTGTAGTGCTCTCTGATAGTTCTTTAGACATAAAAGAAAACAGACCTCTGGTAAAAGACAAAGTACTTTTTTTTTCTTCAAAAATCCATTTGGTTTTTGGGTAATGTTAGTGAAGCCATTATGCACCATTTGCTTTTGTATTGTGTTTAGACAAGCTAGTGTTTGCCGAGATATTTTGCATTTGATTTCTTTGCTCTTGTTTTCTGTGATGCTTTGGGTTAAATTTACAATTAAGTAAATGTTCATTTAATGTGAATTTTGCATGTTCGTCAGGGTAACTTTATTCTGGTTAATACAAATGTGAGTTATTCACATTACTTTAATTTCATTTGTAGCCCCCCAGAATGAGCTAGGAGTTTTTGTGGACTTGACTCATGAGGTACCAGCTGATGGTGACAATCCAGATCATGTGACAGGAGTCTCACAATTGATAGACTTAGACAAGCCAGAAGATTTAGCATCACCTAGATTGGTCTTAGGAATGTCTCCAGGTAGAATTTCAACCCATGAAACAACATCCCAAGATTTGGGCCCTTCTGCAACTGATTTTGAATGGGATACATCTGTGTTAGATACACTTGTAGACAGTTTTGTCATGCAGCCACAGATTAGAAATCCAGGTAACAGTTTGTTAACTGGAAAGTGCTTTGTAACACATTTTTTGTGAAGTTACCCACTGATCCAAGCAGTGTGTAATGAACTAAATAGCATGAAAAAGCCCCCCCCCAGAAAGGAAATGATGGACTTCAGAAATGGGCTTGTGTTATTCCTTGTGGCATCTCATTGCACAAGTTTAATCATTTGTAAGATTTTACCCCCACTGGTTTTCAAGTTTTTTTTTATTATATCAGAATGTGCAGTCAGTCTTGAATTTATTTGTACTTCCAGAGCATCTATACTTCATTTAACATTATTCCTACTTCTTCTGCTATATTATTAATGTTATTGCAGGTAACTCCTAACCATTTAATCAATGGACTGATAAATCTATGTTTCTCCCTGCAGAGTGATTGTTTAGTATTCCTAGATGT
Organism: Penaeus chinensis; assembly: GCF_019202785.1. Lineage (NCBI taxonomy): Eukaryota > Metazoa > Arthropoda > Malacostraca > Decapoda > Penaeidae > Penaeus > Penaeus chinensis. The sequence goes on from NC_061836.1 coordinate 12,552,716, forward strand.
GTGACGTGACACCACAATTAACTTTGTTAATACTTATAATCTTTGTTTTTAATTGTATGCTCAATTTATGATATATTTAAATTAATGTACCATATATGAGGAGCTGTTCATAAACATCAAATTTAAAAGATAGAAATGGTATGGTTCCAATTACGTATCATGATTTACGACAAATTAATCCATCACCACCGGGTGAACAGAAATCCCTGAGCATGATAATCTCTGGTGATTTCTGGCAACGGCCAGACACTGGGCGTGGGAGTCCGAGACATCAAGCCGAACGTCCCGCTCCATGTGCTCTGGCGCGTTGCCGTGTATACAGGCATACCCCGCAGATCAAGTGGTTTGTTTTGACACTGGTACACATGACCTGTCTGGGTTGGGTTAAATGCAAAGAAATGTGCAAAAGCTGTCTCACTATCAGCATCATTTGTCAAACAACAAAACAT
>NC_061836.1:12593164-12595664 GCF_019202785.1 Penaeus chinensis
TGGCCACGTGTTTTAGATCATCATTGGAGACATTAAACAAATGTGGCGACAGGATTCCCTCTTGAGTGATGCCAATAGGCCCTACGAATGGCTGATGCAATAGGACTTTTCGCTTAATAGTGTAATTGGCTGTCGGATTAAGATATTAGGAGGATATGCGAAGCAATGTAAAGTCGTTGCAGTCGTTCTCATTTTATGGATTGTCTTTAAGGCATAATTTGGTTTGTATGTTTTATTTTATTGAAAGGCCGTTATACGCTGTTCAGAAACAACGATTTATATTAGTGCACACGCATACCTATATTTGTATATGTGTGTGTTTGTATATAAATATATATATGTATACATATATATGTATGTATATAAGCATATATATGTGTATATGTGGTTATACATATGTGTGTGTATGTGTGTATATATACACACATATATACATATATACACCAATCTATCTATATATGTATGTATATACATATATACTTATATATACATACATAACCACACGCGTTCTTGTAAGCATGTGTGTGTGTGTGTGTGTGTGTGTGTGTGTGTGTGTGTGTGTGTGTGTGTGTGTGTGTGTGTGTGTGTGTGTGTGTGTGTGTGAATGTATATATGTATATATTTATATATTTATATATTTATATATGTGTATGCACACACACACACACACACACACACATACAAAAGTTTGCATATATATGTTTGCTCTATATACGTGCGTGTATATGCACGATTACCCGTGTGTTCGTACGTTCGCACTCAGATGCATGCATACAGACCCGACAGTTTCGGACAGATGTTAAATCTAAAAGAAGAGCAAGTCATGGCCGAGCTATATTTCTCAGTTTTGTTCTAGCACATTAATTCCCGTTTCACATGATCTGTTATTACAACCGATTTGCAACAGACGAACCACGCTCCCGATATGGCAACATCTGCCGTAGCTCACGGAGCGGCGGACGATGACAGTTGGCCGATGAAGTAAAAGTGAGCGTTGATGTTGGCACCTGATACCCTCAATAGTCTCTTCCGTTGCAGACACTCCTGATGAATTTTGAATGTCCTGATGTCCGCTCGGATAGTTATACAGCAGAATATAACAGTTAAAGGGACGGTGTAATGCTGGGTCATCGAGCAGTTATCTTTTCGGTCAGCGAAGGATTCTTGTCCCGTTGAATATATTTCTTTATCCTGCGGTTATCTGGTTCCTGCAGATGGCAGGGATCAGCAGAGGGCCGTTGGAAAGGCGACCATATTAATTAGCATTTTCCGATAAGTTATCGATATCATCCTCATTCTCATCATCTTACTGTTTATCATCATTGTCATCATCATCGTCATCGTCACCATCGCCATCTCCATCAACAGCCGGTTATGTATTGTACTGATAACACAGTATTTAGCATTTTTGGATAACTATCTGGACGAAAGAGGCATCATGCTCCGATAAACAAACACCCCGTTTTCGGTTATCGTTCGGTCGTTACTGATACGTGATTTCTGGTCGTATAGTCTTCATAACACGTCGTCCCGGCACTCAATGGGGCCAGGAAGTCGCGTATTTTTGTGGTCGTTCTGATGGTCTGCTCGAGTTATCCCGGTCGTCACTCCAACCCCGCCCGCCACGGTCGCCCATACGTTTCTGTAGCTAACTCCGCCACTGCGAAACGCGCTGTTTTCTGATTCTTTTCGGTGGGGAACCGGACCACCACTTGCAGGCAAACTAAGAGAGAGAGAGAGAGAGAGAGAGAGAGAGAGAGAGAGAGAGAGAGAGAGAGAGAGAGAGAGAGAGAGAGAGAGAGAGAGAGAGAGAGAGAGAGAGAGAGAGAAAGCGAATGGGAAAAAGAGGAAGAGATATATATATATGTATACCCTCCTTCCTCTGCCTTTTGCATTTGCTCGTCCATTAATTAGTTGACTCCCTCCCTGCTGACGACCTCTCGCCCCCTCAGACGCCGCCAGTGCTGCATCGGTGTGAACCTCCAAGGCCTCGCCATCTATTCACGCTCGGACGTTATCTGCGAGGACTGTAGAGGTATCGCTTAATTAGGGGTGAATTCTAAGGAGTCGGTATTCAAGAGGCTGTTGTTGGTTTTTCAAACTAAGGAGGGATTTAGGGGGATTTGCCGATACAGTTGTTTATATATATATATATATATATATATATGTTTATATTATATACTTACACGTGAATGGAAACAAGTTTTCAAAATTCTGTTGTTGTAATCATGGTTCACTTGTGGTATATAAAATGTATTTAGTTGTATCCATTAATCAAACAAAGGCATCGCGCGGCGCTTCCAGTGAGCAATGTAAAAGAATCTACGTTCCTACCATGTGTCAAGAGCTCTGCCAGGATGACATAATCAGGCGGGGATGTGACTGCAGCATTATCAACATGCGTTGTGTAACATGATAATTCACGTGCATTGCAACATAACATAATCAAAAACTGCATGACGGCGTATAGCGTCATCACTCAGCGCTATGGCTGCCGAGC
>NC_061836.1:12610664-12618164 GCF_019202785.1 Penaeus chinensis
GGGAAAGGCGGACGGCCGTCTTAATAGTCATAATGGCAGGGGTGGTGAAATGGCTACTGGATCGTAAGTCAAACAACTTTTTGATTTTGAACTCCCTAATGCGTCCAAAGTTCCACCATTTCTGAAGGCCTCACTCTCCATCTTGTCACAGAATTGAATATTGTGAATCATGAAATCTTTCGCGGAAATTTTAAAGGAAAAGTCATTGGTGATTGGCTGTTACCTTACTTATTGGAGAAAAGTGCCTCTCTGATTGGCTGGTTGATCTTTATAAAATACAAACCCGATGGCTAATTGGTCGAAGAACAGTTTGGTGAGTGAGGGACGACCAGTGATTAGAATGGGTGGGGCTTATTACGGAAACGTGTTCCTCGACCGGTTATATCGCATCCAGCCCAGGCTTGTCAGTCTTGCTTCAAGCTTCCTTTTGCCCGAGTCGTGTTTAGAGCACGGGGTGGGGTGGAGGGGGAGTGGAGAATGGAGTTGGGAGGGAGGGAAGAGGGACGGAGGGAGGTGGAGGAAGAGCAGGAGGAGAGCGCCTTCCTCCAGCCCAGCAACCTTTTCATAAAATTATTTCTGGATTTTCGAGACAATTTTCTCCAGCCACCAAAAAGAAGAAGGTGTGCGAGCTAGCTGCACTATAAATACAGACTACAGGATATATTTTGGTCTTGCCACGGCAATTATCCCAGACTAGTGTGACCTTCTTGTTACACGAGACTGCGGGGACGGTCTTCGCGCTCCTCTCCTGGGCGCTAGTAGACGTGCTATTAGAATTAGCTGGTGCATTGCGGTCGCGAAATCATAGGACGCTCGGTGACAGTTTTTTGTCATGACCTCCTCTATAGTCAATTATATTTCCACGTCTTACTTTTCACTATTGTCAAGTCTTTGGAGAGGAAGCGTGCATGCAAGTGTGATTATGTCTCTGTCACAGTGTGGTCGTACACAGACACGCAGAGTGTGCATAATTCCATCGTCTCCTTCCAATTTGGATGTGTCATCTGACTGCCAAGGGGAGATGGCAGGAAATCAATATACATATATATGTAGATATATGTATATATATAACTGTGAATATATATACATATGCATATATATATACACATACATATACATGCTTATACATACATATTGCACACACGCACACGCACACGTACACGCACACGCACACGCACACGCACGCACGCACGCACGCACGCACGCACGCACGCACGCACGCACGCACGCACGCACACACACACACACACACACACACACACACACACACACACACACACACACACACACACACACACACACACACATATATATATATACATATATATATTTTTATATATATTATATGTTATGTATATATACATACTGATAGATAGGTAGATAGACATATAAATAGATATAGAGAGATATGGAGCAAATAGATATAAAGATATTAATATATCGATATATATACATGAATATATAACTTTGAATATATAGATATATATGCATATATATATGTATGCATATATAAATATATGCATATATATGTATATATAGGTATAAAGTATATATATATGTGTGTGTGTGCGTATATATCATATATCATATATTTATTTAATTATTTATTTATTTATATTATATTTATATGCACATACCGTTTGCATGCTGCGTACCCACAATATTAATTCACCATATAGATATTATTACACATACGCGAACGCTCTAACATTGTACTAAGGCACGCGCATATATGTAATACATTGATAAAGCTGTCAGCTCTCCTGAAAGCTTCTGACTTTTGTTTTATAAGAGAAATGATGGAGGGCAATGAGAGTATAATGCATTCAGCGAATTGGTAAAGCAATAAATTACGAGTGAAGGGATTATAGCTGTATAGCAGTTGCACACATGAGTAGGCGATAAAAGAGGGAGAGATAGAGGGAAAGAATAACAGAGAAAGCGAGCAATAAAGAGAGAAAAGAGAAAGCGAGCTACAGAGAAAGAAAGGAACAAAGAAAAATGCGAAAGATACCTTGTGTATATAGACGCAAGAGTGTGTGGGCGGTTCAGACAAACAGTTGTGACAATGGTGTAAGCATATGATAATTTAAGCCTTTCGGATACGCAATAATGCTTTGACTACTTTGAATCCTATATTTACCCGGTATACATGAGGAAATAATCTATCATCATTGCTATAAGAATGCAATACTGTATTTGCTGCACAGAATGTAAATACGGTAGTTGCAAAATTCAATATTATCGTAAACACAGGAATCCATATAAGCAATCGACCCCCGTGCCCAGCCAGAGTGAAGTGGGTACAAGAATACAACAACAGTAGATATAAGGCTTCAGTTCGTGTAGTTCATACGCGGCCCAAGAGACATTTACACTTCTCGGTGTCGCCTTAACGACCTCCCGTAAACCACCAGTTTTATGGATTTTCAAGAAGGCTCATTGTCCTAAATTGTGACGTAGGAGGCGTTCCTTGCTGTGATTCTCTGCTCGGGTTTCGGTTCGGCAGGATTCTCCGCTCGGGTCTTGGCTGCGTTTGGTGGTGTGGCGCTCCTCTGGCGTTTCGTTGGAAAGTTTTTTTTCTAATTGCCTGTTTATCTTGGGCTTTATTTATGTAAGTGGGTAGTACTCTTATGATTTTGTTTAGATATTGTTGGTGGTGCTGTTAGGGATTTTGTTTTTCCTCTAAATTCTCTCTTTACCTATTTATTATTCTTGTTTTGTGTATTTTTTTTTAGTGTTATTGCTATTATTATTGTTGTTGCTGTTATTATTATAATGGTTATCATTTTGTTTTTATTATTATTGTTAGTAGTAGTAGCGCCATTTTCATAATAATAATAATGATACTTATTGTTATTATTATTATTATTATTATTGATTTTTATTTTGATAATAATAGTAATAGTGATGATGATGATGATGATAATAATAATAATAATAATAATAATAATAATAATAATAATAGTAATAATAACAATAATAATAATATGATATCAGTATTGTTATGAATATTATTATTGTTATAATTATCTATTTTCAAGAGGGTATCTTTAAAAGCTTAAGTTCATTTTTGTTGTTTGCTATTTTAGCGATAAGGTCAATTTAACTGTAATTGACAGGAGTGTGTGGCTACTTGTCTTGAGATTCTATTTTTGTTATTCTGTTTATAGTCGTTTTATATTACCAATTAGATGTCGTCGCAGTCTTCGCTATCAGGCGCTTAGAATGAGGAGGTTGTTTTAGAATACTTTGCTATTCATTATTAAACGTTTTTTTTTTCATGAATGCGTGTTATCCTTTTTTCTCGTTTATTTATTTTGTTTTCCATTTTTTTCTATTTAAATTCTAGTCTAATGTAAGCGGGCAAGATAGAAATAGGAATATAAGTGGAAGAAAACATTAGAATAAGAATAATAATGGTTGATAGCAGTCGTGACAGCAAGTAACATTATGTAACGACATCGATTAACCGTTTAAGGGTAGTGAAAGGGCAAGAGGAATGCAAAACGAAGAGGAAGATGAAGAGAAAGAAATAGATGAGGAGAGGAAGGAGTACGGAGAAGGAAACTACGCCTCCATAAAGTCTTCTCAAAGTCTTCTTGTACCTAGTGATTTATTTTTTGTTTCTCCGATTTTGTTTTTCGTTGCTGTATTTTTTGTAATATGTGTGTACAACCATGTATCCACATACGCACAGTATATGTGTATCTGACCTCCCCCCCCCCCCCCCCCACACACACACACACACTCCACGCTCGCTCGCCGGCTGCGTCAGGGATCGCCCACGGAGGATGTCATACGGGGCGTGGGACTTCATACGACGCTCGTAATGGAGTCTTCACTGAGCCGTTTCCCGTGACACGACCTGATATATGGCATCTAACAGGTGAGGGCCACGAGGAGGAGTGCCGGAACGAACTCCGGTGCCACAGTAATTTAATTCCCCTCGCAAGTATGCTGACGTTGATGATATATTGTGGTGTAACTTGGCTGATGACAGAGAGTCTAACGCACCAACACTCCCGTGTGTCCCGCCAGCCATTAAGCCTTATTTACAACCCTCAATTGACCAGAAATTAAGATTACAAAGGGCTTTTTATTTGGGGGTTCTCGAGGTTGGTGGGCAAGAAGAGGGAGCGGGAGGAAGGGGGTAGTTTAAATTGTTTTATTGCTTTGTCATTGAAACAGTGCAGCACGCACTCACGAACACACGAGCACGCATACACGCACAAACACACACTCGCACACACGCAGAAACACACACACACACACCGGAGCACTTGGATGCTCATACACTTATTTTAGTATATCATAAACACATGCTCACGTATATGTCTACACACGTGCTGAGTCTGCACATGTGTATATGAATAAACTAATTGATAAACGTTATACACAGGCACATTGCCCTCACACACGCACACGCAAACGCGCACGCCCAAACAAACAAAAACACAAATACACACACAAGAAAATACATACACTCAAAGTTCTTGCCTGTTTATTTATTTGCATGTATTTCCATTTGGTATTCATTTATATATACCATGTGCATCTTAGGTTCATGCGGACTAGAGTATTGTTGTGGAAATGTGTGAGTTATTATAGTGCTCTTTGCCGCTGTACTTGAGCGTTTGTTGCGCTTTTGGCCTTGGGTGAACAGAGTCGAAAGTACATTGAGATGGTAGGTGAACGTGCAGAGAAATAGATGACGGGTGAACGTGCACAGAAAGAAGCGATAGATGAACGTACAGAGAATTAAACGATAGGTGAACGTGCAAAGAATGAAGGTGATAGATGAACGAACAAAGAGTATAGTGATAAGTGAATATACTAAGAAGAATGTGATATTTTAAAGAACAAGAATTGAGGTAATAGACTAGGAAATGGGTGACCGTACAAAGAATAAAGACATAGGTGGATTTACAGAGAAATAAGTGATAGGTGAATATGCTAAGAAGCTGATGTCTGGACGTACAAAGAACGAGGTGATAGGTTAACTCGAAGCCCATAAATTTCAGCGTGATGTGCCGGGGCTGGGCATAGTACCCCCTGATCGCCAGCGTGTTTAGAAGGCATAAATATGAGAAAGAAGGAAGAAAAAATTGAGGAAATATGATGGAGAGCAAAGATTTTAACATTTTTCTTTCTTTTTTGTCTTTATTCGTAAAAACCGTTACCAGTCAGAGCTCTTTTTTGATGCTGGATGAAGTATGTTTATTTCGCACCGTGCGTTTTGGGCATTCATTGGAGACTTATGGCATGACGGCAAACATTTACCCTGAGTATGAATATTATTTTCAAAACTATGTGTATTTCTGTATAGGAAGGCACGTTCGATGCAATTTACGTATTTGTAATTGGCAATAGCATTATTGCGCAAAATGAAGTTGACGCGTGTGAAGGTGAGCCTGGAAGTCAGTCCAGGGAACAAGAGGAAGTGAAAAATTGCAGAGACAAAGCGAAAGCATTTGATGTGAATGATGAGTGTTTCGACCATTTTTCATATTTTATGCGGGGATCTGTTCGTCTGATTTTTGCGGGATCCCTATTAGAACACCGTGGAGAACCTCAATCGTAGCGGTAGTTCCACTTAATATTATATTTATGTAAAACCAATGCGTTACAAGAAAATTTACGGGTGTTTAATATGTTCTTTTTAGTGCATCCTATAGTTATGCAAAGTTGAGGTCCCCTACACTCAACGGCTTAACGACCTTTGATCTCAGGTAGTGGCTTCGAGTGTTCCCAAGCGCCGCCACCTTGGAGGTCCCGGCGGCACAGCTTGCGTAATGCAGCGGTTTCGGGTTCAGTTGCCACTGCGGCCCAAACCGGCGCCAGCGGCCACTTCCTCCGTCGTCGTCGATATAGACGCCCGGGACGCGTAATCTAGGGGTCAACATCAGGTTGAACGTCAGGAAGGAAGTGTTCACGTGGAACATAGATTTTCATCATCTCGGTCGTAAAACGTCTGCCTTTACCTTTCCTCCGACTCCGCCTTTTGTTTAGCCTCCTCCTTATTCTTGTCCACTCTTATCTTCTCACCCTCCTCCTCCTCTCCATCGTTCTCTTCCCTCTTCTTCTTCTCAGACATTTTCATTTTGTTCTCCTCCTCCTCCTCCTCTTCCTCCTCCGTATCTTGAACCTCCTCCTCCTCCATATCTTCTTCCTCCTCCTCCTCCTCCTCCTCCTCCTCCTCCTCCTCCTCCTCCTCCTCCTCCTCCTCCATCTCTTCCTCCTCCTCCTCCTCCATCTCCTCCTCCTCCTCCTCCTCCTCTTCCTCCTCCATCTCCCCATCCTCCTCCTCCTCCTCCTCCTCCTCCTCCTCCTCCTCCTCCTCCTCCATCACCCCTGCTCCTCCTCCTCCTCCTCAACTTCACCTCTCTCTCTTCCTCTTCCTTTCTCTCCTCTCCTGCCTCCTCCCCGTATCTCTTACCTCAGCATCTCTTCCTTGCTCTTCTTCCCCCCTTCGTTTCCGTCTCCTCTACCTCTCCTTCTAGCTGTACCTACCCCTTTCTTCTCCCCTGCCCCACACCGTCCCCCTCGCCTCTACCTTTTCCTTCTTCCCTCTCCTCCCTTTCCCCATACTTTCTCCCCTCCCTCTCCCTCTACTTCTTCCTTCCCCCTCTCCTCCCCACCTCCCCCTCGCAGCACGACACTGTCCTTTACCTCGCAGACATCTTATTCAGCCGGACGTTGTATCTGCGTCCCCGAGGCCCTATTCTTACATATTACTCAGAGGAGTCTCAAACTGATGTGTTTCTCCCCCATTAAAGTCCATCTTGGCACACAAGACGAGCTACAAGTCTCCGGGGCTTGGTGCTGCTCGTGAGTCTGCTTATCTAAAACACACTTGTTGGTAATGTTGGCCGTGTTGAATTATTTAGCCTACTTGGATTTTTTCCCGTGTGTGTGTAGTACGTGTGTATGCATATATATTGTGTGTGTATATATGTATGCATATGTATATATATATTTCAACTTTCTCATTCTGTCTTTTTCTTTCTCTGTTTCTGTCTCTGTCTCTTTCTTTCGCTCATTCCTTCCTTCCTTCCCTTTCCTCCTCTGCTCTCCTTCATTTTCTTCTTCTTTTCCTCTATCTCTTCTTTAATTTTCCCCAGATTTCACAAGCTCTTATTCCCTCACAAACTACCTTCTCTCACTCTCTCTACTTCGGCGCAACATACATGAATAAATTTCTATAGATTGTGCGGAGTAACTTAATGTATCCGACACGATTGTAAGCAAGTACTGTGATTTGCATTTTGCTGTAAACACGACAGCAGTTAGCGAAGTGAATAAGAAGCAGCTGTGGTGGTTGAATAACCGTGAGAGTTGGTTGGCGATACTGGTTGAACAGTAGCTAAGGTCATGACTTGTTTTCATCACAAGTTTGTCGACAGTCGTTACATGCTTTGAGAACCAATGGCGGTGGTCGCATATCAATTTAGGGTAATTGAGGGAGATAGTCTTGCCGGCATCATTGATGAGATACAA
>NC_061836.1:12625664-12633164 GCF_019202785.1 Penaeus chinensis
GAAAACATATGCGCCATCCTTCCGCAACAATGTCATATAGATCAATGTTTATTCAAATTGATTTTGAAAGTACATTTAATAATCATAACCGCACCTATAATTTTTGTTACCACTTTATAACGCTTTGACATTATTATAGTTATTGTTACATTGTAACTGTAATTGTTATTGAGACTGACATTTCCTATTGTTATTAATTATTATGCCTGGAACCATTATTTTTGTGGACTTGGTAATATAGTAGCAGCAGCAGTGGCCATTGTAGTAGTAATAGTTGTAGTAGTAGGAGTAGTAGTAGTAGTAGTAGTAGTAGTAATAGGAGCAGTAGTAACAGTAGTAGCAGGAGTAGTAGTGACAGTAGTAGTATTAGTAACAGTGCTAGCAGCAGTAGCAACAGTAGTAGTAGTAGCAGCAGTAGTAGTAGTAGAATATATACGCATCATTTATGACAGAAATTAGTAGCCATAATATTTAATAACTGTAGAAAATAATATGAATTAAATTGATAAATAATATATTATCGGAATGTGTCTTATCAGAGTAGATAAATCCATAAGATGCATTACGCAATCAACTTCATCGAATCGAATGCGCGCTCAACGTGGCCCAAGCTTAAGGCCTGACATATATAGCTGCTTGAAGGAAATATTTGCTTTCGTGTCAAGCAGGTCCTTGCCACCCGGTTATCGGGTATATTCGATTTGGCATAAGCGCTTTTACAACTTCGCTCGGTATATTTCAACGAATGTTTTTTTTCTCTTTTCATAGCTAATTTTCTATTGATTTCATTTGTGTGTTCTATGTATTTATTATTTTAAATTAAGGCTTTTCTTTATTTCCGGGTAAGTTTGAGCGCAGGAAGAATTCTAGTGAGTCGCGCAGTAGACGAACGGGGCGATTTTGTGGAGTGCGTTTGACCTCATCCGTTTGACCTCATGTTGTTGCATGCACAGCCGCTGTTCTTTTATGTAAATGCAATTAAAATCTCAGTCTGGTGGAGGGAACGGAGGAGTGGGCGTGGAGGTAAGAGGGAAGGGAAGTGATAAGGCAGAGGGAGGAGAACAGTAGATTACTCCGGGTAGATCTTGGCAGTAGATTTGAAAAGAGTTTCAAGGCACATTAACTCAGTGCGGAAGATGTAGAATTAAAGCGATGCGAGTACGCAAGAAGTGTCGTCTAATGTGTCTTTATACGTTACCTTACGACCGTGGCGATCCCGGTTAGTCCAAGCGCGGGGGTAAATGACGCGGAAAGATGGTGAGGATGATGGTGATGATAGTGGCGCTGTCGGTGTGGATCTAGGGGTCGGAAGGGACGTTTTTTCGTTGGATGGTGATGCGCAGAGGGTGTTGAGGCGGTAAGCGTGGTGATGGTGAAGGCACGATGGTAAGAGGTATTTTAATATGATTCGAGATGATTCTTTTGCTGGTGTTTTGGAAGATCCTTATTCGGTGATGCTAGTAATAAGTATAATTAAAATACAGAGCGTGAATATAATATAGTAGATGGAAATTATGATAATTACCAGAAGAGGGATTACATTTTTTTTATAATGTTCATCAAGAATAGTGGGTTACACACTAAATCTGCAAAAAAATATCATCACTGTTACATTCACAATATTCAATAGTGTCCTTTGGAATTGATAATATCATATAGCTTTATCTTCATAATTTTCATAATTATGCATTTTAGGTGACCGTTAACCTTACCATGAAGGTTTATGAATGACAAGAATAAACATGAGAAATGAATGTGAGTGTAGGGTGAATGATGTGGATGAATGCTTAAGCCTTAAGAAGATCTTTCTCATGCAGCGTAAGAAGCGCGGCGTGAATAAGGGTGAGAAGGAAGGAGGGTGAAAGGGGAAGGGGCAGTAGGGGAGAGGGAAATGCGAAGGGAGAAAGAAGAGATAGACAGGCCTAAATAGGGAAGAGTAAGAAGGGTTAGAGGGGAAGGGGCAATAGGGGTCAGGGGTCAACAGGAAGGGGTACGAGGAGAGGAAGAGGAAAGGAAAAGGAAGAGGAGTGAGAAGTAATAGGGAGTAGGAAGTAAGGGTTAGAGAGTAGGGGGAGGGAAGAGGGGAAAAGGAGAGATAGAAAAATGGTGAAAGGAGGGAGAAGGGGGAGGGGGGAAGGAGGAGGGGCTAGAAGTCAAGAGCCTCGACGAAACTTGGCTGAAGACATGATGCTTGAAGACACAGCTTTGCGTCTCGTTTTGAACGCGGCGAAATGTTTTCTTGAAATGTTGAAGCAACGAACTTTCGGGTGTTTTTTTTTTTCTCTCTCTCTCTCTCTCTCTCTTTTTACGTTCATTACTTTACCGATAGATTTGTTGTTTTGAAGGCAAGGGTGCTGGTCTATATATTTAGTTAATTCTCTAAAAAATTGACCTTTTTACGTACCTCAGGGAAGGGCGAAGTGTAAAACTGGTATTTAATACGTATAAACAGAAGACCTCATGTGCTGGACGTCATTAAATAATGTGTTTTATCGGAGGTACATCCTGTAAGCAACGTCTTAGCTTGAGCTTCGGATCAGATTATACAATTTTCTTTCACAGATTGGCTTTAGTCCGCATTACTTTATTACACATTGATTGAGCTAGAATGATTGTACTTAGAAGCAATATAGACAGTTTTTTATTTTTTATTTTTTTTTTTTTTTATTCGATTTAAGGCTTAATACACCCCTACAGGAGGGCTTCGGGGAGGGATTATGATTAGGGATATTTGCTGTATCGATCAACTCCGTAATTTGACAGTCTACTCCGTGCACTCCGTCTTCTCTGTTAAAGTGTATACACGGTTGTTGATCGCGCCGTGGCTATTAGCCGGAGCTGCGATGTGCGCCACATCTTGGTACGTTTTGGAGACGACTTGTCATACCTGAAGATGGCCAAATTATTGATGACGTTCAACTTATTTGATGATATTTTAATTCGCAAGTGCTTATTGGGTCGGATCGCGAAGGATTTCCAATGGTCACTTTTCGGGGAATTATTAGCCGGTCGCAAGGGCAAAAACCGAGCACAAAAATCCTCGACTTTTGCTGACTAGTGGAGCGTGAGAGAGGCCAGCACTCGGCTCCCTACTTAACCCACTTGTTACACAAATCATCGCCAAGGTTATCTCGTTGCTCTCCCAAAACCCAAATTCAGAAATGGCCCTGAAGCTGTGGCCGACGACCCGCCCGCGTTGTCAAGGTGCTGCTTCGGTACGCCAGGCTCGGTGGCGTAGAGGCCGAGGTCTGGCGCTGGTGCCGGTGCGCTAGAGCATGGCTTTGCACCGCGTAGTGTGGCAGAGCATATGAGGAAGTGGTATCGCCATCGGAGCGAAGCAAGGGGGCGTCGCTGAGGGATTTCGGGCCGTAAGTTATGCCTTGTGAGACGGAAGTAGACGACGGGGCTTCAGAGCGGGCGATCCGAAGTGCGAGCCAAAGAGGGTCCGACGTGGGAGGGAATCCGCCCAAGGAACAAAGGAGGGCCTCAAGCGAATGCAAGGGGATGAGTGCCAGTGTGAAGATGACATTTCTTTGCGTCTCTGTGATGGCCTTATGGATATTAAAGGCACAGACGGCGAATCGACGATGGCTTTAGTATGACAACAAAAGCGATTTGTTTGTGCTCAGTCTTTCGTGTTTTATGAAGAGTTTTTATTTGTTATTTTGCCAAGTGATGAATATTTTTTTATTCCTGCCATGCACCTGCAGCACCTATATACCGAATGCTGACTCTAGATTCATGAGATTTCTTTTAGAGCGCCTGTCGTATTCACAGCGGATAAATTGCAGATTTATTTCTTCTTTGAGTGTTTAGAAGTACGAGCGTTTATATTTAATGTAGCACCACCCGGTGAATAAGTGTAGCCGGTAATTTATATAATGACGGAGGGATTTTATCGCAGGTCCAACAAATGAATATTGTATACGTGTTTTATTGACATCAGCGGGGGGTTTGCCAATCAACTGAAAACTGAGAGCGACCTTCCTTCCGTGCTTTTGAGAAATTACAGCTTTTGGATACATTCTGCGAGCAACAATTTCGTTTTGAAAATCTGGAAGAAATCCGCGAATCAGAGAAATCTACGAGGCAATCATTTCACTCAGGAGTATCTTAATAACCAGCTTTGTTGTAATTTACTCGAGAATGAGGACTGATTGTCATGAAATGGGTAGAATAGAATTTACTTGTGGGAATATTAAACCTGATTCCGTGCTTGTTACCTGTTGACCAAGACACGTTTTGTGAGGGCAATTATTTTGGTTTATTTGTTGGTCCGAATTTGGTGGGCGTGACTTATTTTGCATGCAAGATATTATAAAATGTTATTGTATTTATTTTTCTCAAAAGGAGATCCAGTGGGGGATTAACTTATTTTTAGATGTCCCTTTTGCACGGTCTGTTTCAGGCGAACGGCTGCAACAACAACAATACAAAGACACGCAAACATTACTGCAATAGAACCGTCCTAAAGGAACTTGGTGACACACGGTGGCAGTAACTCTTGATGGGCTTTGTAGTATTCAATCTTATGATTCGTATTGTTATAAAAATATATTGTTTCTGGCGTTATTGTTGGGAACCAATAAGAGGGATGGATTGTTAATCAATTTTCCAAAAAACGTCACATCCATCATATTTTATGGCTGATTGAAGCAAGTTGTAAATATACAACAAACGTAGCTGAGGTTGTCGAGGGCGCAATTCCTCGCTGGAAACTGCTGGATATTTCCTCTGGATTATTTATCTGAAGGAAGCCACGCTGTCGTGCGACCTTTTTTATTTGTTGTGATGTGCAATGATGTGAATTATTTAGTAGATTTTTTCCATGGTAACATTTTAAATAGGTGATCTATTTTAACAGGTGGCCTTTCATTGCGTGTATATCATTTATTTGAATGCGCCAGGGTGACTGAGAGACTTGAACGGGAGCAAGAGTCTGTCATGACCCTATGATAGCAAGGCAGGTAGTCCGAAGACACTTCGATCCAGGCATTATAGTTCGATATCGGATCATACCACCGACCTAGTCGTTAGGTTGAGCAAGGTGGTTATGAGATCCCCTGACCCAGTTATTATTGAAAAGTAAGCAGTCATGAAGGTAGCTCGAATCAGAGAATCATGGAGGAGCAAAGTAGAAGCTTCCCTCGGCGGTCGCCATAATTGGACCCTCTGAGACGCCCAGGCAAGTCGGCAGGACGGCCAGGTGGCTCGGCTAATCGGAGGGGGATCGCGGCGCTCTAAAGATACGCGCGGGAGACGTTCTGCGCGATGGTGGCGCGAGATCTGTTCGTCGGCAGAAAATGCGGCCGTGATGTCGCCAAGACTAATGGTCATTTTACGCTTTGATCTCTGAGGTTCATAAGATTACAGCACGGCGGCAGTGATAACGCGGGATAAAAAAGATAATGCAAGATGACTTTGCATTTTGTTTATTCGCTGCTTTACATAAGATTGTACAATAATAGAATTTGTTTTTCTTTGCAGGTGAGTTTTAAAGCCTTGACGTCCAAGACAGATTCTGCAGTAAGTTTCTCCACTGACGACGAACTGGTGCGTATGAATTCTCAGCTTGCTTCATCTCTGAATGATAGGGACAATTGCATACACATACGTCATTTAGACGCACATGCCACCCAGGAGACATTATCCACGTAAGACAACCTACACCTCACGGCCACATGCCATCCGAGTGTCCATTAGACATTGGTCTGGTCCTGCCATGCCCCGCCCCCTTCCAGCCGGCTGCACGAGCCGTCCGTGACGTGATGCGGTGCATGTGACGCATCCCTGCATGTCTTGCATTACGATACATCATGCAACGGTATGCCTCGATGGCAACTCTGATGTACTGCCTCATTTTGGATATATTTCACTCGTCACTTGTTCGCATACTATTTTATTGACATACGTACTATCGTGTTGCAGTTTTTTGGTGATTGCATAGGCGCGAAGTTGCTTTTGTTGCTACAAAACCAGATTCAAAACTTGTACTAGAAATCATGAAACTAAACCTTATGATTTTCAAAAATTTAAAACTGAGGCTGATATTGATACAATAGATAACACTGTCTAACATTAGACGACAAACAAGGATGCTTAACTGATATTATATATTAACATTACATTGAATAGGTGATAACATACATTTCTACATTTTTTGAATTGCAAGACTACCGAATAAGTTTTCTTGAAAGAACTTTCAAAACATGAAATGCACTGTAGCGATTTATGATATGTAGAACGTTCCTTTTGCAAATATAATCTAATCATATTTTATCGAAAAACTTTGATCAGATGTTTTCATGGGTATATCAGAAAGCCATTTATTTAATTACCGGCATTATTAATGACTATTTCTTTTAGATGATAAACGTCCGAGACCTCGTTCTTAAATAGACGATAAAAATGAAATACAGTACAGATATCTAAGGAAGTTCATTTCCAGAAGTACCAGTTGTCTCTGCCTTCCCTGTCTCTCGCCTCCTCTCGGCTCCGCACACCACGTAGTAGCCACGCGCACGGTTACATAAAATTTACTTAACTCCACATTCGAGTAAACGGTTTCTGATTTTCTTATTACGTTTTGTCTGATAACACGTGATTTATTCGCCATAATCCGCTGTTGTGGCGAGAGGTTCTTGGTACATAAACGAACTTTAGATGTAAATGTACCTATTTGGCGTGGCGATTGCCCTACCGCGAGGACCATGATTCAGGCCGTGATAACACTGATTTGTCGGAAGTGTCCGTCATAACGTCACCGGGGAAAAAATCTCGCAAAAAATGAAAGACAGACGATATTGATGCGTTTTTAAAGTGTCGATTCTCATCATTAGATCGTATTGAGGTAAATGATAACCGGAGAGTGTGTTGGTACAAAAAGCCAAGGAAGTATGATACATGGTGCATTTAGGGTTATGAAGGAAGAACAAATTAGGGATTAGTGGCCATTACTCAATTATATTTTGAAGTGGTGCTGAATTTCCTAATTGACGCTCGAGTGATGCCAGGACCCGACCCGAGCCTGCGTCCGGCTTTTTGTCTGGGGGGTATATACATGAAAAATATGGCTCGCCAATTACTGATCACTGAATTATTTATTGGGAGTCGTAACTCTAACGTGAATAGCCAATAAGTACCTCTCACTCTCCTTCACTCTTGTGTTTTATGTTTGCCTGTCCCGTCCTCCTCCCCCTCCCCCTGCCTCTTCACCCCGTCTGTCCGTCTGTTTCTCGCTCTCATCCCGCTGCACTTGTTCGTCTCTTTATTTTTTGTATATTGTTCTTACTTAGTGTCCTTATTCTTATTTTTATTGTATTTTACTTATTTTTTACTTCCTTTTCATTTTCTTTATTGCATTCGCAATATTTCTCAGTCAGTCCCCCCCCCCCCCTCTCTCTCTCTCTCTCTCTCTCTCTCTCTCTCTCTCTCTCTCTCTCTCTCTCTCTCTCTCTCTCTCTCTCTCTCTCTCTCTCTCATCCTGTCTCTCTTCCTCCT
>NC_061836.1:12650664-12663164 GCF_019202785.1 Penaeus chinensis
TCAATAGGAAAGAATCTCAAACAAAACAAAGCTGAATAAAACAAAACAAAGAAAAGTGTGGAATCCCTTTCACCGAGGAAAAAAGCGATGAAACACAGGCGTGACATCAGAAGTGTCTACAAGTGTTGTGGTATATTGAACCCGTGGGAGCAGCATGCATGGGCGTGGTCTCACTGTCAGTACATGTTACATAGTGGGAGAGGCTGGTACTCAAATTATTGATTTTAGATTCTCATCACATTCCTTTGTTGTTTAACGTGGCCGTCTTGTTCAATTATTTTTTCATCTGTTCATCGTGATTTAGAGATGCTGATAGCGGATGGAAAATATAATTTCATTGCGAAAGCGACGGCGTTTCGCAAACGAGTTCGTGTTTAGTTTGTTTGTGCGTTGAAATTTCTTTGTGTATTTGCGTGTATTTATGAACTGGTAACTAGAAGGTTGAGATAGATGCATAGGTAAATAAATATAGTTCTATTTATAATGCTAAGTACACCTAATTTACGTGTGAATGATAGGGATATAAAATTGATACAGATGTACAAGCTAAAGGAGAAAAAAACGAGCGAGAAAGAAGAACAGAAAAAAATGGTTTACGAGACGAACATATAAATATAGAATAATATATAAAGAGACTGGCAGAGGAACATTAGCGGAGGAAAACACATAAAGTGTAGCATGCCAAGAACTGAGCACAGTATTTTCAACCACCGCTCTCACATTATGATATTTTTGTTTCAGCGTTTCTCTCTTGTGCCGTGGAAGGATTGTGGGCTTCGGTCGCCTTTGTGGAGGTTAACACGCGGCTCTGTTGTTTCGGACTGTATGGTCGCTGGCCGGCGAAGGGACTTGTAAAAGGTTTTGGGTTCCTGATCAAACTTGGGGCAGGCACGAGTGCGACAGCGACGGGAGGCACTGGCTGTACGGGGGAACACGGCAGCCAGTGGACGATACGTTATGGGACTTTGGTGGATAGATATCCTACGTCATAATGTCCTTTCCGTTGTAACTTCTCTAAGTCATTTTCGCATACAAGCTCTTTTCAAGGTAAAGGAGGAGGAGGGGCAGGAAGAAGAAGAGGAGGAAGGAAACAGAGGAAGCAGAAGGAGTACATCACAGGAGTATATAAAAAGAACAAGAATAAGAAAAGGCAACAAGAAAACAACCAACCAGTTACAGACATCATATATAAAGGAGTCCCTACGTATTGGATATTAGGTTTGTCCCTGCCACAAGACAGCGTCGAGCCGGTCGTGATGTGATGTTGTCTTGGGTCACAGCGCCAGTGTTTTCGTGGGTCACAGCGCCAGTAGAGTCTAGGGTCAAAGCTCTAGTATCGAGTGCAAGCCAAAGAAAGGACCAAGACTCGTAGAACGAAGAAAGCGTAAGGCCTGGGAGTTTGCCAGGCGCAAAGCCGAAATCGAGGTGGGTAATCGTATTTTTTTTCGGAACGTTGCGTGATAAACGTTTTTATATGCAAGTATTTTTTTTCTTCTTGTTTTTGTTCCCTGGTTGTGATTATAGTAGGGATATTTTCTCTTTTTTTCATCTCTTCTTTTATCGTCATTCCTTTCTCCAACTTTTATTCGAAACTTGTGGATCTTCACCGCGAAAAGAAAGAAGAAAGAACAGTAAAGAAGTGGAGACCCGAGGGAAAGGTAACACAAGTTCTTAATCATGGATTTAGAGGCAAAAGTGGGGCTGACGAGTGCGATGGGGGTTAGAGGCGGGGGCAGGAAGGAGGGGGGTGTGTGATAGGGGTTAAAGGGGGTGGGGGAGCAAGCGTGTGATGGGGGTTAGAGCGGGGTGGGGGGTGGGGGCAGCAAGGGTGTGACATACACCTATAAGCGGCGTGTGTGAGGTAAATGTGGAGTTTGCATGGCACACGTCGTCTACGCGGCCCGCTCGCCCCGTCCCTTTTTTCTTCTTTCATTAGTGTTTGATTATGGAATCATTCTTATTGCCCGGGAAATGACACCTATTGTGGAAGGGGCGGGGACGACTTGGGGGCAAGAGAGAGAAGAAATAAATGAGGAGAGGTAATGGGGAGAGGATAATGGGGCGAAAATGTGTAAAGGAAGACCCAGCGAACGGGGCGAACGAGGGGCGCTCTCCGCTCGACTCCCCGCCGGGCGCTGCCGATTCGCCCGAGACGGAATTCGACGGGTTTGCGGGGCCGGGATTGATTTTTTTATTGTTATTGTTATCGTTTCCTTTTTACGGGTTTTACTGTATGTCTGTTATTATTATTATTATTATTATTGTTATTATTATTATTATTATTATTATTATTATCATTATTATTATCATTATTATTATTGTTATTATTATTATTATTATTATTATTATTATTATTATTATTATTATTATTATTGTTATTATTATTATTATTATTATTGTTATTGTTATTGTTATTGTTATTGTTATTGTTATTATTATTATTATTATTATTATTATTATTATTATTATTATTATTGTTGTTGTTGTCGTTGTTGTTGTTGTTGTTGTTGTAATGGTAAAAGTAGTAATATTTGGACTCATTCAGATAATGTGTTTTAAAGAATACTTATGAATTATTGATGGTGTATGGAAGTGGTCAGGGATACGAGTTATGTTAAGGAGAATGACGGCAGATAGAAATAGTAGTAAAATGACAAGAAAAATGAGCATTAAATAATTTTGATACTGTTGATACTTACAGTGGATAATGGTGAAGATTTTTATAACGACAACGATTGTGAAAACGTCGGTAAAAGATATAATGTTAATGAGAACTAAAGGGCGAATCACATATTTGATACTCACATGACGTTCCCTCTTTTATTTTATGTTTTACTAATGTTACGATTGCTATCGTTTTCAGTTTCAAAGGTCCTTTACTACGAGCAGCTCTCCCCATGTATAGATGGTTATCTCGGACTCTCAATTTGGCTGTATTAGATTTCACTGTTTGCTTGTATGTATCCATCTCTCTTTACGCTGTTGCTTAACGTATGTGGCCCGGGGTTTATTTTTGCGCGTTTTATATCGTTTATTTGTCCCGTGTTTCGTTTATTTGTTATGCATTTGTTTATTTTTCCGTACTGTAGGGCAACACAGCTACGCGTTCTCGTTCTCTTTCCAGAGTTATCGAGTTTTGGAGTTTATATAAGTTTCTCTTCTAAGCGTTTGTTTGATTCATTATTTAGTTGCATTTATGACTTGTGTGTGTTTTTCTTTAGTTAAATCATCTTCTTTATTGGTCGCGGAATATCGAAGAATAAACTGTGGCGTTTATACCCCATTTGTTAGATTTGATGAAGGTAGAATATGCTTAATAGAATATAGTGTAAAAGATATAACAGTAGAAACAAACCGAAGGAAAGAAGAATAGATTTTAGTGAATGGAAGAAACGTTTAGGTAATTGACATTTATTTTCTTTAATGATCTTCTTTAGATTTTGTGAGAATTCAAAGTAAGTAGAGGGAGGTAAGTGATTTGTCTATACGCTACTCGTTACTCGTTTCTCGTTACCACTGTTACTTTTCTCGGAGAACAAGTAACTAGCTTTTGGCAAGAAAATAAATCTAGGGCAAATGAACACTGTTGAACAATACTAGTCATCTTAGGCATTTGTACTGATGACAGCGGAAGATATGCGAATGCCCAGTCTAAAATATTTTTTTTTTCAGTATGCGTTTGAGCTGTAAATATTTTATGAGTTATCATTATTATTATTTTGCATGTAAGCAGTGTTATTTAGTGGCTGAGAACACTTCACAAGTACCATATCTTTTTCCATTGTAAAAGTTAGTATTCATATTAGTGTTACATTTATAAAGGAAGTTCGAATTCAGACACACACACACACACACACACACACACACACACACACACACACACACACACACACACACACACACACACACACACACACACACACAGATATATATATATATTTATTTATTTATCTATTTAAAAGTTTCGGAAATAATTAATAATCAAAAGATTGTTGCAATGGCAGAATTTAAAATGGTAATGGTAATAAATGTTGAATATATATGTGTGTGTGTATGTATATATGTATATATATACATATATATTCACATACATACATATACATATACATATACACACACATATATGTGTATATATGGATATATATATATGTATATATACATATATATATATATATATATATATATATATATATATTTGCAGATACATTCATACATACATACATACATACATACATACATACATACATACATACATACATACATACACACACACACACACACACACACACACACACACACACACATACATACATACATACACATACACTTACACTTACACTTACACTTACACTTACACTTACACTTACGCATACGCATACGCATACACATACACATACACATACACATTCACATACACATACACATACATTATACATACATTATACATACATTATACACACACACACATATATACATCTGTGTATATGAATGAATCAATGTGTGTGTGTGTGTGTTCGTGTGTGTGTGTGTGTGTGTGTGTGTGTGTGTGTGTGTGTGTGTGTGTGTGTGTGTGTGCGTGCGTGTGCGTGTGCGTGTGCTGTATGTATATTTATAATGTGTGCGATTACACCCATTAATATTTGTGTGAATAACAATATCTTTAATGAGCGTTCGTAAGAATGTGCGCTGTAGTACGGAGGGCCGTAAGCTACCATTGATGAAACAGAGCAAAGTAAGATTTGTTTAGCGATTAACCTTTGGATTAAGATGTTGTGACGATCGCTTTTCATTATCTATTATTTCCGAAACTTTACAAAACTTTGTGGTTTTACTGTGCAAGGGAGCGATGGACATACCGAGTCATTGTTGGAATGGCAAATTAAACATTATAGAATAATTAGCTCAATCGTCTTTTACTACAAATAAAGTTACAGTTATTTGGCAATTTATTTTGCTTCTTCAGCTTGTAAAACATTTAACAGATCATTATAATAGAGGAGGCATTGCAGTCAGGAGTTGATAATAACCTCCAGATGTTGCCTTGCGTTCCTTAGGAAAAAACAAACAGAAAAACAATGCAACAGATGCAAACAAAACGACTCTCAAAGTCAAGCCAAGGGATCATATACGTCGAGGTGAATGTAAGTCGTCGAAGGAATGGATGGGCAGGGGGAGGGGGAAGGGAGGAAAGGAGGTAGGGAGAAGCGGGAGGGAAGAAGGGAGTGAAGAAGAAAACGAAGGGAGGAGAGGGAATAGAAGAAGGAAGGAAGGAAGGAATGGAGGGGGAATAGGGAGAGGGAGAAAGCGAGAGGAGGGGAGAGAGGAGGGAGGAGGGAGGGAGGGAGGGAAGGGAGGGTCATAGACGACTTGACATGGGGTTGAAGGGGTTGTGGAGGGAGAGGCGCGCGGCAAGGGAAGTGAGTGGTAAAAGAGACAAAGCAGCGCCAGGTTAGCCTTCTGCTGTTGGGCCTTTTATAACTTCCTGTCATTCACCACCGTCTTCCAAATTGCTATTTAGTGCTGTTAATTATGTGTTTCAATTAGCTAGACGATTTAACGGCTGCTTTTTTTTTTTTCTGTGGGAGGGGGTTGGGGGAACTCATTTCAAGAGGTTTATGAAAAAACTCGCGCGGGCCCGGCTTAACATCCTGCCGGGAAAGGCTTTTGCCTTTGTATCATACTTTACTTCTCATATATGATGAACACACACACACACACACACACACACACACACACACACACACACACACACACACACACACACACACACACACACACACACACACACACACACATTCACGCACACACACGTGATGAAAGGAGCACGTCGACTAGAAGAGGAAGCGAGGTCGATGGAGGATCCAGCGTTGAAGGCGGATCTGAAGCGTCGAAAATGCTCAAGAAAGCGATTTAATTAATACGACTTGAAAGTGGCGTGGCGACTGATGAAGGTGGCGCGTGTGGCGTGGCAAAGGGCAAAGACAGCCCGGCAACGCCAACTAGGTGGGGAACTGTAGACCAGAGAGCCAGAAAAGCCAGAGAGCCAGAGAGCCAGAGAGCCAGAGACACAGAGCCAAGATAGGGACACTGTCACCTCCGCACACATAACTTACCTGCACGTATTGATAGTGTTCTCCTCACCTGCAAATTACCTAAGTGTTAGAGGGTGGGGGGGTGGGGTGAGGCCGGGAAAGGGGAGGGGGGAAGAGGGGGGTGATCCGATACGAGCGCCATTTTGTTGACATTTTTTGATTCTCGACGTTCGATGTTTTCCCGCCATATTTCACGCGGCGGTATATCGGTGGCTGCCGTACGCCTGTCATATTGTCGGTAATGAGTATGGTGTAAGGATGTTTGTGGTGTAGCGAGTGTCTTTAGCGTTTTGTACCTGTGTAACCGCCGGTTGTAATGTACCGGCGTTACGACTTCGGAATTATCTGACGTGGGATCTCTCTATTAGGGCTGCGGCCGCGTCTTCTCCTGGACGAACTCGAGCCACGGGTTGGTGTGTATGTGTATGTGAGAATATTCACGTGTTTATGGTTGTGCTTATACAATTATGGACGCTATTATATGTGTTATTATGGTTATATGTGCACGAGTCTTATGCACACTGATGGTGTATGTGCATAAGCACACCCGTAAGTAGTGTTTAATTATGTTTAGACACAGAAGAGACGTTGCTAAAACTTGTATATATTTCCGGTCCTGTACAGCATGTGTTGTTTGTGGAGGAAACAAAACTGGATCCTCCTCACCTTGTACTGACTAACGAAATTCTGTAAAATACATTATAAGTTGTATTTATCGGTTCTTCAAATAGATGTTGGCGAGATAAACTTTTCATACTTTTTATGATGTCTGTGTCAGATTTCATATATTGTATTTTATGAATATATCTAGTTAACTCTTGCAATTAGATAGAGTAAATAAATCGAAAACACATCATAAATAACATCCAGCTGATACTGAAGTACACAACTCATATTTCGACACATTCTCTAAAATTTAATTCAGCGAATGGGTATAAATTTAGGATCGTTCATATATATATATCTATCTATCTATATACACAGATCTTTATATTTACATTTATATATATGTTTATATATATATATACACATACATACATACACACATATACATACATATGCACATACATACATACCTACATACATATGCACATACATACATACCTACATACATATGCACATACATACATACATACATACAGGATTTATATGTATTTATATACACAATTACATACACACATGCACACATACTGTCTATGTGCATGTGTGTTTGTGCATGTAGATACATAAATGTTGATGTTTGTATAGAAAGTATGCAGTAAAATTAACAAGACGGAAAAATGACTTTCGCTGTTCATATGAACAGAAAAAAGGAAAGGAAAGAGAAAAAAAAACATCAATTGATGCAATAGAAAGTCTAGCTAAACTTCCGGCGACTTTATTTGGCCATCGAGACTGATGTAGCCTTAACATAAAAAAAACTTGGTATATAAGTTTTGGTGAACTTGAGGAGGCCGGCCTTAAATTCGGTAATGTTTATGAGATAAGTCCGCTTCGCAGTCGAGGGAAACAGAGCAGAACTTTAACAAGGAATTGGACTTTATGTGGATACCTTTATAATACCTCAGATCGCCGGCTGTTATCGTAGTCGTTCCGGGAGATTTTTGTTTAGGGGGGGGGGGGGGGCATGGGTCGTGATGCCTTTTAGTCGTGAACTTCCTTTGTCGTGGGGCTGGTCGTCCCGCCGATCGAAAACGGACGGCCGCTACCCCACTGCTCTCTCTCTCGTGTGTGTGTGTGTGTGTGTGTGTGTGTGTGTGTGTGTGTTTATTGGTATGTTTGTTTCAATGGTGTGTAGGTTAGAATTGATGCATGGAAATGGACTAAATATCATAATAAATGGAGATCAAGAGGAGGAAAATTTAAAGGACGAGGAGGAGAAGAAGAGGAATAAGAAAAAAAAAAGGAGAAGAATAAAAAAGAAAATATAAGTAAGAAAAGAAAAGAACAACAGCATTAACAAAGAGGGGGAAATGAACAGAGAAGGAGGAGATAGAGGAAACAGGGAGATAAAAATTTAACAACGCTAATATCACTCTCCTCTTATTATTGTTATTAAGAATCATGTTATTATTATCTCAGACCGTCAATCTGCAAGCGCTGCGGAATGAGTTGTCAGTTCTTTCAGAGAGAAAACATTATCATTCGGCCTTTGTTATGTTGCTGAGATTATTATTTTTTTATCATCGTCGTCATCGATATTGATAAATACCATAATAATAATAATAATAATCATGATATTATTATTGTTGTTGTTATTATTATTTACTATTATTATTATTATTATTGTTATTATTATTATTATTATTATTATTATTATTATTATTATTATTATTATTATTATTATTATTATTATTACTACTACTATTATTATTACTATTTTTATTATTATTATAATGATGGTAATAACAATAATAGTAATAATAATAATAATGATAATAATTTATTATTATTATTATTATTATTATTATTATTATTATTATTATTATTATTATTATTATTATTATTAAGTCAATTCATTTTGATGTAAAATTGGCCTCATAAATATTAATAAATATTAAAGAATGACACATCAATATTATCATCAGTTTATGCACATATATTATGTACGTGGCTACCCGGGGAGGAAAGTTAAGAAGAAGGGTTGGAAGGGAAGGGGGAAAGGAGAAGAAGAAGAGGGGGAGGGGGATAACGGTAGGGGAGGGGGGCTTAAAGAGAAAAGGGAGATGGGGAAGAGAAATAGAGAGGAAAAGGAGGGGACTTAAGAACTAAAAAAGGGAGGTAGAAGAGGGAAAGGAGAGGGGTTACAGAGGAAAAAAAAGAAGGTAAGGAGAGAAGGAGGTGGAGTTTAAGGAAGAGGAGAAAGGAAGTGGGAGGAGCAGATGTAAGGCTGAAAGTGGGAGCGGGGGGGTGGGGGGTAAATTTGGGGAAGATTTGGGAGTGAGAGGAGGTGGCAGAGCGGAAAGGCAAAGGTAGAGGGAGAGGGAAAAGGAAAAGGGAGAGAGAAGGAAAAAGAGAAAAAGGAGAACCTCTATTTTATTATTATTATTTTTTTACATTCGGTGGTATTTCCACTGGTCCCGCTTGTTATTATTATTACAATTACGCTTACCACTGCTATTAACTTTTTGTCCTTGTCTCTCTCATCTGGTTCCAGTTCTCGTGGACATTCTGTCTTTGTTTGGAAGGCCACGTTCCTTTAGCAAAGAAAGTGTCCTTGCTTGTTCATGCTTGATTCTTGCTGATTCATTCTGTTTGAAATTATTGTTTTTATTATTATTTTAATTATACAAGCGATTGATTATATCCATGGAATTGTAATGAAGATATTGAATATTGATGAAAACTTTTATGGCAGTATATATGATGATGATGATGACACATTGATAGGATTATTTTGATAATGACAATAACGTTTATATATGTATATTTTCATAACTATTTCCATTATTGATACTAATGGTAATGATAATGACAGTCGTGTGAATAATATTAATAGTAATAACAGTAATGATAATGGTAATACTGACAGTAAGGATAAAGATGATAATATTGCTCTTCATCATGATTGCCACTACATTACCAAAATTTTAATAATAACCCGGTTATCCGACATTTCATCATCATTACAATTATCATGATGATCACCGCAAGATATAACAAACGGCTGTACACAAATTATTTTTCCGATATCGGAAAGTGAATGCGAGGGAGTGCGTCACCCTCCCCTTCTTTACGACTCCCGCAAAAACCTTCCGCCAGTGCGAGTTTGTATTGCTTAAACATTCTACGTCTGCCTGCGTTTGGGTTTTTCTTGTTTTTTCTCTCTGGCTTTTCCTTCTGTTTGTTGGGTTTGGGTTTGTTTATTTGTTTTAATGTTTGGAGATTTGTTTACTTGTTTGTGTTTTGTTTTGTGTTTTTTTTTTTTTTTTTTTGTCGGTGCGGTAAGGATATGATGTTTCAACTTTATTTTGTCCTATTTTTTGGCAAATATATTTTGAACGTTGTATCGGTAAGTAGCAATGTCAATCACACTCTCTCGAGATTCACATCCCCCCCCCTAGTTATTCCTAAATAACAATGAAATAAATAAAAAAATACGGCTGTTTTAGAGACTTGGTAAACGCGTACTATCAAGCGGAAGGAACAAGCCATCCATAGCAATCAAGCAGTCGCCATAACCTCTTTTGACTTCCATGCTGACTGTTGAAAAATTCTCAAGATCAACACCGTCTCCATTTTGGCAACTGCGCAGTAGTCATTGCTGCAACTATTCGCGTGTCTCGCCCAAAATTTATACTGGCGAAGTGGAAAGAATCTGTTGCTTGTTGAACCAGTTGTCGTTTAGTGTTTTTCGGTAATGTTTTATTATTGTCTTTGCTGTTTCCCTTGACGGATATCGCTGTCCTTTTA
This sequence comes from Penaeus chinensis, assembly GCF_019202785.1. Taxonomy (NCBI): domain Eukaryota; kingdom Metazoa; phylum Arthropoda; class Malacostraca; order Decapoda; family Penaeidae; genus Penaeus; species Penaeus chinensis. Next base: position 12,661,170 of record NC_061836.1, read on the forward strand.
TTTCGCGTGTTTTTTTTATTGTTTTCTCTTATGTCTTCACTTTTCTTTTGTTCTGCTCAAGGACTTTCATAAAACACTACCTTACGAACAGTTTCCCGCAACAGGAATACATCCTGTATCACGTCTGACCCAGAGGCTTCTCAATTCTTCCCTAACAATGGGGGAATTTATTCACGACTAGCATTGTTAGCATGTGTTTTTTTCCTCCCTTAAGTGTTACGAGAACAATGTTTGTTATTTATCTTCATAATTACCTTTTTTGGTTTATGTAGCCTTTGTTGTTTCGCCGCCACCCACCCCCCCGCCTCCTCCAAAATGTGAGAACCGTTATTCGTCGTATTGTGTATAGACCGTGCGTTTTGTGCGGAGGTTCGTTTCAACAGCAATAACCTTGTTTTAATAGATTGCTGTTTGATACAATTGATAATCAGAAATTGTCGGACGACTTGTAGAAAACATTTCTGAAAATGTAGTGATACTTGTAGAGTTTGTAAATCAATAGGATCATTGAAGTTTACTGTTAATTCACGACTTCAGAAATTAAGAAGATAGCGGATGAATCTCAAACACATCTCTCTCTCTTTCTCTTTCTCCTTCTCTTTCTCTTTCTCTTTCTCTTTCTCTTTCTCTTTCTCTTTCTCTTTCTCTTTCTCTTTCTCTTTCTCTTTCTCTATCTCTATCTCTATCTCTATCTCTATCTCTATCTCTATCTCTTCCTCTTTTTCTATCTCTTTCTCTTTCTCTTTCTCTTTCTCTTTCTCTTTCTCTTTCTCTTTGCCTTTCCCTTTCCCTTTCCCTTTCCCTTTCTCTTTCTCTTTCTCTTCCCCCCCTCTATCTCTCTCTCTCTCTCTCTCTCTCTCTCTCTCTCTCTCTCTCTCTCTCTCTCTCTCTCTCTCTCTAATATGCAAATCCAAGCATTCTGAGAAATAAACAAACAAAGACAGAGGTGCTGGCATTTCGAAAAATCTTTCTCTATATTGCTCGAAAAAAATTATATTTTGATCGTTGAAATGGCCGACAGAAGAATATAAGAGTGAGCTGCAAATCCTCGTGGGACCGTCGTTGGTCATATTCTCGCATGCTGAGGCAGTGTTAAGTGTCTCCATTTACATTTTTCAGCAATAAAAGTTCTTTGTTCGTGCCCATTACTGATATAACTTATCTCATTACGAGATTTAATGAAATAAGGAAGTTTCCCCTCCCGCTCGGTTATAGGTTCCGCGTTGTGTGTGTGAGATTCTTCAGAATAATCATATTAAAGTATCTATCTCAGGTGAGGTGAAACACACAAACTGTTTTAAGTAGTTTCATTACATCTCGAGCCTTTAATGTTTTCGATATATTCATTGCAACAATATTTTTTTTTTTTTGTGCAGGTTTGTAGGTAGCGTGAATATATTCTGTTACAGGATTTTTTTTTTTTCTTCTTCTAATTTAGTTTTACTCGGGTTTTCATTGAGCTATTTTAGCTGTTCGTCGAGATATGGATTTGCATTCAGATGCATGTTCAATATTCGATTACCTGCCAACATTTTTTTCGTCCTCCGCGCCACACTGCAAGTATCCGCAGCCCAAACATACCTTGAATGCGACGGAGAAAAAAAGCAATATTCTCTTCTTGCAAAACGTGGCCACAAATAACGCGAAAATGACGATCGAGTCTGCGATCAAGACGTCGTGATGGTTCGCAGTTGAGACATATCAAGTGTGGCAAAATCGCGCGTAGATTTTCGCGCAGGGAGAAGGAGGAAGGCACCGGACGGGGGGACTCGGCTCGGCACCCAGCGCCAGGACTAATGTTGTGGCACCGTTCTAAGGTAACGTACAGGGCTAGGTTATTTCAGCGGAACGCACGGAACGTTAGATATGAAACACACAGGGTGGCAAAAAGGAGAACGTACTGCAGTAAAAGGGTTGAAACTGTCGTAGAGAAGGGCACATACAACTTTATACAACGATATACATAAACTTTGGACATTTATGCTTTCAAATTGA
>NC_061836.1:12668164-12670664 GCF_019202785.1 Penaeus chinensis
AAATAAGGAGAAGAAGCCAAAGGTAAAAAGGATGTTTTTAAAAAATTCCCAGGTGAAAAATAAAGAGAGAAAAAAAACTGAGGCGGCCATTTTTTGAACCTTTTATGCAAGGTTTTTAATCTCCCGTTATGCTATTGTTGTCGGAAGATGACGCCGCCGCCACGGGGATCCTCACGTGAACTTATTAGATTTTTAGCATCTTAATTTGTCTGAAGTGTTGCCAAAGTAACTATAATTAATCATCCCCGAACGAACTTGATTAAATGCGTAATAACTTTTGCTGAAAGTAATTACTCAAGCACTGGTCCCTTATGCATGGATGATATAACCTTACAATCTGAAACTTTCCTCGAGTATCGTAACTAATAAAGCCCCCCCCCCCCCTACGAGGCATTAGTCTTAAAGGAACGGAGAAGGGTGAAAAAATAATAACCATTATAATAAGAAGGAGCGAGAGATCCATTTTGGATTTCGTAATTACACGCGACTCGTCAAAGCAGGACCCAAAAGCCGAGACAGTTCCGTTAGCTTATCGTTCACCCGCAACACCTCTCTCCGAGATAACGTTAAGAGGAATATTATAGTGAACAAACTGACCCTTTAGCGAGCCTGGTACAATCCGCCGTTAACAATAGCAATGTTTTCCAGTAAGTAAACGCGTATAATTGTGCTCATTGTAGTTAGGTCGGCTGGCGATATTTCCTTGCGTCAGGCGCGCCATCCTGTCTGGAAAGGACTTTATTTGTCGTATAACACTTCTGCTTTATCACCCCGGTAAAGTTTATGTTTTTATTTATCATGGAATTTATTTAATAGCGTTATGATTTGACATTAATGGAGTGCAGTGAAAATTAAATGATTCATTGTAATAAGGAAAAGGGGGGTCTATTTAAAAGCATCACTGGCAACCCCTTCAACTCGTTTGATCTAAATGCAGCGTAATTGTCCCTTCTCTGATGAAATTTATCTTTCGTCTTGCGCTGTTTCCACCCTTATGTCCCCCGTTTGTAAGTGTTATAATTGCCCGCGCCTCCCCGGGATTAGAGCGAAGCCTGCCCGTGCCTCTCAATGAGTATGTATATTTGTCCGAGTTTTATATCCTGTAATAAAGAGTTTTAAAGTGGGATAACACGGAAAGATGCCCCTAACTGCTTTCATTGTTGTTTTCCTAAGGCGTTTTTTGAAGGTTTAGATTTCAGAGAAGGTCGAACGGAAACCCGTAGAAGAGTGAAGAGAGGCAATTGTATCTAAAGAATTTGTAGACATTGCCGGATGAGAATTGATTGTTGGAAGGATGCTTCGGGAGCGGCCGTCCTTTACTCGGCCTTTCACTTTTTTTCTCCAGCTGTACGCTTTTTCCGCGGGAGAATGGGGGAAAAAGTGAACGGAAGAAAGGGAGAAAGAGAAAAAAATGGAGAGAGAATAGTTTGAAAAAAAGGAGAGGACTTATGTGTAGACTTGTCATTTGTTGTTAAATAAACGCGCAAGTGAGGGATGATGCCGTGTGTAAATGGTGCTGGGAATCAAGAGTCGACCGCATTGCTAGTCGTCCGAGAGCTGGAAATTGCTTGCGCCGTACAGGGCTTCTGGGTGCTCGTGACGGCGCCTTTGTCCTGTATGCCCGGCGCTGATGAAAGAAGCATTAGACGATAATGATTTTCAATGTGCAGCGAGATAAGGAAATAGAGAAGTCGGCTCCGTGTGTGTGTGTGTGTGTGTATGTGTGTGTGTTTGTGTGTGTGTGTGTGTGTGTGTGTGTGTGTGTGTGTGTGTGTGTGTGTGTGTGTGTGTGTGTTAGTGGTGATGCATTCGATCTCCGTGTTTTTTTTCCCTAAGTTTCTTAATCTTGTGTTGTTGTTTTCCGTTTAATGTTAGATAAGGATTCCTTGTTTTCCTCGTATTTAAATTGTGTTTCATGTGTTTTATCCGAATACCTTGGTACATCACAATAAATCCTGAACATGCACTAAAGTCTTAAAAATACGAAATGTTTTGAAGAAAACACCCATGACAAAGTGGGAGTTGTCCTTCATTTTTTTTCGTCATCCCCACATTTCCTCCTCTCCTCTTCCCCTCTTCCTCTTCTCCTTGGCTACACACAAATACGGCCGGGGATGTTCATGTCTCCTCGCCTCTCCCCCCGCCCCCTGCTGCTCTCCCTCCCCTCCACTCTCCCTCTCGCAATAATAATGTATTCAATAACCATTAAGTCAGTTTGGGATGATTTTCACGCGTCGAGTTTAGCACAGATTTGTTTCGAAGGGAAAGGGGAGGGGAAGGGGGAGGGAGAGAGAGATAGGACGGGGCTTGGGGATAGGGTTGAAGAGGTAGGGTTGGGAAGGAGGGCGATTGGGAGGGGGGAGGAGGGAGTATCCGGCAGCCCGTGTAGGATTTCGTTAGTATTTATATAGCACTAACGAGGCCTAGTCGTCAGGTCCATCCACGATGAGGAGTTTACGTCAGTTGCGTCGGTCAATACAGAGACAAGCTAAGTCCAGAT
>NC_061836.1:12675664-12688164 GCF_019202785.1 Penaeus chinensis
GAGGGTGGAAGAGAAGGAGGGTGAGAGGGAGAGAAGGGAAGGAAAGGAAAGGAAAAAAAGGGGAAGAGTAAAAAAGGAGATGAGAATGAGAGAGAGAGAGAGAGAGAGAGAGAGAGAGAGAGAGAGAGAGAGAGAGAGAGAGAGAGAGAGAGAGAGAGAGAGAGAGAGAGAGAGAGAGAGAGAGAGAGAGGGAGGGAAGAGAGGAAGGAAAGAGGGGAGAAAACATTAATTATTAGAATATAGATGGATAATATAGAAGCAATATGATATTCGAATACAAGGGGTTGTAGACTGAGAGAAAGAGAAATGAATGGTGGAAGAGAAGAGGAATGAAGAAGCAAAGAGAGAGTACATGGAAAGAATAAGAGAGAGATGTGTAATTGAGAAGAGGATGATTAAAAAAGAGCGGAAAGGAGAAAATGTTGAAAAAAAAACAAAGCAAAACAAAACAATAAAAAACTTCCCGAATAACTGATAAGTTTCTTTCCACAGTTACAGAAATAGTGTTCACAAAAACATCTCTTAAACGAAAAAAAAAAAAAAAAAAAATCGTAGTCCCCCCGTACATATTTTTCTATAATGGAAAATGTTCGCCCGCCCCTCGTACACAAAGCGAACGACCGACCTGTCTACCATGGCCACAGTTAAGGTGCTTCTACGTCTGCCATACTTCAGCGTTCCGTCATTCTTAGTGACCGTAGGTAAGAGAAATGGTAGTTTTTTCTCTACCATGGAAAATGCGAGGGACCCTCCTCTCTACCATGGATGATACGAATGGCATTCATCACTACCATAACGACGGGAGGACGGCGAATCTTATTTGGAAAAAGGCCACTGAGACTCGTATCCTGCCATGAATTACACGAATCCCACCACGGACTCCGAGGCGGACCATGCACTCTGCCATGCGCCGAGGGATGGCAAGGCCTGCTATCTACCAGGCACGAAGGAGGCGAGGGCGGCGCGAGCTCCTGATGAGCGGCGTGCTGGGGGTCTGGGGTCGCATTATCGGGGTCAAGTCTAATATAATCTCTAAGAAGTCTTATGAGATCATCCACAGTGCCAAGTGCATCATTCTTATTCACACCCACGTCGGCCCCGAGTCACTTTTATGAGCCAGAGGAGCAGCGGTGATGAAGAGGGGGAGAAAATTCCTATATAATTGGGAATTGGAAGAGGTGGATGATGATAAAGAAGAGCTGCAAGGGGACGATGTCTGTGTATGTGTTCTCGATTTTTTTTTATCCCTTGTCTGCAATTATCAGGAAGTTGAGGAATTTTTTAAAGGGTTGTTGAATGTTCATTTTGGGTAATTTGTGATTTCGTGATTGGTTCTGATACGGATAAACCATTATTATTATTATTATTATTATTATTAATAGTAGTAGTAGTAGTAGTAATAGTAACAGTATAGTAATAGTAGTAGTAATAATATTATAGTAGTAGTAGTAGTAACAGTAGTAGTAGTAGTAAAGTTTTGTTCTCTTAGCATATGTGTACTATTGATCACCGATTCGCTGCAGCCCGTTCTTAATTAAGACACCTTAAGCGAGTACACGAACGTATTTCATTCTTCGTGGTAAGTTCACAGCAAATGACGTGAGCTTCTCCGTACGAAACGACGGGAACTACAGAGTGATGAACAGATAGGCAGATGGCAGGAAAAGGAGCGATTGCCACTTTCAGCTACAGTAAATTTAGACAACACTGTCTTCACATGCTGCGTGACGAGAGGGCGTTTAGGAATAGAAATATTAGTTACACGGGTAAAGATAAAAAGAGTTTGTAATTAAAAAGATAAGAAAAAACAAGAAACCACCAGGTGCCCCCTCTTTCTTCCTCTCTCAGTCTGACAGCACGTAAGATATGGCAAAAATAACACATCTATTTTGGCTAAGTCATAAGCTGTGGATGCAGGTACTGTAAGTCCACCGCGGGGCGGGTGAAGTTATATGAGAGAAGATGGGATGGTATTGTGTCGTAAATATGAGTGAGGCTGGGCTCTGGAGGTGCAAGGATGAGGCTGGGGAGTTGTGGAGGCGCCGAAGAGGTAGTGAGGAGGCAAAGCTATAGAGGAAAGAGGATAAAGCCGAGAAAAGTTGTTGAGGCTGCGTGGAGACCAAGGTGTGAAGGTGTGCCAGTGAAGTGGAGTGTAAATTCTACGGCTTGGTGTAGGGAGGAAAAATGATGCCAGGCATATGTATGAAAGGGCAGAGAGAGAGAGAGAGAGAGAGAGAGAGAGAGAGAGAGAGAGAGAGAGAGAGAGAGAGAGAGAGAGAGAGAGAGAGAGAGAGAGATAGATAGATAGATAGATAGATAGATAGATAGATAGATAGATAGATAGAGAGAGAGAGATAAAGAGCTAAAGAGATAAAGAGAGAGAGATAAAGAGAAAGAGACTAAGATAAAGAGAGAAAGAAACAGGGAGAGAGAGACAAACAGAGACCGACAGAGGCAGAGACAATGACAGAGACAGGGGCAGAGACAGAGAGACCTACAGAGACAATGACAGAGACAGAGACCTACAGAGACCTTGACGGGAGATAGGTAGAGACTTAATCGAAGAGGTAGAGGCGAGGTTGCCGAGTGTGAAGAGACTAGAAGTTATTGGTTTGTAGTGACTTGGGTATCATCGTTTGAAGACCAGGCTTAAGAGGTGTAGACGAGATGCTGTGTCAGCGGAGAGGCGGCGCGATGGAGGTATAAACACGAGGTTATGAGGTGTGGAGACAGGGATCTAAACAAATAGTCTGTTCATTATGATGATACTGGGTAGTCTAGGATGGACATGTTGGTTATGAGCAAAAAGTTGTCGGTGGAAAGGTAATTCGAAATAATTCAGATCAAGCTGGGATATTTTTTTTACGTAAGCGAATGTGAGTGAAGCTGAAAGAATGAAGCTGATGGAAAAAACAATATAAAGAAAATAACGTAAATTATAAAAGAAATAAATAAAAACGAAAGTTCATGTGAGATGCAGATGATAACAACTGTAAATGGAGGTAAGCTATTGTTCCCTTTGCTTAACGTTAATTGGCGACAGCACAGTAACAAAGTATCATGTGCAAGAAACGACGCATTACGTATTAAACTGAAGTATATTCCGGGAACATATTTGACATCGGAGTCGGTATAAAATAGACTCTCCTGTCACGAGATTCATGGATATCCGGTCGGACGAATGTTAATTAGATCCAAGGAAAGGAAAATTGGAATGATCGAGGATGAGGCAAGGCTGAGCAAATTAGGCCAGGGTAGATCAGGGCATTGAAGGGGAGATAATGGAAAATGGCAAAATGCTGTAAGGAATATGATAATGTGATAGTGGAAGAAGACCCACTTGGAGCAAAGTATAATGGATATGGCTAAAGAATAATGGATTATGGTAAAGGGGGAGCGAAAAAGATCTCAATAAAATTATAATTGAAGGGTAAAACGTGGACATGAAAAAAAGGAGAATGGAATTTACGTGATGATGTTATAAAAGGGGAAAAGAAAAGAATTATTCGGAGAAGTTATGGACAGTCTTTGGCAAAGATCTGCATCCAGAAAAGTAAGTCAGAAAGACGAAGCATAAGAGACAAAAAAGAAGAAGAAGAAAAAACAAGATTAAAGAGAGAAAGAGAGAAAATGAATGAAAAAGGGAGCTGGCGACAATGGTGGACGAAATATACTTTTAAAACAAACGAAATGAAGCATAAGGGTAGAGAAAGAAAGAAAACAGAAAATGAAATAGGGCGGCAAGAAGGAAAACGTAAAATGATAGAAAAGGGAAAAATACCAAGCGCGGCATTTTTCTTTCCTTCTTTTTTTCTTTAAATGGATTTACAGATTTTGCCAGAGGTAACTTGTGTCGATTTCGTTTGTATATTTTTAACATATAGTGGAAGAACCATGAATAACACACATCTAAAACTTTTTAATGCTGTTATTTTGCTTTCAACTTGTAATAAAAAACGTAAACACTACCCTGACAGACAGTCATTTGTCCAGTTTACTCTAGAACAATAAACTTGTCGAGAAAAAAAAGCCAAAAAATGCAAGCACTTCGTAACTCCCATTTCGTTTCGCAACGTTGTATGTATCAAAACATTCTGGAAAATGGGCTGTTAATCTACATCTGAGTTATTCCTTTAACGAGTCTGACAAAGCTCCGACAATGGCGAACGCGTTAAGATTTTTGAGTTCACTGATGTTGAAATGCGAAATTACGCGGCAAATTTGAATCACGGCGGAGGCGAGCGCTGATTGGCCGAGTTAAATGTGGCGGGAAATTTAAATGAGCGCGTATGAATGCTGTCATCACACCGGATCAGATCATTTGCACGGTTGCCAAGTTTCTTTCTCTTTCACTGATTTCTGGCACCATTTGTCATTTTAACGTTGCATGATGACATTATTCTCAGCAGGCCTGGGGCAACGAGGACGTCACGACATTGATTTTGCATGACTGTGGCACGTGATATCTGGATCCACAAAAGTTTATTCTTGTGCGGGTTAGCGAAACGAAGATTAGTGCCCTACTCATTTTTTTCCTGACACTTGGAGGCTGTTTTGTATAAGTATATAGACTGAACATTTTATTTCCTTAGTTGAATTGTTGAAATGTCAGTACGCTCTGGCAAAATCTGTAGAAATGTCATTGATTGCATTTGTAAAACATCAAAGGAGGTTTTAATAGAACCGGGGCTGGAAGAGACGCCGCTTGCGAATTATTTCCCGGTATTTTCGTAGTAGAGGATAGAGTGCGCGTTAGAATAAACAAGCATAATATGAAGATCTTGTGGCGCGCTGTGTCGTATTTGCTGCCTCATAAACCCCGTGTATTCATTTCTTGTGCCGCGGCATCTCATTTTTACCGTGTGTCGCTCAGTGGCTCTAGCTATATGTTTCCTGTGTGCTCGGCCGTCCTACTGCTGGCTGGCTGGCTCCCCCTTTTCTCCCTCTTCCTACTTCTCCTTCCACTTTCCTTCCCTCCTCCCTACATTCCTTCCCCTCCCTCTTCCTCACTCCTTCATATATATATATACCCCGCGCACATACCCCGCTGCGCTCATAGATATCAACGCTTCGCTGACAACGACTTGGAAATTACACACCTGAGTGACTTTTTTTTTGGAAGGGGGATAGTTATGTTTTACGTTTTAGTCGCATGGAAATATTTATGTATATATACAGTCACATATAATTTTCACCCGTATATGTATGTAGTTTCATCCTTATTTTTTTTTCTTTCCCTTTTTTCTCTTACTTAAGACTGGTTAAGTGTGCTATTTATAGTTCCTATAGCCCGGTGGAACCAGCGACGTCTGGAACCTTCGGACTCGCAATAATCTTGTGGATGTTGGAGTCGGGAGGCGCGTGTTGTGTCGCGCCAGGACACCTCCGTCACGTCTCGGAACTGTCTCTGCAGGCAGCGCTCGCCCCTCCGCTGCCTCCCCTCTCCGTCTCGCCTCCGTCTTGCCTCCCTCTCTGCCGCGGCCCTTTCCTCCGTCTTCGCCTGCTCCTTCAGCTTTACATGTATCTCTGTCTTTCCTTGGTATCTTCTTCATTGCGTCTTGTCTGTCTTCTACTGTTCTCTTCCCTTATCATTTCATCTCTCTCTCTCTCTCTCTCTCTCTCTCTCTCTCTCTCTCTCTCTCTCTCTCTCTCTCTCTCTCTCTCTCTCTCTCTCTCTCTCTCTTTTTGTGTATATACACACAAACATTTATACATACTTACATATATACATATACATATACATATACATATACATATACATATACATATGTATATATATGTATATATGCATATGTATATGTATATATATGTATGTTATATATAGATTTATATGTACATGTGTGTGTGTGTGTGTGTGTGTGTGTGTGTGTGTGTGTGTGTGTGTGTGTGTGTGTGTGTGTGTGTGTGTGTGTGTGTGCGCGCGCGCACTCTCACTCATTCCTCCACATTTGACGGTGTATCTATCAAAAGTCATGTACATCTGCTAGAGCCGAAACCTTTTTATCGGCGCGTGTTCTTCCAGTACAGCGCAGGGGCGTATGTGTGTGTGTTTGTGTGTGTGTGTGTGTGGATAAGCCAACGTATGTGTGTGTTTATGTACGGCCATGAGTGTGTATGTTAAATGGCTGCGGGTAACGTGTAAGCTCCAGCGCAGGATCCATATGTATGAGCATATGGGTAATGCAACATCTCTGACACATCACCTCACACGACCTGGCACCCTAAGGGGATACAGCGCGAGAGATAATGTCGACTTTATGCACCCGACACTTAGGAATCATAATTGCTTATCTTGAACGGATCGTTTGCTAGTGGCGAGTCCATCAACGCAAATCATTTAGCCAAACACGGATTAATAATCAAAGGGTTATGATGAGAAGGGTTCGGCTTGCGGCTAATTCGCCCTAAAGCCTTCCCGACCGAAGGACCATAATGGTTTATTTTACGGATTGGAGATACGCCCGTCCTGATGTCTTTAAGATATGTAGACTGCGGCGCCTTTCCATACTTTGATCGTGCCATGATACCACGATTTTTCACATAGTTTTCCTAAATCCAGATAGAAGGACACGTCTCTTCTCCGTGTGGCGACCGTAGTTAGACACCGATCAGCAGCGTTCATTGAGGAAGACTAAGCTGATGAAAGGCCGAAACCTGGGCCGCGCAGACGAATGGCAAACGCAACAAGAAAAGCGAGGAAGAAAAAGTTGCAAGAAGTCTGTTGCCGTCAGCGATCGTGGACAGCCGGTTGTCAGTCATGGACCAGCCAACCTCCCGGTGGGGGTATGGCGGGAGGGAAAGGGGGGGGGGTAAGGGGAGGGAGAAGGAGAAAGAAGAGAGTAGAGAGTAGAATTGAATAGAGTACAGTACAGTACAGTAGAGAATAGTATAGTAGAGAAGAGAAGAGAGCGAAAGGAAGAAAAGAAAATAGAGAAGAGATAAGAGATGAGAAAAGAAGAGATGGAGAGGAAGAGGAGAGATGGAGAGGAAGAGAAGAGAAGAGAAGAGAAGAGAAGAGAAGAGCAAGCGAAAACGAAAGGGAAAGAGAAGAAAGAACAAGAGGAAGAAGAACTGGATGAAATAAAAATAATGATAATAACAACAATAATAATGATAATAATAGGGACAATAATGATAATGACGATTGTAATAATCATAATACTGATAATTAAAATATAAAACAATAACACTGCTACTAATGGTAATGATGATAATAATAATAATGATGATAATAATAATGATAAAAATGATGATAATTACAATGATGATAATGATGATTATAAAACAACAACGTTGATAATATTGATAATAATGATACTACTACTACTACTAATAATAATAATAATAATAATAATAGCAATGGTGATATAGATAACGATTATAAAAAAATAATTATGATAATGATAATAATAGTAATAAGACGAAAGAAAGTTAGATGAGGAGAAAGAGAAGGAGAAGAAGTAGATGGAGAAGGAGACGGAGACGGGGAAAGGAAGGAGGAGAGGGACAAGGAGGGAAGAGGAGTGGGAGGGTGGGCGGGTCAGGGTCGATGGAGGCGGGTTCGGGGAGGCGGGGGCAAGAGAGGTCTTGTAGAGGAGGAGGGTCGCGGTTGAGGGTGGGGGTGGAAGGAACTGAGGGTGGTGTTCAAGGAGGTATGAAAGGACTAGGGGAGGTAAAGGAGGGTTGTGGGAGGGCTGTGGGAGGTGGATTGCGAGGAGGGGAGGGCCGCACGGGAGGGTCGGTGAGGGTTGGGATACACGTCAACTATCGGAGCGGCGAGGGAGGAGGGGGAGCGGGGTGTAGCAGGCTGCTCTTACCTGTCTTCTTTTTTTCTTCTTCTTCCCCCTCTTTTTTTCTTTTTTTGCCTAGTCTGCTTGTAACCCGTCACTCATACCCAACACTTTATTTGTTCTCTGGCAAGACGTCATCTCGACACGCGATATCTCTTCTACAGTGATGTGTCATTAGCGCCAGCCTCGCCCCGTGTGCTTGTTGTGTGCCACTTTTCATCACCTGTGGCCTCTTTCTTTCAATAAGTAATTATCATCAGGCCCGGGGCCGTCCTCTTCGCGTGCGTCGCTCATTTTAAACAGAGAATTTATTTTTTTCGCGTGCTATTCTTCACTCAGTCTGTTTGTGATTTATTTTAAACAATATCGCGTTTCTTCTTTTCCTTTTCTATTTTTGTTCTTTTATTCTCCGTCAATTTATCAATTCTTATTTTTTGTCTTCATAACAACGCTCCTGATTCCCCCCCGAGGTATACTCTCGTTGCGCGCCATTCATTCGAATGCTTTTACGTGATTCTGTGTAATATGTCGCCCTCCCCCATATTTCATGTGCTCTGCGGTAGCGTGTCATAACTTCCCACTCTCTCACAGTCATCTGGGAACGCGCTCCTCGCCCCACTCCGCGACAAGGATCATATTTATATGTACATTTTTAAAAAGTCTTAAATCACTTATCTTATTGGGGTTGTTTTTGGCGGGCGTGTATATATGTATTTTTGGAAGAAGAGATTCGTTTTTTGTGGCTGCGTTATTCCTGTGTTCATGTAGGACTGCGCGCTGTATTTTGTGTGATATACAACGCATAAGTCTATTTTTCTGTAAAGTGCCTATAAAATAGACTTACGAACAGTAAGCAAAAATTTGTTGAAAAACGAAAACAGTGAAATGAGGTACAGGTGAAACTCAGCATTAAAATATAGGAATTATCTAACACGTGGCGGATTTTTCATGGCCGAAACGCATATTTGCCTTAGCGTTCATGAGGGCGGTGCCAGATAGGGTCATTTTTGCAAGAGTGCGTGGAATATATTAGCGACGCGGGAAACATGAATGCTGCCTTGGGTCTGCGATCTCAGGAAGATGTTCAGACCTTCGGGACTAAATTATCTTAATGGCATTTAGCATGATGGTATTAGTTTATCAGTAATGCTTAGTTCACTTCGTATGAAGAGTCGGAGCGCGTGATCATACATACAAAACAGTTGGTGCCATGGCGTCCCATAAGACTTTGTTTTAGTACACTGACATAAACGTTTTAGTACACTGACTGTAACTTTTTTCTAGCTTATCAAGTTTAAACGCAATTATTGTAGTCGCGAATATTTTTTAAAGTATTGGCTTATTACCCCAAAGAGCTGACGCAATGATCTCGGTGCCACATAGTTCCGAAAGCTCTTTTATTGTCCGCGAGAGTTGAGCGCCTCGGCGAGCTCCAGAGGGTGCCAAGAATGGACTCGTTCTTGACAACTCGCGAAGGTGTTTTGCTCCTTTAGAATCCTGGGAAGTAACTCGGATCCTAAACACACAGGATATTGAGCTGCATCTGAAGAGTATCGAGAAATCTGCTTGTATTATGGCGTTTAGTCCAGAGGCGCTTTGGTTTTGGAGACAGCGACTGTATGATTCGACTAACATTATGTAATACACTGAGGGTGTTTTGCTTGTGTCAAATACATGTTCGTTTGTTGCAGAATAGGCGTGTGGTTCCTGCTTGTGTATTTAAGTAAAACCACTGGTATACTGATTGCTTTTGTCCGATACTTTACTTTTTACAACTTTTTGGTTTATCAATAGAATAATTTTTTATATCATTACAAGTCGCCGCTATTGCCTTTCCTTATATGATTTTGATTTTGATGTTGGCATATTTGTGTGATTATAAGAATTACAAGTTAAATCGCAGTTATATCTTTAAAAAAAATAATAAGTTTCTATCTCCACTGAGCAAGAATCACGTGTGTCCGTGACTTTTTCGAAGTGATACGAGTGGATGCATATATTTGCACTTGCTTGCATGTATTTCCTGTTTTCACTTCTTCCTGTGAATTAATGAGAGATCGACATCTACAAAACGAATCGCTGTAGATCCTCAACCATACATTTCTTAACCAAACGGACTTCCTCTCCATCATAAATCAGTCTATCCCAAGCTCCGAGCATTAAAACAAAAACAAAAATAAAAAAAATAAAAAAATACAAGAAAATGGAGAAGAAAAGCAAAATCCAAAGCTGAAAATTCCTGCCACAGAATCTAAGAGATCTTTTTTCATTCGTCTTGATAAAACTCACAGTCAGTTTGTCAGGAGTTGCGAATCAGTCAAAAACATCTCATTTGCATTTTTGTTTTGTTGAGACCCCCTCCCCCGTCGCCACTTAACCCCCCCCCTCCCATCCCCCCTCCACACCGCCGGTAGATTCGGTTTTCATCCCGGCTTATTTTTATCATTAGTTTTCAGGCAGTTGTATCCTAAATTGCTTCGCGAGATTCGGGGTTATCTTAATGTGGAAATACTTGTCTTTTGGATATATATTCCGTGTTTATGGGGAATATAGAAAAAAATAACTGATAATAAAAACTATCTGATTATTTTTGTTCTTGTTGGTGTTGTGGAGATATTCTATAGCGCTTCTCGGTCGATAACCAGCAGCCTTTCATTCATTAACGCAGTATATTGGTACACAGTTAGCTGAGGGTGATAATTCTGCAATATATAATTTTGTTAGATATGTTAAAAGAGACATGTTTTAGTTAACGTGCTGAGAAAAAACAACATCGAGGCCATCTTCCAAAAGGCAGAACCTCTGCGGAAAAAAATCACTTGATATCAACAGTGAAAAAAAGGAGAGAGAACGGCCGAGTGTGGAGGTAATTTAATTAACATACTAATTGTTATTTTTGAGAGGTGTGCCCCACCCACCCCCGGTCGGGGCGTATAAATTACTCGGGCCGGAGCTTGAGGGCAGTTACCGCGACCTCCGTGTTCCCGGATACTTCGAGAGCGCGGCGGCCTCGTCTCTCTCGCACCTGCATTGTATTGCACACATTGCAAAGCAAATTTAGTGAAGATCATTTGTGAATTTCTGTGTTTGTGTGTTTTGTTGTTTTGTGATTGTTCTATTTTTTGTAGGAGACGAAACTTCTAACGAGCGCTGAGGTGAGCGAAGCACAGTAGCCGGACTGTATAATTGGCTGCTTAATGTTAAAGGGAAGACTGCTCTTGAATGAAGATAAAAGCCCGTGTTTTCGTAAGCATCCTGACGAGATATGTTAAAACGAGGGAGATTCTCATGCTTTTACATTTATTCACGAAGCAAATTTATGCGTGCGTGTACTGTGTATTCGTCAATCTTTGTCTTCAATGTTTGCATGTTATTAAATTCTGGTCTGTGTGTTAAAGGCCTCAAGAAAATACAAACTAAAACGAAGCGATAATAAATCTCTTCCGTCTGAGAAATCACGGAAAGTGTCTTTAACATTTTCAAATTCTTATGAGCTCTCATTTGAATGCTGTGTGGGGCTTGTTTTTTCTTCGACCGGGCAATCGTTCCCTTCATTCTTCTTCATATCATTATATTTCGAGGCGTTTCTATGCTAATTCCTCGCGGCTGAAATCCAGAAGAGACAGACTATAGTAAGGATCAAAGGAGAAGGGCGATGAGAAAGGCTGGCAGTTGTTGCTAACGACTAGGATACATTTTAAGATTATTTATTATCCTACAGCGACTGATAAGTGTTCTGGATAACGCGAGTGCTGTGGATATTTTCGAATCCGAGGAAGAAGGTTATGGTTTGTGTTGTTCCTACTCCCGGAGGTCTTTAGGTTTGGCTTCATTTGCTAGTTTCTTTCGCGATTTTCGTTTCTGATCGTCCGACCTCTCCCTAACTTTCGCTTGATTAATGAAACAGTTATTCAATGTAGATTTCTGCTTTAGATATTGATATCTTACTCTTAGACTCCAAACGGTTCTTGGTTCTATTATCAGTTATGTTTCTTTCTTTTGCATCCAGGAATTAGCCCTCAGCTTAACGTTCTAGATTACACGCTTTTGTTTAGCGAGCGGCACAGCTTCTTTTTTCCTTTCAGGGTATCGTCCCTCTCATTTCCTTTGCATAATCGCCTCCTTTTTTTATCCTCCGCGCCTTCCTATTTTCCGTTTCGAGTTATCCTACTCCCCCCGCCATTCATGATTAACCCTATTCACAGCCATCTGGGATTACTCCTTCTCTTCCAGCGGGATTTACACTACTGCCCTCACCACTCAAGGCTGCGCCCCTCCTCCGCCATCCGGGATTAAACTCGCCACACGCGTTTGCCCCGTCTTCCCATTATAACGGCTTGGAAATACCCTCTTTCTCTGATCACTTTCGGATTACGCGTGCTGTTTAAGCGAGTGCTAGATCGGTACTCTTAGCACAGCTGGAGAGCATTTAAACACGTTACAAGAACTTCTCATGGCTTGGGATTCGTCGATGCTTGATCGTTTCGCTTATGTGAGTAGCATTATTTCTTTCCTCAAAGGATGCAGACAGATGTAATTGTGAAAATTCTATCACCTGGTACAATGATTTTTTCTTCTGCATTGCCCTTTTGTTTATTCTTATGATAATTAAGTTAATAGTGCTACCAGTCTTTGCAGTAAGACTCCACATCTGCCATCAGTGAAGTGGGAGACTAAGGACAGTCGTCGTCAGTTCCTTGCAGTGTCTCT
>NC_061836.1:12703164-12705664 GCF_019202785.1 Penaeus chinensis
ATACCAGGGTTCTGTGTAACACAAGCAAGGCTTCCGCCCCGTCTGGTTTGTTACAGGATATTTGCAAACGACACGGCTGACTATGCAAAACTGTTCCGCGACCACGCCTTGGGCCGAGCGGATTTCAGAACGGACTGGGATCTGCGTTGTTTCCCCGACGAGTATCGACGAATTAGAGAAATAATTGAGTGCGATAGCTGTACGTAGTGGAATGCTAACGGCTTTGCGAGTGAATTTATGAAGAAAGCCGGGAAATACTCAAGAAACTTGAGGCTAGAGGCCGGCCACCTCAATATTTCTCACTACATAGTTAGCATCGTTCGCCGCCCCGACACAAAGTCTCTCTCGGAACTTTAACTTCGCCTCCACACCCGCCCATAGTGAACCATACTACACTCGGCTCTCTGCTGTATTACGCTATATGCCGCTTGCAATATTCTGCACGCTGGTATATTCATTAATGCGCCATGCTCTCCATCGTATTATGTTTTATATCCAACTATGTTTTGTAGCTTAACATACCTGTACCACGCTAGGTCGTGTAACGTCAGTGCCAAATACTGCCATGCGGAACGTTAACATTTGGTGAATCCAGCTTTGCCGTTTCACAGTAGTTATTGTATGTATAATTGTTCCTGATATTTCTTTGTGCTTTGCAGCACCCTGCACAAATTGTAAAGTTTGCTGCTTTGAATCATGATCTGTTCTTCACTATACTCCATGCTGCGCCGCTCGTTACGCTATGCTCGTCCATCATACAGCGTTCTGCAGGATGCATCACAATGCATCATTTCCCTCACCCTAGGACGTTACCTCTTTTTTTGCACTTCTCATTACACCATGTCCGCCGCCGCTCCACGCAGCCTATGCTGCACCGCAGGTCATATCGCATTCCATGTCGTAACTCAGCTCCAGACCGTACCATATCCGAGCTGGATCCTGTCCCCACACGGTGCCATATTGTATTAATGCTCCATTCTACACTGTGCTCTTACAACCTCGGTGTCTTTTCAGCTGTGAACATTTTGCAACACGAATCTGGTAGTATCTCCATATTCTAGCCGCCGGATATTTGCTTTACATTTTTGGCTTTTGTGATCTACCGCTAAGCAGAGTAGTTGAATGCTTTAACGTTTGCGGTGATTTTGTAGTTTATCTCGAATTATTTGAACTCAAGAGCTTTAGCCGTCAAAGCCTGAGATAATTGGAACCGGAATATTTCTTCCTCGGCGTTGATTATTTATGATATTCTAATAACATGGCATTCCGTAAATGTTCAATGTAAGTTCATTATATTACAGTATTTAATGTACTTGAATAATCGTCGCGGCTTTTTGGCAAAGCCGAGGAAATCCTGTCATAGCATAACAGCGCCAGTGCATCAGGCTGATCTGGCCGACCGCATGACGTGATCGCAAAAGCTGCCGTCATTTGATAGCGTTGCACGTCACCAGGATCCCGCGCATCGTGTTATCCTTGTGCTCGTTTGCATATTCGTACACCGTCGGGACTCGTTACTATATTTTATGAACGTATCTGCCAACATCAAGCACTGCTTTACTTCACTACACTTTTCTACACAGCACTGAGCTGATAAACGCTATTATTCACTGCAGGACAACAGCATGTAACTTTATACTCTGTCGTAAACTGCACTGCACTAGCATAAACTGCTGCTTACTATCACGATCTGCCATGTTCATATTATGAGCGGCGATCACCCACTACTACAAAGTACCTCACAACTGTTAGTAATCGGACTCTAATGTTTTATGTGTTGCCATGTGTATTCTTATATATCAGATGTTGTGACATTCTGTCTCGTATAGATGTTAATAAATATTGTCGGGAGATAACAATCAAGTGCACTTGCGAATCCCCTATCACACATCGCCCTATACGATCTTGTCTCGCTCATTATGTTTTAGTCCTTCGCTTCCTTATCTGATGCTTCGCCAAGTGGTGATATTTATGCATAATGTACACTCTTTGACGTCTGACTACTTTTTTTCATTGATATACACCGGTATGTAGTGTATGGCTGTTGTGAGTCATTAGATACGCTGTGATGTATTTTTTTTTTCGAAGGATCGAAGAAGAACGCATGGATGAGAAAAAGAAAAGAGGACACATGAATGAGAATGTGTGAAAGAGAAGCAGAAAGGGGAAGGACAAATTAGGAACGGATAACGAAGACAGCGTGAGCTATTACACGGTTGCACATGGTCGAGCCAAAATCCAAGAGATCCCCAAAGTTTACGCCAGGTGAGAGGGCACAGGTCGGGATCCGATAAGACAGGGGAACGAGCACTTGTCCCGTGGGTGGAGATAACCGGATAAGATGTTGCTGGACTGCGAAGATGAATCTCAGGGGACAAGGAGGTGAGGCGCAGGAGGCGAGACGTAGAAGGAGAGGGGGGGGGGGGGGGGGGGGTTGGAGTGGAAGCAGTGATGTCACCGGAGTCCGGAGTTAGGGAACCATGGTGTTTCTCTCGGGCAG
>NC_061836.1:12710664-12715664 GCF_019202785.1 Penaeus chinensis
AGGGGGGAGGTAGGTGTATTGGGGTAGAGGAAGAGAGAGGTTGGCTTGTTTGCGTTTCTGGTGCGGCAGATTTTGTGTTTTGTGATCGTGTAATGACCATGGATTTGAGAGGGCCCGCCGTCGTTAGTGGTAAATTGTAACAAGCTGTAACCGTGGATTGCCGTCTGGCACGTCGATTATGAAAAGCAAAATTCGGGACGTGGTTGGGTAATGCCGGACCTCGCTTGCTCGGGTTGTTTGTCAAAGAAAGTGAATTATTGCCTCGGACGTCTTATTATTCCGCGAATGCACAGAAAGAAACAAATCTCACGTCTGGCTGGCCTTCCTGTTGCTCTAGATGAGCTTGTGTTTTGTCTGTAGAGTTGACGTTATAAGACACAACCAACCTCACATTTACTAGTGGAGAGTCTGCCATGCATGGAAAAAACGCAATAACATCGTACATTTTTCTGTACACTCCATAAACCACGAACATTAACTTCTTTGCGTCTTTTCGGTTTTAGCTAAAGAGAAGGATGTTAGATTTTTAAGGCGAACTGTCGTAGGAGGAGAAAGTCATCACACTCGCCGCGGTTATGACGAAAAAAAACATAACTAGTTATCTTTTTTTTTTTTTTTTTATAGCTTAGCGTAATGTTAACAGAACTAAACTAAACTACTCTTGCTCCGTTGTTTTCTGGGGCAAATTAGTCGGTGTAGGATGTAGGAACTTAACGCGCCTTTTGTGAAATGAATACAACAGGTTGACTCAGGCATGTATTTGATGTGAAAAAGGTTATTTGTTTTAGTATGTGATTTTTATCAAATCGTGAGAAATGCAGGCGTTGCTACCTGAGCTGGCTCAGTCCTATCAAAATTTTAGGCGTTTATAAAAAAGAAAAGAAAAATAGGAAACAGTACGAACGCAGTGTCCCATGAACACGCGCAAACGCGAATTGAATGTGTATATATATACATATATATATTATATAGATAGATATACATATACATATACATATATATATATATATATATATATGTATATATATACACATATGTACGTATGTATGTATATACAATATATATATATATATATATATATACATATACACACATGTATGTATGTATGCATGTATGTATGTATGTATGTATGTATGAATGTATGTATGTATATACAGTATGTATATATACATGCATATATATATGTATATGTATAACTATCTGTCTATCTATCTATATAATATATAGATATATATACATATACATATATATGTATATATATCTATATATTGTATAGATAGATAGATATACATATACATATATATGTATGTATATACATATTGTATATACATACATACATACATACATACATACATACATACATACATACATACATACATACATACATACATACATACATACATACATACATACATATATGTGTATATATACACATATTTTGTGTGTATATATGTATATATACATACATATATATATATATATATATATATATATATATATATGTGTATGTGTATATATAGATATAGACAGATATATGTGTATGTGTGTGATACACACACACACACACACACATACACACACACACACACACACACACACACACACACACACACACACACACACACACACACACACACACACACACACACACACACACACACACACACACACACACACACACACACACACACACACACACACACATACACACACGCACGCACGCACACGCACATACGCACACGCACACGCGCAAGCACCTACACAGAGAAAAGGACATAGAGAGACATACAGAAAGGGACAGTTAGAGAGGGACATGTAGTGGGGCAGAGAGAGAGACAGACAGACAAACAAACAATGGAAGAAACGAAAAACACAAAAGAAAAAATAGATATTAGATTTCTCCGTTTTTTCCTGTCAGGAGAGAACTATAAGCTACACGCTTTATATTTGAGATGTAAAATGTGGCTTGAAGATTGAGTAATGTTGCGAACATGTGGCCTGAGTGGGAAACATGTCAAGTTGTGGCGGCGAGGATGAGGCATAAGCAGTGCTGTGGTGGCGTGGTCTGGTAGCCGAGCTGTGTTGTGGCATGTTGTACACGCCACGATCTTGTCGGGTGTTATTTGGTGGTGTTTTGCTAATTGCTTCTCCCTGGCCTCGTGTTTTTGTCCTTGCTGGTTTGCTGCCGGATTTTTGTTTATCAGTCAATACGTCGCTGTGATTGACACCGGTCGGATGTTTGCCTTTTCATCGGAATTGGTGTTTACTATCCTGCTGATACATTTTTTTCCGGTTATTGTGGTGATTGATATTAACATTTTTGTCATGTTGGTATCGTTTTTTTTTTTTTTTTTTTTTTTTTTTTTTTTTTAGCAAAATATGCACGTTTACATAGTTTCCCTAATCACAAACAGACATACAAGCAGATACAGACGCTCAGACATACACGTGGGTTTAATTATTTTGAGTTGTTGTTTACTTGTCTCTGTTTATTAATTCTATTTTCAAATTCTCCTGTGGTTATTGACATCGACAGCATGAACACATGAGATAGAGAGAGAGAGAGAGAGAGAGAGAGAGAGAGAGAGAGAGAGAGAGAGAGAGAGAGAGAGAGAGAGAGAGAGAGAGAGAGAGAGAGAGAGAGTGTATAGACATAGAAGTATACGTAGACAGAGGGAGAGAGAGAGGGTATGAGAGGGGGAGAGAGAGGGAGAGAGAGAGGGAGATAGAAAGGGAGAGAGAGGGAGAGAGAGAGGGGGAGAGAGAGGGAGAGATAGAGGGAGAGTTAGAGAGAGGAAATAAGATACACATAGCAGTATACGTAGAGAGAGAGAGAGAGAGAGAGAGAGAGAGAGAGAGAGAGAGAGAGAGAGAGAGAGAGAGAGAGAGAGAGAGAGAGAGAGAGAGGAAATAAGATACACATAGCAATATACGTAGAGAGAGAGAGAGAGAGAGAGAGAGAGAGAGAGAGAGAGAGAGAGAGAGAGAGAGAGAGAGAGAGAGAGAGAGAGAGAGAGAGAGATAGAGAGAGAAAATAAGATACACATAGCAGTATACGTAGAGAGAGAGAGAGAGAGAGAGAGAGAGAGAGAGAGAGAGAGAGAGAGAGAGAGAGAGAGAGAGAGAGAGAGAGAGAGAGAGAGGGAGAGAGAGAGGAAATAAGATTCCTGTGTAGCAAGTACACCTGTCAGCTATCAGTGTTGCAGTGCTTTGTCTACATGAGATTAAATGAAAGATAGTGAATAATATGCATATGTGTTGCGTGTTCGTTGCGCAGTTTTATTTTATTAATGACCATAGATATTACTCCATTCGAAAACATTATATTGCTTTTGACTTATACAACCTTTTTTCTTCCAGGTAAGAACGATGGCTTCGCTTGTACGATTCGGGTGATTGAGGCGATAGAAGGTAATGTCCCAGTGCCCCATTATTTCCTGATAGATTATTAGACGTTTCGTTGGGTTACATTGGGAAATAGATATTTTTTTTTGATAAATGATTGTTGTGCTTTTATTTAATGGTGAGACACTTGGGATGCCTTCTGTATTGCAGATAATACTGGGTCTCGATACTACTTCTAGGTTCTGTTGTAAAGTGAATACCTTCCTGGTATCAACAGACTGAAACTCTATTAGAGTGTGTGTGTGTGTGTGTGTGTGTGTGTGTGTGTGTGTGTGTGTGTGTGTGTGTGTGTGTGTGTGTGTGTGTGTGTGTGTGTGTGTGTGTGTGTTCTGCATATAACAGTTACACAGCCCTTGTAATATTTCTCAGAGAGTGCGAGTGAGAGAGAGAGAGAGAGAGAGAGAGAGAGAGAGAGAGAGAGAGAGAGAGAGAGAGAGAGAGAGAGAGAGAGAGAGAGAGAAACTTCTCCGTATTTCAGATATTGCAGAGGTTGCATATCCATTGCAATATTTTACAGGTATTACCTTTATTCGCATTCACATTTGCGGTCACTCTTACTTAAATCCAGGTTGATAACAGTTTAACGAATAGCATCTATCTGTTCCATGCCTGTATTCTCAATGGTTATTTCCGCGCACAGAGAGCGGATTACAAACATTGGTGCTGGCAAAATTAGAGGTTAAAATCAGTTAATTCACGATTTATGAAAGAATTTGAATATGATTCAACGTTTTCATGTCGATGAATCTATCCGGCAAACGTTAAATAATAAAGTTAATTGATACTGAAATTTGAACTAATTTTCCGGACAAAATTTGCCGTAAATCATATATAATCCCTATGATATTCGTGCTATGCGTAACACAGTTTATAAACAGCAAATTAGTTATGCAAAAAAGAGATAATTGATCCGGCGTGAAGGCTAAATAACGCCTTTAGGTATCATAGCTGTGTGATCAGCGTCTGGCGATCCTCAAGTGGAAAATATATGGAGAACTTAACGCTAGCCTCCGCCGACGAGCCGAGCCACCGTTCGGCTCCGGCAGAGGACCGATCTCCGACGTCATCTTTGGCCGAGGCTGAGGCACCTGGCTCGTCATTAGAGCTAACTCTCCGCCAAGTGCTTTGTTTACATATGTGACGTAACGCTGCGGTTAGTGCAGTCTGCGGTGCATCGGGAAGTGTTATGCCGTCCGAAATTCCTTGGAGAGGTTGCGCGCGTAAGGCGGGTTGGAAATGATTGAGCCCCGAGTGCACAGCTTAATGGTGCTTTAAATACCGCTAAGCACAGGGTGCAGTGATGGGCATTGACAGTTATTGTTTGAAATCATCACTTTCCCAGGAGTAAATTACACCATGGGTCAGACACAGCGGTACCATCCCTCGTCTTGGGCTCACCAGCCGCTCCCAGAAAAAGAGGCACAATTTACACTAATTTATCACTGAAGCGGTTAATGTTATGACAGTTTCTAGCTACAGCCTTGCTGTCAGAGGATGAATCAATGTTTGAATAGCTGCCACCATATACCAAGACCAAAAAAGCAGGAACATAAAAAAGGACACACGGATTGAGCGATAAATAAGGCAATGAAGGC
>NC_061836.1:12755664-12760664 GCF_019202785.1 Penaeus chinensis
CTCACGGTCGATCTTCGGGAAACTATAAATATTAGTTGATTGACTAAACACTTTATTTTCACGTCTCTTATTTGCTGTTTCTCACCTGTCGTTTGTTTCTCCTTTCTTTTAACCTCCCCGTTCCTCTCCCTTACACACACACACACACACACACACACACACACACACACACACACACACACACACACACACACACACACACACACACACACACACACACACACACACACACACACACACACACACACACACAGAGGCACACACGCGTGTGAACACTCAATTACTCACTCTCACTCTCTCACACTCACTCACTCACTCACTCACTCACTCACTCACTCACTCACTCACTCACTCACTCACTCACTCACTCACTCACTCACTCACACACTCACTCGCTCTGGCAACGCACATTACGTAATCCTTATAATTTGCAAAGTACTCTGCTGTGTCAAAATACATGAGGAAATAGTTGAATCCATCAGTGTATATAAACGGGTTCGTGCTCTACACTAATTCTATCAACGGTTTCTCAGAACTTGTTTATCTGGAGCCATTACCGGGAGGGAATGTAATGAATTATTTTACACTCAGCATTTCCTTGTAATATCCCGGAATCAAGAAAATGTCTTCTCTCTTAAGGAATAACACGCATCCCCCCCTTTTTTTTTTTTTGAAAAAGAGTTTGAATTCACGAGGTGTTTGGGCGCGAAGTTGGTATCGTACTGATGTAGTAAGACTGACAGCCGAGGTGGGGGAAAAATGCGGAATTTACGAGGTCATTCTGCTTGATGTTAGGTATTTATATGCATGTGCGTCTTGCATTTGATTTTTTTTTTCTTTTTCTTTTTACGTTTTATTGAGGTATTGAAAGTGAATCTGTTTAGATAGGTGGAACGTTGAGGTTGATATTTCGTGTTGTTATTCTCGTATTCATTGGTTGGTCAGCTTATTTATAGGTTGGAAGTGGCTCTTACATTTCGGAGATGGGATTTTAGAACAAAATAATAAGTAAATAAAAATAAACGCGAGGAGAAAGAGAAAGGAAAGAAACCAAAACTGAAAATAGAGAAAAACATATATATTTACAACACAGAAACGTCGTAAAGCAGATGTACTGCATTTCCTCAACGACAATAAACTAATATGCTAATAGAGAAATATAATTAAAAAAAGATCGGACGACAGCGATGATTACGTGCGGCCGTGTCTTTAACCACAGAAAACATTACCATTTCCAGCTTTATTCCTCCCCCCTCACCCGCCCCCTACCCCAGCCTCCCCCTTTCAGCACGACTCTGTAATAATGGCGTTTTCTCTTTGCTTCGCTCACTTCATCGAGATAATTTATTTACTTTGCCTACAGCCGGAACACCGAGTGACGCCGCCACACCGTGCTTTTAGGAGACGTTTTCCCGTTGGCGAAAATCTGTCTTAAAAAACCCTTCGAGGGATGGATATCTTTTTCTCTTAGACTTAAAGAACGACAAGGGAAGGTAAACAAAAGAAAATCGCGCGGGCGTCTCATCAAGAACGAACAGTTAAGGACGCGAATGCTACTTTATGGCCATCGTTAAAATGTTGGTGTCATTAACAAGTTGATGGATGTGCCATGTAAATGAGTTCGATGTTTCCACCATTTTTCGGACAGGTAATGACAATCCTCGTAATCAAGTAATGAACGATGGGTAATGGTGTGTTTTTATATAACTTTTTTTTTGTGTGTGGGTGTGCGATGTGTGGCGTTCAGTTTGAATGCGTTCAATGTGATATTTTATGTGGATTTAGTTAAATGGATTAGTGGTTTCATAGGCCCTAAAGATAGGGAGATAGATAGAAAGAGCGAGAGAGAGAGAGAGAGAGAGAGAGAGAGAGAGAGAGAGAGAGAGAGAGAGAGAGAGAGAGAGAGAGAGAGAGAGAGAGAGAGAGAGAGAGAGAGAGAGAAATGACCGAAAAATAGTGAGAGATACGTGGACACATAGACAGATGGATTTTATTTTATTATTCTGCATCTGTTTTGAAATGCCTTGCGGTCTGTTTTCCGCACGTAAGTTCATGTGCAAACAGGCATCAGTAACTTATGCAAACAAGGTACTTTGGATTTTGCAGTTGTGTATTTTTAACTTTTTTTCTCCAGTTTCGCCTCAGCTTGAATTCATCCTTTGTCAAATATGGAAACTTGTTATCGTTTGAGGGCTGGTGTGTTTTTTTATAGAATATTAGCGGCAGTGCATGTGTATATTTTCTTATATCGATTATGTTGTTTCACCCCCCCCCCCCAATCGCTCGCATGTACACAAAGGGAAAGGGAAAGGTAATGGGATAAGGAGAGCGAGAGCTAGAGAAAGAGGAAGAGACAGAGACAGACACAGACTGACACAGACACAGAGTGAGAGGGAAAAGGAAAAGGGGAGGGAGAGGGAAAGGATGAGGTAGAGGGAAATGGAGGAAGAGAGAGAGAGAGAGGAAGAGCAAGAGCGAGAGCGAGAAACAGAGAAAGTTGCAGTCAAACGGACAGACACACAGATACACAGACAGGCACACAACAGACACATAAACACACACGAGCAGGTAAACAGAAAGAAACAGAAACGACAACGAAGTAATCCACACTCACTTACAGTCACACAACTCCCCCCCCCCCCCTCCCACCTGGACAGCCTCACCGGGCGAGTCTCATGACGAAGCTCTGAAGGCAGTGATCTCACAGCCGCTAAAGATCACAGGGGGCGATCCGTCTGCTGACAGCTAGCTTATTGAGGGCGCGAGATAACACTTCTGTTAGCACATTGTGACGTTAATTACTCTGTAGTGTGCGTGCGTTCGTGTGTATATTTGTGTTTTTGATGGGAGTTCATTTGTGTGTTTGGATGGGGAGGAGCGGGTAGGAGGTAGGGACCTTTGAGTGTGTGCGTGTTGTGTGTGTGTGTGTGTGTGTGTGTGTGTGTGTGTGTGTGTGTGTGTGTGTGTGTGTGTGTGTGTGTGTGTGTGTGTGTGTGTGTGAGATAGAGAGAGAGAGAGAGAGAGAGAGAGAGAGAGAGAGAGAGAGAGAGAGAGAGAGAGAGAGAGAGAGAGAGAGAGAGAGAGAGAGAGAGAGGGGTGGTAGGGAGGGAAGGAGGCAGAGAGGAAGAGAGAGGGGGAGGAGGAGGGAGGGAAGTAGATGGAGGGAGAGAGGGGGAGGAGGAGGGAGGGAAGTAGATGGAATGAGAGAGGGGGAGGAGGATGGAGGGAAGGAGATGGAGGGAGAGAGGGGGAGATGGAGGGAGAGAAGGAGATGGAGGGAGAGAAGGAGATGGAGGGAGAGAGGGAGATGGAGGGAGAGAGGGAGATGGAGGGAGAGAAGGAGATGGAGGGAGAGAAGGATATGGAGGGAGAGAGGGAGAGGAAGAGGGAGAGGGAGAGGAAGAGAGAGAGGGAGAGGAAGAGAGAGAGGGAGAGGAAGAGAGAGAGGGAGAGGAAGAGAGAGAGGGAGAGGAAGAGAGAGAGGGAGAGGAAGAGAGAGAGGGAGAGGAAGAGAGAGAGGGAGAGGAAGAGAGAGAGGAAGAGAGAGAGGGAGAGGAAAGAGAGAGAGGGAGAGGGAGAGGGAGAGAGAGAGGGAGAGAGAGAGGAAGAGAGAGAGAGAGAAAGAGAGAATGAGAGAAAGAGAGAATGAGAGAAAGAGAGAAAGTAAGAGAGTAAGTGAGAGAGAGAGAGAGAGAGAGAGAGAGAGAGAGAGAGAGAGAGAGAGAGAGAGAGAGGAAGAGAGAAAGAGAGAAAGAGAGAAAGAGAGAAGGAGAGAAAGAGAGAAAGAGAGAGAAAGTAAGAGAGTAAGTAAGAGAGTGTGAGAGTGAGAGAGTGAGAGAGTGAGAGAGTGAGTGAGTGAGTGAGTGAGTGAGTGAGTGAGTGAGTGAGTGAGTGAGTGAGTGAGTGAGAGAGTGAGAGAGTGAGAGAGTGAGAGAGAGAGAGAGAGAGAGAGAGAGAGAGAGAGAGAGAGAGAGAGAGAGAGAGAGAGAGAGAGAGAGAGAGAGAGAGAGAGAGAGAGAGAGGAAGAGAGAGAGAGAGAGAGCGAGAAAGAGAGAGAGAGAGAGAGAGAGAAAGAAAGAGAGAGAGAGAGAGAGAGAGAGAGAGAGAGAGAGAGAGAGAGAGAGAGAGAGAGAGAGAGAGAGAGAGAGAGAGAGAGAGAGAGTGTGAAACAAAGAGAAAGAGAGGAAAGAGATAGAATATGTGTTTGTATCTATGTGCAATGGCGCATGCGTAAACGAGTGTATGGAAGGCACCAGCCTATCTATCAATTATAAACCTCTGATGATGCGATCCTTCTTCATATCTGTTGTTGTAGCTGAAACGAGAGCTAGACTCTAGTGATATGCTTATTGATTGAAGATAAGTTTTGTTTTTGGAAAATTGCGGCTCGGAACCGGGCGTTGAGTTATTGCTTGTTCCCGGCCGACTTTATTTCTGGTCTCTCTTATGGCGTTTGTTATTGTAAAGGATGTTATTATTATTGCTGATTCAGATGATCGTCTATTGGCACTTCTTGTTTGTTTAATTAATCCCGATGGCATGGGGTGCGAGGCAAGGAGGCTGGGGGGGGGGGGGGGTGAGGGAGGAAGATGAAATCGAGCATGGAGGAAATTCCGAAATAAAAAGCGCAGCGGAGGGTGAAAGACAAGAATAAAAAGGGGAGGAGGAGGAGAAAGATGGAGAGAAAAGCGAGGGGAGAGTTATAAAAGAAGGAAAATAGAGGAACGGTGGTATAGAAAGGAGGAAAAGACAAAGTGGAAACGTTTATAAAAGAGAGAGAGAGAAAAAAAAAATCACGTAAGCGAAGAAAAAGAAAAAAAAGAAAGAAAAGAAAACAAATAAAAGGTGGACATACACATTTTAAATCAACAAAATCAAACATGAACCTCTAAAAGAAAGCAGGAAAAAAAGAAAAAAAGAAATAAAAACAAGATTTAAAAAAATCAGGACGAGAGAGGAAAGAAGAGACAGAGGAGGAGCAAGACAGCGAGCGAGCAGCA
>NC_061836.1:12765664-12768164 GCF_019202785.1 Penaeus chinensis
TTCCCCCTCCGCTCTCTTCTTCCTCCATCCCCCATTCTCCCTCCCTTTCCCTTCCTCTCTTTCCCTCCTTTCCATTCTTCTAGCCTTCCTTCCTTCGTCTCCCTCCCTGTCTCATCCCGCGCCGGCACAGCTGCCCAGATTCCTTCTTAAAACAATGAAGAACTAGGATCAAGAGCAAAAACGAACGGAATATTAGTGACCGAGGAAGAACGTGATTTGGATTAACAAAAATCACACGAACTTTCGTCCTGTGCTCCTGACGATAGCTATAATCTGTGCAGAAATGTTGTACATTTTTGGTTCAACATAATAATTCTTTTACCTCCTACACGCACCTGTCCCTATCCTTTAGAATCACTTTCCAACTTTTTTACTTTTCTCCATCTTCTCTTTTACTTCGCGACACCCATCCCATTTCTTCTGAGACACCTGTCGAACTCCAGCCCTTCCCTCGCTCATTTTCTGAACCGACTTACGTCCTTCACAATTGACTATTACTTGGCTTAACTGCGTAACACACCTGCCCTTTGCCCTCCCCTCACACCTGCCTCACCTCTGCCCCTCACATATTCCACTCATTAGCTCCTCACACTTCCTGCGTTTAACCGTGCATCGCCACCATCCCTCATACTGCCTATCTGCCACCCCTCCCTCTTCCTACCCCATCTTCACCGGTGCCTCATAACCAATTCTCGCGATCGGAAGAAGACCTGGCTCCTCAGAATCCCCGTGAGTGCCAAGGTCGATCCGTGGCACTCACTAGAGTCCCTTGCCGAGCGCGTCCTTGTCTCCGCCGAACGGTAGAGTGGATATACCCGGGCGCGTAAAACCTCTTAGAAATGCAAATCCAAAGTGCTCGATAATGATGATGGGTGGTGGTTATTCGGGTTAATAGTCATGTCGACTTCGACTATTAAGGCAACGCGGGTGAGGGTTATATGGGTGGGTGGGTTCGAGGGCTGACGTTGTTGGCTATGTGTTTTTGTTGTTCTTACTTTGTTATTTGTTTTTTACATGATGGGGGTTCGCTGTGTGTGTGTGAATTGTGAAATTATGTGCTAAAAGAGGGTAATTCAGTATTTTACACACGCGCGCGCACACACACACACACACACACACACACACACACACACACACACACACACACACTCACACTCACACTCACACTCACACTCACACTCACACTCACACTCACACACACACACACACACACACACACACACACACACACACACACACTCACACTCACACTCACACTCACACTCACACTCACACACACACACACACACACACACACACACACACACACACACACACACACTCACACTCACACTCACACTCACACTCACACTCACACACACACACACACACACACACACACACACACACACACACACACACACACACTCTCTCTCTCTCTCTCTCTCTCTCTCTCTCTCTCTCTCTCTCTCTCTCTCTCTCTCTCTCTCTCTCTCTCTCTCTCTCTGTAACTCGTTCCTTAATTCTAACTCCCTTTCTCCCTCCTAGGTCTTTCCCTTCCCCCCTTCCCTCTCCTCCCCCCATTCGCTTTCTTTCTCTTCCCTCTTCCTCTCCTTTTTTTCTCTATC
Organism: Penaeus chinensis; assembly: GCF_019202785.1. Lineage (NCBI taxonomy): Eukaryota > Metazoa > Arthropoda > Malacostraca > Decapoda > Penaeidae > Penaeus > Penaeus chinensis. Next base: position 12,767,272 of record NC_061836.1, read on the forward strand.
CTCTCTTTTTTTCCTCTTTTTCTCTCTCCCTTCAAACGCACGCTCTCTCTCTCACGGCCGCAAAACGAAGCACGTACGTTGCTGTCACACTACAATAGTCACAAAACTTGGTGAAACGAAACGTATTTTTACTCGTAATGACAAGGGAACTAACATGAAAACACGTAATAGCGAACAAAGATATTCACATGAAAATTACGCATCCGAATAACGATTAGAAACGAACTTGCGTGAAATCCAATAGAGAAAAAATGAAAAAAATGAAATGTAATATTAATTTAGAAGGGAAGAAAATAAAAGATAATGACGATAATAATAACGACGACGTAATTTAAGAGCAAGGGAAAGACACACACACACACACACACACACACACACACACACACACACACACACACACACACACACACACACACACACACACACACACACACACACACAGAAAGCAGAAAACGACCACAGTTAATGTTACTGATAGTAACATTAACTGTAATAATAATAGTAATAATAATAATTATTATTTTTATTATTATTATTATTATTATTATTATTATTATTATTATTATTATTATTACTATTACTATTACTATTACTATTACTATTACTATTACTACTACTATTACTGTTGTTGTTACCCTCATGACAACGCTGATAAAGATAACACTAAGAAGCCTAAGAATAAGAAGGAAAGGACAAGTAGGCGTAAGTAGCACACTGCCGAGCATCAAACGCGAGGCGAAGGAAGCAAGCCCAGCCAGCGTGTTAAGAGTGAGACAAAGACACTCGGGAACACCAAGGGCTTCGTAATGATCCCAAGGCGCCTGGGGTAGTGTCCCGGACTATCATTATATAGAAGGCTTATATCATGGGGAAGGCCACGAATCGATATTAGT
>NC_061836.1:12773164-12775664 GCF_019202785.1 Penaeus chinensis
CTGAGAATGTACAAAAGGAAAATGAAAGAAGAGAGAAGAGAGAATAGAAAAGAGAGGAGGGGAGGGGAAGTGAGGGACCTAGAATAAGTGGAATAGTCGATTGTTGTTTGTGAAGAGGCAGTGAGGACGTGGTTGTTAACGGTGAAGGGGAGGGGACGGGGAAGCGGAGGGGGGAGGGAAGGGGACAAGAGAGCGGAGGAGGGAGGGAAGCGGAGGGAAGGGAGGGAGGGAAGGCAACGGGGAAGCGGAGGGGGAAGGGAAAGGAGGGAAGAGGACAGGGGAGTGGAGGAGGGAGGGAAGAGGACAGGGGAGTGGAGGAGGGAGGGAAGGGAGGGAAGGCAACGAGGAAGCGGAGGAGGGAGGGAAGGGAGGATAAAGGACGAGGGAGCAGAGGGGTGGGGGAATGGAGGGAAGGGAACGGGGTGGTGGAGTGGGAAGGGGAAGGAGAGGAGGGGTCGGTCGAGGGGAATTGGGTTGAAGGACCACTCAGAGGTTGTAGGAACTAGACGTTGGAGGTACTGGAGGTACGGGGCCTAATTATTGGTCATTTTGCGTTGGTTTAACCTTGGCCTGGTATGATGGAGAGTAGTTGGGGGGAGGGAGATGGAAGGGGGGGAGGGAGGAGAGGGGGTGGAGGCAGAGAGGAGCGTGGGTTAAGCGAAGGTGATGAAGTCTTTAGATTTTTTTTTTTTTTTTTTTACTTATTTATTTTGTTTAGCCATCAGCAAACTCGGAACACACGTGTGGCTGACGTTGCGTAACTGGTGTGTGTGTGTGTAGTTTCTCTCTTCGTAATTTCGTAAGTAGCTGCAACGAAACATGTGGCCTTCTATTACAACATGAGTGATGATGGTAATGGTGTTTATGATGATAATGATTGATGAAACCTAATGATAGTTTGTTTTTAATTATTTACGTGTAGTGATATAATAAATGACAGAAAACTAAGGGTCAAAACGACAACAAACAACCTAAGTATCAACAACAACAACAACAATAATGAAAATAATACCAAAATTTAGAGTCGACTTTACGAAGCTGCTCCCAATTGTACTGATACTTCAGTCAAATCTCATAATCTCACATTATCAAAAGTAAGCCAAGCATTTGTATCCAAACTGTAGATGAACAATTTTCATTATTGTATGGCTTATTCGTAAATTGAGGCAGCTGTGTTATGGCCTACATTTGACGGGGGTTTTCGTATGCAAAAATATATAAATAGAATGTTTGTATGTCCTGTGTTAGTAATTTTCCGTTTGCTTATTATTATTTATTATTTATATCATGCATATGTATCGTATATTTTGTTTCCTCTATACCGGGGTGTGTACAGTTCCCCCCGTAAATATATCATAATTTTCTACATTTCCCTCTGATTTTAATACATGCACGTTATATTTATAGATAGAACATATATATCGGTGCAGTGTTATTAGTCGATAAGTTGTTGCTAATCCAGATTGATACTAAGTGGCGCTATATTACTTTGCAGGTGTGTGAGGCAGCTGGACAGTGTAGCGCTGAGCCCGCCGTGCGACGTCCAAGTACTGCGTTAGGACGTAACCTCATGATTATTTGAAGGTAAATGGTCGCCTGGGGCAGACAGACCACAGAGTGACATTTGAGAATTTTTACCTCATTCGAAGATGGGCCGTGGAGGGCGGGTAGGGGTGAGAGGGGAGGGGTAGGGGGGTGGGGAGGTGGCAGGCATGTCTGGTTCTGGAGGGAAAGAAGTTTGTCTGTTTTATTTGACCGGCTTTCTTGTTAAACGAAGATGGGATTGCTTGTAGACAAAGGCGTAAGTGCATCCCGTGCAAGGCAGAGACTAACCCAGTTCAAGTCAGCGCGCGGAGGTTCTGCCACGGGCGCCCTTCCGAGAGAAAAAAATCTTTTTCGATCTTATTACGATGGAATTTCGAGTTTACATCCGATCACATTATAAAAGACAGTCCGTTTTTAGAATATTGATAGTCGTAAAAAGGGGCTTAACTGAAGTATCATGCATGAAATTATAATCCCATACGATCTGAGGAGAGAAAAACACCGTCGCAATTTTTTAGAATGTAGATGAGGAGAGGGAAAAAGAGGTGGAATTATTTTTTAAGTATAATTAAAGAAATGAGAATAAAAGGGATAATACAAGGTAAACTGAAACTATTACTTAGTCAAACTTGCGCGCGACTTGTCTTTTCTTCATAAAGTCGTAAAACTTCCATCGATTACTCAGATTTTAAAATTGCCGTCCCATAATGAATCAGAAACTACTATAACCAAAATCCTCCACAAGGAAAAAAACTCTATTAATGCAGAAAAGAAAATTCCCTGCCACCATAAACTTTCCCTTACGATCCTTTACATAAATGAACTGAATTCCTTTCTGAAAGTGATCAAAAGTTTGAGGTTGTGCGAACTTTAGCGTCTGATCTCGGACTGGTGTCTGTTGTAAATGTGCCGTTGCGACCCAACTTCGCCCCGGTAAAGACTCTCTCTGGACCTT
>NC_061836.1:12783164-12785664 GCF_019202785.1 Penaeus chinensis
GCCGAATATTTGATTATTCGTACCCGTAGCTTCCACCGGCGGTCAATGGCGGTATTGTCGCTGTGCAGTATAGCACGGTAGCTTTATATTTAAAAAGGAGAAAGAGGCTAAAAAAAGAAAGAAATGGCTTAAAAAGAAAGAAAAATAAAGCTTCCTCCTTGCTTGAACAGTTTTACCAGAAACGTTGATGTAACATGGTATTTGACATGCCCCGTGTACTTGTACTAACATGCACATGTGCGCACATATAGTGAACAACTAAAGAGAGCGAGAGAGGGGGAGAGAGGGAGAGAGAGAGAGAGAGAGAGAGAGAGAGAGAGAGAGAGAGAGAGAGAGAGAGAGAGAGAGAGAGAGAGAGAGAGAGAGAGAGAGCAAACTTAGAAACGGTATTATAGCCAAAGAGCTCGAGCACCAGAATTTTAAAACCATCTCTTTCTCTCTCTCTCTCTCTCTCTCTCTCTCTCTCTCTCTCTCTCTCTCTCTCTCTCTCTCTCTCTTCTTCCTTCCTTCCTTCCTTCCTTCCTTCCTTCCTTCCTTCCTTCCTTCCTTCCTTCCTTCCTTCTTGCCTCCCTTCCTCCCTCCTTCCCTCCCTCCCTCCCTCCCTCCCTCCCTCCCTCCCTCCCTCCCACCCTCCCTCTTTCCCTCCTTCCCTTCTTATCTCCCTTTCTCCTTCCCTTCTTCTCTCTCTCCCTCCCTCCCTCCCTCCTTCCTTCCCTCCCTCCTTCCCTCCCTCTCTCCCTTCCCTTCTACTCTCCCTCCCTCCCTCCCTTCCCTCGCATTAAGGCAAAAACAACCTTACCGCCCCCGGAGCAAACAGAATCCTCGGCGACGCGGCGGTGGCTCTCGATGGCGTCCCATATGGCACAAGTTTGGCTCCGATGACGCTGCCCCCACGATCGAACTCCGAGGGACAATTACGTAGTTCTTAGCCTTCTTCAGGTCGACCTCACAAATGGGTTTTTACAATCATTTAGAACCCGAGATTGTTTTTTTTTCTTTTTCTGACTCTGCCCCCCCCCCCCTTTTTTTTTTTTTAGTAATTCTCTCGTAGAAGCTTTTTTGAGAATAGAGGCAGCCTCTCAGGAATATTATTATGATGGTGTTTTTTTCTTGATTTAATTGGTATCCATGGCTTTTAGTGTGAGTGCATAGGTGTAATTTTTTCTTGGGGGGGCGAGGAGGGGGGTTGGTAGGGGGTTCTGTGTTCTAGGGGGCATAGAGGGGAAGGGGGTGGGCTCTTGGAGAAATTAAGAGGCCATAGTGGTTTTATTAAAAGATCCTCGGCTGGAGATTCTTTTCTGGTGTAACGAGAGAGCCGTGTCTGTATTTTTTTTTTTTTCGTTTCCAAGAGAAAGTAGGAAGACCAATTTAAAAAAAGGGACGTTTCAGCATTTCTTAATCTCTTTTAACCTTATCATTTTACCCACCATTTCCCCCCCTTTCCTTTTGGATTTGTCTCTTATCCGAAAAAAACGAAGCTAGTAAAGTTGGCAAACTAATTCCGAAAACGTGATGACGCAACCGAGGCCGCATAATTGAAACAGCCAAGCCTTCCCTTCCATAGCCGAGGCCCGGCGACCCCTCCCTTGCCTGTTACGTAACCCGTTCACTCCAATTACAAAGTCAGTGTTGCATTAGATAAATATAATTTCCCGGACAGCGCCCGTGTTTTCGGGGGAGGAAGAAGACGCGGCCGGACCTCCTCTCCCCTCCCCCTCCCCCTCCCCCTCCTCAAACTTATAGTAATAGAAGGGATGAGCCTGAAAGCTATTAGACTGTTGGTGCTTTATTGCCAAAGTTTCTTCAAGCGAAGGACATGAAAATCCTGAAATTACGGTAATAGAATGTATAGAGGTACAAAGAACTGGCGGAGGCTTCTTTATGGATTGTTTATTTTAATGGTGATATGTAAGTCTCGGTCTCGGGCGAGGCAGGGAAGGGGAGGCAGGCCGGATTTCCCTCGGCCAGTTGAAGAAATTCGATTTTAGTGTATTGGCCGAGCGGAAGCATGGGTGGCGGCCCGGGTGTTAGTCACCGCTCCCGCCTGTGGCCAGTGGGGCAGAACAGGACGAATATAAGGCCAGAGGAACCTTTATTTTAGCGTTTTATGGGAAAGTACGACTGCGGGAAGTTGTAACTGTGTGATAGAGGGAATAAGGGGTAATATTTATTTAATGGGGCAGCAAAAGGGAGAGTTGAAAAAATATCGCTTTGTTGCTAAAAGGGCGAAGCCAAATCCAATGAACTGGATAAAGTCTTACAAACAGTTCAGTCGACCTTATTTGTAGACAAATTATTATTGAAGAAAGACAGGGCATACGGTGGCATTTGAGTTTATATTTGGTATCAGCTGGCATACTGTAGCCAGTTCTCTGTCTAAAATATTAGATAGAAGTATTATGTAACATTAAACCTTGGGTCAAGAACAGACTTTATATTTTTACTGATACGGGTTTGCTACTCATATGCATATTTGGTGATTTTTTGTATGGTTCAATAT
>NC_061836.1:12788164-12793164 GCF_019202785.1 Penaeus chinensis
ACCGTTCGTCTATAGTCCTTTACTCGCTGGTCGTAACATAAATATCCCCTTCCTTCTCCGTTTTAAGGGATGTGATGGGCTGGTGATATATTCTCTCATTAATGTCTTAGGAATTCACAAGAAGACTCCCCCCCCTCCGAACCTCCTGCCTCCCCCACCCCCCATTATCTCTCCGGTTGAATTCCCTCAATGTGTGTATTATTTTATTGACCCGGCTGCTCTTGATGCTTTTTCCTTACTCCTTCCCCATTCTTTTCTTTGCCCTCTTTTTTTTCTTCTTCTTCCTCCGCCTCCTCCCTTCCCCCTTCCCTTGTCGTCTTTCATATTATCTCTGTACCATCTCGTATTTTTTTTCTCCCCTCTGCTTTTTCTCTCTCTTCGTAATATATCCGTTTCTCTTGTGCGTGCGTGCATTCGTTTTTGGTGCACGTAAGAGGGAAGTTACTGCCTTGTGTTCCCTTCGTACATTAGTTAAGATTAATTAAAGAAGAACAAATAAAGGAGAAAAGAGAAGGTGTCCGTAACTCAGAGTTAGAGAAAACCGTTGTCACAGACCGGCCGGAGCTCGCAGTTTTATCGTGTAAATCCGGCGAATTATTGTAGATAAAAATCTCCACAAGATTGCATGTCCAAAAAATTACAAACGCCACTTGTAAATCTACGAAGAGAGTCGAGTTGTACATACAAACTAGCGGCGGGATGGCAGAGGGAGGGAGGGAGGTTGCGTAGCGGCTGTCGGGCGGCAAGGGAGGCGCTCCGGGGCTGTGAAGGATAGGGGAATCTGTAGTGATAGCCGGGTGGGCCGTAGTGTTATGTAGTGGCTAACTGACTTGCGATACAGAGTTGAGGTATTTCGACACTCGCGTGCTATGGTGATGGATGGGGATTATGGGGAAGGGGAGGCGATTTGTCGTGCTGGTGAGCAGGACGGTTGTAGAACAGGAATGCTATAATGGTGATGGCCAGGAACGGCTTGTTTGTTAGCGCGAGAGAACTGTTTGCCGGAGAGGGCGAGTGGAACATGTCGAAGTGCAATGTTAGTTTTGACAATGGTAAAAGCCGTTGCAGGATTTCGTAATGGTGATATTATTACCATTGGCTACCAGGGTGCGGAGGATGTTTCGGCAGTGGGTCGAGTCGTAGAATGTTGATGAATGTAGGGATGGGTCGTCTGACTGAGTATCTGTGAGTACTTGTGTAAGTGCGTCTTATAAAGAATTCGACTGGCTGTTTATGCAGGAATGGTGAGCGGATTTTAACCCTGTTATTTCAAAACAGCGGGAGAACTGCCATTTTTAAGAGGGTTATTTTTCTTGTATTTGCGTGCAGTGAGACATACTGACGTACATGTGGGCATAAGCATATACTATACTAATAAACGAAGTAGACAAAAGCAACGGCAGAAGTATGTGACAGATCTGTAGGTGACTCGCATCCCACAGATATCAAGCATCTTTGCCCCCACCCGCATTGGAAAGAGAATAGAGAGAGAATGAGAGAGAGGTAGATAGAGAGTGAGTGAGAGAAAGAGGAAACTGTTAGTCATAGCATAAATCTGCTGTGATTGAGCTGATAACAGTCTGCTTTCGACATCCCGTGTGCTTTATTTTAGTGTCGTGTCAGAGGAACTCTGGCGCGGGCGGGGGAGAGGGAGACAGACAGGTATTTTCCATCGTTCGGGGAAACATCAGCTGATCCCTGTCCCACTGAACTGATTGCTTCTCTGTCAGCTTGTTAATGACGCGCTAGTGGATGTAAGTGGGAGAGGATCATTGACGTCTTTTCTTCTGCCTTGGTGATTACAGCTAATGCTTATCCATCTGTCAGCACCATCATCATTATTATCACTAACGATTTAGTGCCATTGTCAGTAAGATCGATTTCTCCTCCTGGGCAGCGCGTAACGATTGGTAGAAAACATAAAAAAGAAAAAAGAAATTAAATTCGCAAAATAAAGACGAAACTATGTAAGATAGAAAATGTCTGCGCCAAATGGAACTAGTACTTTTACCTCATCAGCAAGGAATCAGGGGGACGACCAAACAACTCTTCATAGCCCAAACTTCTTGAAAATGCAAATTAGATTCTTGTAGCTGGTGGTTCCTCGGACAGTGTGAATATTTATTGGCGAGTGACTTGTATAAGTCAACCTTCTTGACGACTGCCGGTTGCTCCGTGTTAAGGATATATGAATAGATAAGATCTCCCACTGTTCACCCCAGAATAACTGTTCTCCGTTAAGTCTTGAGAGGGTGGGAATTATCATGCGAGGAGGGAGGGCGGCCTGGGGGAGAGGGGATGGGAGGGAACGGGAAGATAGTTAAGAAGAAGGATAAAAAGAAGAGTGGGGAAGGAGAGGGGAAAGGTGAAGGAAAAGGAAATTGTGACTAATGAAAAAAGATGGTGGGGGGTGACGTTGAGAAAAGGAGAGAACGACAAGGTGAAGAAAAAAAATCGAAAAGAGGTAGAATGAAAGAGATAACGAGGCTTGTCAGGAAGGAAAGAAATGGAAAGGAGGAAGGAGGGAAAAATAAAGAGCGTAAGAGCGAAAAAACAAGCCCCCGTTTTTGCAGACTTGTAAGCCTGGGACAGTCTAATGACGACTCGGCTTAATATAAATGTTGTTGGTCTTCTCGCGGTAATTATTCAACCGTAAAGAAGTTGGGATATTGCCTCTTAGACTTTAGCCATAAAAAGAAGTTATCATTTAACAGTCCCGGGCCCGGGGAGCTTCACCCGGCGTAATAACTAGAATCTACAGGCGTCTAACTTTTAACTGATACCACATTACAAAACTCCCGGGATAAATCCGCAACGGGAAGAAACTGTCAACTACTAGGGGGAAAATGTTACTTAGGGGGAAGGAAGCAAGATGCTCCCGTGTAAAAACTATTAGATATATCTAGGCGTAAATGTCTTAGTTAGGAGTCTTAGAAGAGGAAGAGGGTAGGGGAAGAGGAGGGGAAGGAGAAGGAGGAAGAGGAGAAAGAGAGGAAGGCCGGGAAGCGGAGGGGACTAGGGGGTAAGAGAGGGAATAGAGGGGGAGTGAGGGGTGAGAGGGGGAGGAGAGGGGGTAGAGGAAGAAGTTGGGGGGATGGTGTTAAGGGAATGGTCGTTTAGAGCAAGTGTTTAAGGGCCTTGGAGGGATAGTGGGAGGAGGTCACGTAGAGCAAAAGAAAGAACTTATTTTGTTGAAGGGAAAGGAAGGAGGTGGAGGGAAGTGGAGGAAGGCAGGGGACAAAGAATAGAAGATGGGGAAAGGAACGGAGGGAAGGAGAGGGAGGAGGGTGAGAGGAAAAGAAGATAGGGAGTAGGGGAAGAAGGAGAGAAGAAACAAAGTTGTAAACGTGGGGAACTACCGAAGGAGGGGAGGCGAGAACAGGGAAGAATGCTGGTAATATTGTAGGAACGGAAGATTGAAAGGGGAAAAATAAGGGCATAGGATAGGGGAAGACTAGAGGCATGGGAGGAGGAAAAGGAAATGCAGAAGGGTTTAGAGGGCTGAGGAGAGAGAAAAATAAGAAAACTATAGATATACATTCGTACATACTTTTGTGTGTTCATGCATGTATTACACACACACACACACACACACACACACACACACACACACACACACACACACACACACACACACACACACACACACACACACACACACACACACACGCACACACACATATACATACACACACACACATATACATACACACACATACACACACATACACACATACACATACACACACATAAACACACACAAACGCACAAACACACATACACACAGACTCGCTCCTGTGCGAAAGGGAAAGGATAGAGACCAGAAAAACACACAAATTAAAGTTTACGGAAAAAACAAGACGGCAAGAGAGGCAATGCATCAAGAGACGCATGGCTATAGAGGCGCAGTCGGACCGCCCAAGTAAGTGATGGGGACGGAGTGACAGATATATCACCTGCAGTTTACATTCCTCTTTCTTAATCAAACGTCGAAAGCTTCATAAAGAGAGGGCGAGGCTTTAGGCCTGTCTGTGGAAGGGGAGCTGCCTGTTTTCTTTGTCTTCTCTCTGTCTATCTGTCTGTCCTTCTGTCTCTTTTTGTCTCTTTCGCTTTCTCTTTCTCTCTCTTTCTCTCTCTTTCTCCCTCTTTCTCCCTTCCCCCCTCTCTCTCTCTCCCCCCCTCTCTCTCTCTCTCTCTCTCTCTCTCTCTCTCTCTCTCTCTCTCTCTCTCTCTCTCTCTCTCTCTCTCTCTCTCTCTCTCTCTCTCTCTCTCTCTCTCACACACACACACACACACACACTCACTTCTCTCTCTCTCTCTCTCTCTCTCTCTCTCTCTCTCTCTCTCTCTCTCTCTCTCTCTCTCTCTCTCTCTCTCTCTCTCTCTCTCTCTCTTTCTCTCTTTCTCTCTTTCTCTCTTTCTCTCTTTCTCTCTTTCTCTCTCCATCCCCCTCGTTCACTCTCTCCTCTTTCTTTCTTTCTCTTCCTTTTTCTCTCCGTCTCCATTGCGACTCCGCCTGAGAGCACCCTAGGGCGAAAGGGGCCCGGAGGTCAGAAGTGTCGTGGCTCTAAAAGAGGTTTAGGTTGTTACAAGAGATTGGGATGTTACAAGGCGAATGAGATGTCGTACGTGGGTCTCCTCCTATGTAGATGGGATTAATGTACAAAAAGGAGGCGCTTACAAGGTGGAACAGCGCATATAGGACAATGCCCCGAAAAGGTTTTAAGTGTTAGGAAAACAAAGGTTGAAGAATGGTTAAGAGAGAAGCTTGTGGTATTTGATTTTTTTTTTTCGTCTGGATGCTCGGGTATTTGGAGGTTGGGGAGGTGAGGAAGAGACGAGTGCAATGTCCGAATGAAATGCCATAGAGGGAAATATTAATGAATAATTTCTTTTGATGTAGTCATTTTGTGGAAGATAAAAAAAAAGGAGATAGGCGAGATTGAGAACTAAGATGATATCGCAGACGAGTGATGAAATCCGCATGATATAAACGTGGT
>NC_061836.1:12800664-12803164 GCF_019202785.1 Penaeus chinensis
ACCAGTAAGGATAGTTAGAAGAGCAGTGATTAAAATAATGATAATGTTGATATGTACTCAGTGATTATTACAACCATCGATATTACTGTTATCATTATAATGTAGTTCATAGCTTCATTAACGATACATTCACTACGAAAGACTCATTCATTTAGCGTTATCCAGCCGCCTCCTTCCTCTATGCGGATAGCGTTTTAAACCTCATAGGCGCCCGAAGACTGAACTCCTTCCCTCACACCGTCTGTCCGTCATGGCATGCGATCATCTTTTTTATTTTCAATGTTCCCGCTATAGTTAGTTTCCAAGACACGTAGTCCCACCCCTCTCCGCTCTCCCTTTCCTCACAGGCCTCCCTTAAACATTTACCCAAGACATTGCTTCCCTCTTTTAAATGTCTCAACGGCTGCCCACTTCTTAAATATTTTAGGTGGTCCGTCCCATCGCTTTGCTATCGGTGTTTGTCCTTTTTTTTTAAGTAGTGCGAGAGTCCCAGACCCTTCTGTTGGACTCCTGTCTACCTGGTCTGTGAGCATTCATTAACCTGCCCGACTGGTCTTTTCATTATAGTTTTGTCTTTCTTTTTATTATTGTTTCCTTGTCTCTGTCTCTGTCTCTGTCTCTCTTTCTCTCTGTCTCCCTTTCTCTTTGTTTCTTTCTTTCTCTCTCTCTTTCTTTCTTCTCTCTCTCCTCATTTTTCTTCTCTTTATCCCTGTTCTCATTCTTGTCGTTTATCTTATTATCTTCTTTCCTCCTCCTCCTTCACCTCCCCATGTTCCTCCTCTTTATAAAGTCAATAACACTGAACGACCTTGTTAAATGTTCTGAAATAAAAGTCAGTTTTTATTATTATATTTAGCAAAAGTTAAAGTTACAATTATTAAAGCACGAATAGAGTCTCTCTCTCTCTCTCTCCTCTCTCTCTCTCTCTCTCTCTCTCTCTCTCTCTCTCTCTCTCTCTCTCTCTCTCTCTCTCTCTCTCTCTCTCTCTCTCTATCTATCTATCTATCTATCTCTCTATCTCTTTCGCTCGCTATCTATCTATCTGCCTATCTACCCATCTATCCATGTCACGCACACATACACACATGCGCGCACGCACTCGCATGTATACAACTCGTCGAACATCATTCTAACCTTCAATATGAACATTTCCCCTTCAGCTGTTCAACCAAGCGTCCCCACACACTTGCCTTGCGTTTTCCACACTGCAGACTCATCTGGCTGATCATTAACCTTCGATCCAACACGTGCATGCACAAGAGCCCTTCCCCCTTCCCTTCCTTCCTAGTACCCTCCCTTCTTCCCTCCACCTCTAGGGCCCTTCCTCCTTTCCTTCCTTGTAGTAGTTCCTTCTTTCCTTCCTCCTTAGTCCCTCCTCCAACCATCACTTGCTAGCACCCTCTGCCTCCCTTATGTCATCCCCCGTCCCTCTCTTCCTATTAGCCGCCCTCCTTCCTTAGTGCATTCCCCCATTTCCTCCTTTATTAGTATACGCTCCCTTCTCCCCACCCTTATAGGTACTCAGTTCCTATTTCCTTCCTCCCTTAATACCTTCTTCCTTATTCCCTTCCTTCCTGGTAACCCTCCCTCCTTCCTCTCCCATTCCCTCCTCCCTCTCCCTAGAAACCTGCTCCCACTTCCCCCTCTTCTCGTTATCCTCTCCACCTTTCCTGCGTCCTCTACCCCCCCCCCTCTCCCTCCCTTCCCACCGCCTCTTCCCTCTCCCCATACCCCACCCCACACCCGGCCTTAATAATCACAGGTGTATTCGAAAGACATCGCAGAGCCAACTCTAGCCGTGACACCATCTCGACTGTGTTCGAAAGCGTGTACTCTTCGTTATGTATTGGGAGACTAAGTGTACAGCCGTCCGCACCGGGCGTTGTACTCTGATCGATTTTACGTTACTTGTCCTTGCACTACAAAGGCGCTTAATTAGGTATAGGGAGACCCGCATGTGTGTGGGTGTGTGTACGCAGAATACGTGTGCGCGTTGTGTTTGCTGTAGTGTGTGTGTGTGTGTGTGTGTGTGTGTGTGTGTGTGTGTGTGTGTGTGTGTGTGTGTGTGTGTGTGTGTGTGTGTGCGTGTGTATGCGTATGCGTATGTGTCCGTGTCCATGTATTTTTTCTGTATCTGCATCAGTGTCTGGCTGTCTGTTTCGCTTATTCTGTGTTTGTTTAAGTTTGATTTTACTCTCATTCTAATCCTTTCTTTCATAGTTACACCAAAACACACCTACACGAGAGCAAAGAAAAGAAAAAAAAAAGTGAGAACACATGATACTTGAATCCCAGCCAGATATGTCTCGGAATGATCATTCGATTAGTAATACATATCAGGAATAAGTGAATGGCTCAGCGGGAGAAAAACAAATCCATAAATAGTGCGGCTCAAGTGAAGCTCGAGCGAGGTCGCGGAAGCTGACTCCGGTGAATGGCAACTTAGGGGCTGTGTGGAGGTCTCTCTGTCTGTCTGTCTGGCTGTTTGACTCTGCCTTTG
>NC_061836.1:12805664-12808164 GCF_019202785.1 Penaeus chinensis
TAATTTCTCCAGACTTCTACTTTAAAGGGCATTCGGAGAAACTGGGGAAACTTTGCTTATTGCTCAGAAGAGGTTTGGAAGAATGATTCTTGGCTCTCTCGGAGTTGTCGTACGAGGCGGAGGGTGAAGTGTGAATGAAGTTCTCTCGGAGGGGACAACGATGTACAGGTAATGCACATTGTACACTGTGCTGGAAACGTACATCAGAAGACGAAGTCAAGGTGGATAATTTACGTGATCATGTTTTATTTGTTATGTTTGAGTATTGTTTTATCTTTTTGTTAACTGAAAACTGATTGAGTTATTTGCATCTAGATAGGCCATATATGTACGTAAACAACATTCACAGGGTAGTAGGGTCAACGATGCCCTAAGTGCCATGAGCCTCTCCCTCTCCTCGTTCGCCCCACTTATCAAAGTCACAGTCGCACGCCACGTAGAAATTATGCCGGTGCACTAGTATCGAAGCTTAAGCAGTGGGTGCAGAAGTAGGAGCATGGGAGTGTGAAGATGAGATGGAGGAGGAGGAGGAGGAGGAGGAGGAGGAGGAGGAGGAGGAAGAGAAGGAGGAGAATGAGGAGGAGGAGGAAGAGGAGGAGGAGGAGGAGAAGGAGGAGGAGGAGGAGGAGGAGGAGGAGAAGAACAAGAACAAGAACAAGAACAAGAACAAGAAGAGGAGGAGGAGGAGGAGGAGGAGGAGGAGGAGGAGGAGGAGGAGGAGGAGGAGGAGGAGGAGGAGGAGGAGGAGGAGGAGGAGGAAGGCGGAGTTGGAGGCAAAGGCGAAGGAAGAGGGGGATAATGTAGAGACAGAGGAAGAGCGGAAGGAGGTGGAGGCAGAGAAAGTGTAGGAGAAAGGTTAGTAGGAGGAGGAGGTGCCTAGGGAAGAAGAGGAGGAGGAGGCTGAAGAGAAGGAGAAGGAGGAGGAGGAGGATGGTAAGCGCGAACAGGAGCATCCACATGGCCAGGCAGGAGCGGTGATCAACCTCTAGTCCTCTGCTACTGCACTGCAAATCCTCTATTAAACTTGAAGACAGGGCCTCGCCGTGCCACGTGAGCTACTGGAATGTATATTGGCCCTTTGTGCTGGGCGAAACACCCGCGCGGATTTATACCACTTGAGGGATCCAAACTATGATTTTAGTCTTGGATGTCTACCGTGAACACTCGATTACCAGTGGATGTGTTCATGGTACAAATGCTGCCTTGTATACCAGCGCCAATGTCGTTCCTGAACGGGGTTTAGTTTTGTGGTCAGTATGCAGGGACGTCGGGGCATGCGGAATCAGTTTTATTGAAGACTCATCGGGTATACAGAACGAGCCTCCGTGTCCCCGTCGTTTGTGTTTGTGTGTGCGTGTGTGTGTGTGTGGGAGGGGGGGGGGGAGGCTGATTGGATGGTTGGTTATATAGTTGTTCTTGCTCATGAGAGTATACGAAGATACTTGCAAATATGCATTATAAAATTTGAATCCGCAGTCACTGTGCATGATGTACAAAAGATGCTCCATGTGTAACATCACATCATCCATACGCTTTGGCTACACTGGACGTACACAGGGTCACCCCATGTGTTGGCTACACTGGGGAGCGTGCGCAGGTCCACCGTTTTCGTTAATCCTGTTTATGTATCGGTTCCCGCCATTTTGGGCCATTGTGTTGACCGGTCACGGAATTGCTTCAGAGTGGATGGGATTCCTGAACGCAACTTCTTTTATGTTTTTATGTTTTTTCTTTTTGTTTTGTGTAAGGGGGCTCGTTCATTTTGGGGCGTTTTTTTATTGCGATAGTTGTTATGGGTAGTTTCTTCTTATAGGAATTGTTCTTGGCGTTTTTTGTATTCAACGGTGAGGGATTCTTTTTTCTTTTCGAGCTCGCCATATATTTTTCATTTTCATTTTATGAGGACGGAATCTTTATTGAAATATTCCAAACATGTTTCGGTACTTCAGCGCGACACCTCCTTAAAAAAAAAAAAAAAAAAAAAAAAAAAAAAATTACGCCGTCTCAGCTTTACGTTTATTCCGCTGAGAAGAGAGTGAAGAAGAAGGGGTTGCGACGCAGGACGCTTTTATCTCGTTGTCAGCTTCAGAAACGTGAACGCACGCCGGGCAAGATGCGCGGAGAGATAAGATAAGCAAGACGAGACGTTTGCTGACGGACGGCTTGCCCCTCGCGCCGCCTTTCAATAATCCTCGGCCGAAGTAGGACCCATAACTTCCTCACGAAGAATCCCGACCAAAGAATCCCAACATGTCACGTCGATACATCAAGATGATACGAAGAAAAGTGCCATTAAAAGAAATATACGAGGGGACAATTCAAAACAGATGACGCATAAATCTAGCCAAGCTTAGCAGAAACAATAGCCTTTAATGGCCCACGCAGAGAAATCTTCCCCCCCCCCCCCTCGACATTAGCGGCGGGTTCAGGGAGCGGGTTGAGCCCCCTCTCCCTCTCTCTTCTCCCCCTCCCTCTTCCCCTCTCCTCCCCCCTCCCTCTC
>NC_061836.1:12815664-12823164 GCF_019202785.1 Penaeus chinensis
TTTTCCTTCCACTTACCGGCTCCCAATTCGCTTTTGTCCACTTTTTGACTCCCATTTCTTGGCCTTTTCCTCCGCCCACGCGTTTTCCTCGCCGTATTTTTGCCTCCGCTCTCTATTTCTTCCACACGCACGCCTCTGCCCACGAGGACTTCCACGCCCACACGGATCTTTTAGGCGTGTCCTTGTTTTCTGGTCTTGCTTCACGTGCCCTAAACCCTTTGTAGTGTGCTCTTGTAGTCGCACTCGCAAGTTGGCCTTCCCTCTTACACCTGCCTCCCTCTTGCTCGTTTCTAGCTTCTGTATTTTCTCATTTTGTTCTTTTTCTGCCTCTCTTTTCGTTTGTTTTTTTTTGTTTTTTTTAATTGAAAATGCGTACTGCGAAAGCTCATTTTCTTGCTTCTTCTCGTGGTCAATCATTTCATTATGTCTCTTTTTTTTTTGTCTCCCTCTACTTGTTTTTTTGTTTTTTTTCCCTGCTATCCTCCGTTCTTCGTATCTCCATTCGTCCTTGGCCGTCGCATCTATCAGTTTCTTTTCCATTTCATATTCTTCCTCCCCTCTACCATTTTCTCTGTCTGCCCCCCCCCCCCTATCATTTTCTTCCGTTTCTCCTTCCAGCCTCATTTTCAGTCCCTCTCTCATCCCCCCCGTCTCTCTAAGGCTTAGTCTCCGCAGTCCCTCGTCCCTTCGCCTCCCTCCTTCCCTTCCTCCCTCCCCATAGCTCCCCTTCCTTCCCTACCTCCCTCGCTCCCTCCCTCCGGCTCCTCTTCCCTCCCTGCCTCCCTTGCTCCCTCCCCCTGCCTCTCCAGGGCTCAGTCTCCACATCCCTGTCCTAACTACCTACACTTATCCGCCCACTCTTCTCCTCCCCCTCTTCCTTCTTCGTCTTCTTTTTCTTTTTTCTTCTTCTCCTTCTCTCCCTTTACTTCTTTCTCCTCCTTCTCTTCCTCTCTCACTTCCTCCGCCCTTTCCCCATACTCTTCCTCCTTCTCCATTTATTTTTTTCTCCTCTTCCCCCTCCTCTTCCTTTTTCTTCACCTTCTTCTTCTCCTGCTCTTCCCGGATCATCACCATTGCACCGTTTCCCGTCTCCATTTCTTTCGCAACCATTTCCTCTTTTCATATCCGTTGCTCTTTTTTCTCGCCCAGTTCTTGGTTATTTGTTATTCTCTATTTTATGTTCATTTTTTGTAATGCTTTCGCGTCTTCTTTTAATTTGTTAGAATGTTTACTTTTTTATCTTTCTCATTTTGCTCGACGTTCCTAAACATATTCCGTCATATATTTCGTTTGCTTATGTTTCCGACCATAGTTATACGATTTTTAAAATCCCTTTATTATGTGGTCATTGCATCATTTTTTGCCGGCCATTATCATTTTTATCGTATTTTTTTATGTATCATCACATACACATTTTTTTTTTCTTTTCTGTTTTTCCCTCCGCCGATTCCACCATCTTCCCCCATCGAGCTCATCTCCCTTCCTCTTGGCTTCTCCCACTCTCGTATTTCCCCTTTTCTTACCCCCTCCTCTTCTCTCTCCTTCCCTTCCTTTGGGTGCCGGTTGAGGAAGACCATTTAGGTGACGAAGCACGAGCGACGCCCCACCACGAAGGTATTCCACAGTGCCATGTTATTGCCTTCCTCCCCAGCTGCTAGTGTGGTGCTTGTTGTGGAGGCGGAGAGAACGAGGGAAGGAGTGGGGTTCAGTTCCACCCCTCACAGTGGGAAGGTTGTGGGGGTCTTTCCTGTGAGGTTGTGGAAAAAAAGAAGGTTGAGCTCTTAGTATGAGGTGGGGTCTCTCGTGGGTTTGACATGGGAGGTATCGGGTCCAGCTGTTACTATGGAAGCCTTAATGTGGAGTTGGAAGAGGGAGTGGGGTTGATTCTCCCATACAGGGGTTGTTGTTTTTTATCCTTTTTTTTTTTTTAAGAGAAGTTTTTTTTTCCTGATGAGGGCTTGAGTCCTTGTTGCATAACGGGTACCTTCCTAGAGTGGGGGTTGGGATCATTTCGTGTTGTGGGTCTCTTTTAAGGGGGCCAGGATTTGACTTTTTTGTAGCGAGGACTGTTATAGGGAGGTAATGTGGGCGGGCCATTTATTCAAGGGAAAATTATGGGGACTTAATAATTTCACTTTTAGTATTTCCATTGTTGCCTTTGTCTTTTATACACAGTACTTATGGGCGAGGTGCCTCCTGCAATGTCCGAGCAATATGGAGAAGCCAGGTCATTGCTGCAAGAGCTGGTCCCCTGATTTAAGAGCTCGCGTCTTATTATAAAGGTTTGGGCTTTTATACTGAGAGGGAGAAAAAGGCCTGTCAATGACCACAAAGAAAGTAATGAAATAATAAAATCCTTATTCGAGTGATAAAATCCCCCAAACCTCTTCCGCCCTTTAGCAGAGAACAAGGCCTTTGTTAGTGTGTGGGTGTGATGGTCGTAGCTGCTCATTAAAGGATTTTTTTTTTTTTTTTTAATGTCCCATACCTCTTTCAGGTTGCTGTACAGGCAGCATAGTAATTGGTTAGAGGTAACAGTAGCATGGACACCGTATGGTAAATTCGTGTATATATATATTAGAACAGTAGCATGGTATATGGCTACACTCTAGGCCGGGGCGGTCATAATAGTGTGTAGTTAGAGACCACGCTCTTTTAGGCTGAGGTTATTGCGTTGGAAACGAGGTTAAAAGAGTTAGTTATTATCGCGTTTTTTGTCTGCTGGCATTTCTCTTCCTCTTTTATTTGAAGTGCAACACTTTTTCTTCTATTATTATTGTCTTTTCTATGAGAATATAATGTTTTTTCTTTACGTTAGAACGGTTGTTATTGCTATTATTGTTGATGTCATTATTATTTGTTTTATTACAGTTATATATATCATTATCAGCCTTATGGTTATTTTTGTTGTAAGTGATACGATTAACGTCATGAGTTTATGAATATTAATGTTAATATTATACTGGTAATCATCACTACCATTACCTTTAGATTACCTTCATCATCAGCATAATTAAGAGTAGTTCTGAAAATATAGTTGAAGTCAATCACTATGATAAGTGTAATAGTTGTTTCTAATGACATATCTTTAGCGCCGCACATAAAAAAAGAGGAATTCATTTTGTATTTTTTGTTTATAGTGTCACTCATTTGTTATGGATGTCGTTAATGAATTTAGAGCTATTTAACTGAGGTTAGCGGTTCATAGTGACATTATTAATGCAACTGAATTTATGTTTTTATTTGATTAAGAGTCGATATCACCCATTACAATCACAGTTCCAAATTACCACAAAAAGTAATATTGTAATGATATGAATAATGATGATGGGAGAGGGTGAAAAGGAGGTGGGGGGGGTCTGTCTGGCGCAACGTTCACCTGCGATCTGCCGAAAGTTTAATATTTATGATAATGATAATAATGATAATTACGACAATTGTGATAGCAATAATGATAATGATAGTAGTATTAATAATAGTAATGCCATTGATAATGATGATATTGATAATGATAATATGAATGATAGTAATTATAATGATGATGATGATAATAATAATACTGATAATGGTGATATAAATAATAACAATGATTATGATAACGATGATAATGATAATAATAATAGTAAATAATAATAATAAGAAGAAAAAGAACTGTGGTAATATCAATAAAGATTATTATTATTATTATTATTATTATTATTATTATTATTATTATTATTATTATCATCATCATCATCATTATTGAAGCAATAATAATCATACTAAAACACCAGTGATAGTAACTGCACGAGCGATAAAAATGTTAATAATAGAAGCCATTATTACTAATGAAGCGCCGTCCAGGCCATGCCTTCCGCAGTGCCGATCGCCAGCAGAAAATCATTGACAAAGCGTGTGGCGGCGCTGATTTCGTAGACGCGGTTAGAATATATTATACAAGTCCAGCGGGGCCTGTACTTCGGCCAGTGATCACACAGTAAGGTGGTGATTTGTGACTATTACTACATGCCATGCAGGTGGCGTGTGCAGGGGTAGGGGTAAGGGAAGGAGGAGGTAGGGAAACGGGTAGGGGTTGAGGAAGGATGGGGTAGGGAAAGGAGGGGGTAGGGAAAGGGGTAGGGGTGGAGGAAGGAGGAGGTAGGGAAAGGGGTAGGGGTGGAGGAAGGAGGGGGTAGGGAAAGGGGTAGGGGTGGAGGTATGAGGGAGTAGGGAAAGGGGCAGGGGTAGGGGAAGGAAGAGGTATGGAAAGGGGTAGGGGTAGGGAAAGGAAGGGGTAGGGAAAGGGGTAAGGGTAGGGGAAGGAGGGGATAGGGAAAGGGGTAGGGGTAGGGGAAGGAGGGGGTAGGGAAAGGGGTAGGGGTGGAGGAAGGAGGAGGTAGGGAAAGGGGTAGGGGTAGAGGTATGAGGGAGTAGGGAAAGGGGTAAGGGTAGGGGAAGGAAGGGGGAAGGTGGTGCCGGGGGTAGGGGAAGGGGAGTGGGGGGAGCAGGGAGATGGGTTCGAATCGCGAATTCGTGATATCGATGCGGCTTTGACTTATTATTATACGAGACAATTTCAGTTTGGAACAAAAAAAAACAAAAAAAAACAACAGCAGTAACAATCGATTTCCTTACCTCTTTCCCCCCCCCCCCTTTTTTTTCTCTCTTTCTTCTTCGAACTTCCCTGAATATATTCTACAAAAAAAAAAATAATAATAATATGTGTACTTTGTATTTTGTTCTTCTTCGTCGTCGATAAGAATCGGTTGTCATTTGTCTCGAGCTTCCCCGGCTGTGTGATTTATGGCTTCTTGTGTCCTTACTCGTCTCTCAGGTATGATATTTGACCGCCATAATTACTCTCTACCGACAAATTATAACCGAGACGTGGCCGGCTGCTTAGTGCTTACCCGTCTGGCTTCTCTTCTCTTGCATTCTCTCTTTTCTTGTGTTCTCTTCTTCGTTGTGCTTTTCTATTGTTATGGGTTTTCTGTTTTTTTGATGTCTTTCATCTCTCTTTTGTCTTCTCTCTTTTTTTAAATCTTATATTATCTTTTTCTTCTCATATCTCCTCTTCACTCCTCTCTTGCTCTTGGGTTTCCTCTTTCTCTTTCTCTTTCTCTTTCTCTCCGCCTCCCACATCCTCTGTTGAAACTATATTTCGGCCTCTATCTGTCTCCGCTGCGCCCTATATTTCTTCCCGTTACACCTCATTCGCTATCTCTATCTCTTCCCGCTACACTGTCGTTCTTTCTCTCTATCTCCTCTTTGTGCCTTTACGTGACACACAGCACCACCGCCACCACTACTACTATCACCACCACCACTACCACCACCACCACTACAACAACAACAACAACAACAACAACAACAACAACAACAACAATAACAATAACAACACCAACAGCAATAACAACTACCACCAACACCACCACCAACACCAACACCAACACCACCAACCCCCACCATCACATCACCACCACCATTGCCACCACTACTACTATCACATCACCACAAAAAACCCATCACATTGCCCCCACCGCCACTTCTCTCTCCCTTCCACACAGGCGTATTTCTATGCACACATCCATACACGGCTAAGTAGGATTTCGCCACAGCAGGCCATCATTTGGAATCAAGTGGGAGCTGTATGTGCTAAGTGAACAAAGAATCATTGTCGAGAGCTTACTTCCCTGTGTGTTTGCGCTGTCGTTATGACGTCGTTGGCGTGGTTTTATTTGCTGCTGTTGTTTTTGTGTTCGCAGGATTTCGCTGTTTTGTTTATGTCGTGTTCAGTAATTATTGGGTGCATTCGCATGCAAGCTCGCACGTTACGGACAAAAATTAGAGGCAATCGATCAGGCTGAATAAGATGGCTCCCGAGACAAGAAAACGCAATGAACAACGGAATTCCCAAGATCGGTTGTTCCACCATCAGTAACAGCTTACGTCCGACAACCGCCCACGCTTTTTTCCAACTCCAAAACTCTCATAAAATTTTGTTCTTTAACGCCTTGGCAGCAGATGCAACTCTTTCACCCCCTGCTCCCCACCCTACTCCCAATCCCTGTATTTTTCCCTCCCCACTCCCCAAGCCCATGCTCTCCCCACCCCTTACCCATTCCTCTGTCCTTTCCCCTTCCCTGTCTTCTCATTCCTCTCTCCTTCCCTCTCTTTTCCCCATAGCACTTCCCTTCCCTACCTTCTCCCCGCACTCTGCACTCTCCTTCCTAGGCTCTCCAAACCCTTCTCCGCTTCCCTATGTTCTTTCCACCCCTCTCCCCTTCCCCATCCCCATGCCCTTCTCGCCTTCCCTATGTCCTCTCTCCCCTCAGGGCAAACACATGCTCATGATCAATGAGTGGAGGTAAATTTCGAGTGGAAGCTGCCCTGCGACGTCGGGGAAGGGACCTACTGTATTTCCAGACCTTGCGAATGTCGCCCTGTGTTCTGGATATCGAATGCCTAGCAGCAGTGACGCATTGTCTTCTTGATGGAAGGGAAGTAGCAAGAGATGAAATGTAATATTACGCCGTTTGGGGCGACGATGATGCTCTGCCTTCTGAGGCCAGGCTGGATTTCGTTTCTGGAAACGACGGGCCAAGGGGCGATTTCGCGTTCGGAAAGCGTTTCTAGTATTGGAGTAGAACTTTTTCTATTCGATTCTTTCTACGGGATGAAACTGAAGTCCTAAGACCTGATCATTCTACCCCCCCTGTTTGTTACAACTGCGAGAAATCTTTCCTATATGATAAAGAGTGGTGTATACAAAGACACGTATGTCAACAAACACGTGCATATACATGTTTGTTTATGAGTGTAAGTGTAAGCACACACATAAATTATATATAATGTTTCTTTGTTCATATTTGCTTCAACCAAAATAGTAAAAACTAAGTATATGAAGCGGCTCCGATGCTGTTTCATCTCTCGAGTGGCCGCGACATACAATGTGAATCATTAAAGAAAATAAGGGATTGCCCCCGTTGTGGCAACAGTGGGCAGAAGATCATAAAGACCATCTGTCTGAGCCAAGTTCCGTGGGTCCTCCTCCCTTAACTGCCGAACTGCTGGTGTCTACAGCTGGCATTCTGCGAGCTCGGGAAGGAGCGGCTGGCCCGCCCGCCCGCCGCCCGCTCCCTGGATCCCTCTCGTCTGCTCCTCCGCCGGCCGGGATTTGCTCCTTGGGGGAAAGAACAAGGAGCTGGAGGACAATTTGTCCTTTGATGGCGGGATGGTTCGCTCGAGGAAGAGGGCGACTTCCTCTGGGTTCGTAATCATCCGAAGAAGAGGGGGGGGGGGGGAGTCTACATATTGCTGCACGAGTTAGGTTGCTGTCCCATTTTCTGTCTGGATCTCTCTCTCTCTCTCTCTCTCTCTCTCTCTCTCTCTCTCTCTCTCTCTCTCTCTCTCTCTCTCTCTCTCTCTCTCTCTATCTATATATCTATCTATTTCTCTATCTATCTATCTATTTCTCTCTATCTATCTATCTATCAATCTTTTTCTCTATATATCCATCTA
>NC_061836.1:12828164-12835664 GCF_019202785.1 Penaeus chinensis
TTGTATCTGTACAGCGGAAAAGTGTTATATTTTTGCTCGTAGGCCTTACGGTGTCGAAGGGGTAGGCCTACTTCTTTTTTGGGTCTTCGTGAGGTGAATTGCTGCTATTGTTCGTCACTTTGGGATCTTCTTGGTTGATTGTTCTGTGTTGTGATTCTGTTTATTTTACTTTCTGTTGGTGTTATTGTGTATTAGTGTGGTTTTATGAATGAGAAGTCTATTGTTAATGAGTTTCTGTTCTTTGTTGCGTTTCGTTTATGTCGTTTGTTTTCCCTTATGTTTTATTGTAGGTAGTGACAATCTTGACTATTTTTTATCAATTAGTATGTTTTATATTATTTCCTCTGATTAGATATGTTTCCTCTCGTAAGTGTACAAGGGATCAGAAAGAGAGAGAGAGGGGGGCGGAGTTAAGGGGGTAAAGTACTCATTAAAAAAAACGCCATCGAAAGCTGCATTCAAATAACTGGTGGAATGCATTACCGAATTTCAAGTGTGAATTGTAAGAGGCAAGGGTCGGGGAAAGAGAGCAAAGGGAGAGGAAGGCGGAGGGGAGGGGGGAATGGAGGTGGAGAGGCTTAGGAGTGTGAGGTGGGGCAAATGGATGGAAGAGGGAGGGGGGAAGAGAAGGGGGAGGCAAAAATGGAGAAAGAGAGGGTACAGTGAAAGGTTAGAGAAGAGAGAGGGATGGGGAGTAAGGTAAGAAAACAGGGAAGTGAGCAGCAGGGAATAGGGGAAGAAGGAGAAAGCCAAGAGAAGGGAGAAAGAAGGAGGGGGAAATACGGGAAAAGGGAGGGGAAGAGAGAAAGCGAGGGGAGGAGACATGTGTGGAGCATTGCTCTACCCTGTGATTACGGTCGTCAACACCTGTACCACACAGGTTGAACTAGTCCACCTGCGCGGTTATATGCAGCTGTGTTAGATGATGGATGTGGGATAGGTTAAGTACGAAAGTAAAAAAGAAAAGAAAAGAAAAATAAGGAAAAGATGATGAATAATAGTGGCTCAGAGTTATTAGTCCTTTGTTGGCTCGTTATTATTGCCATTATTAAAATCAGCATCATTATTCTCATTAGCATTATCATCTGTCACTGAAATATGATATCGAAATGAAACCCAATTACGAAAACGACCGTAGCACAAAAGACAATAAGGAAAACAGTAATAAAACAAATAAGACATTACCCTTGTCTCGCCATATCTCGTAATATCTCGCTCTCTCCCGTCATCTCTCGAGCCATCCGCCTCGACGGCCATATCTCCGCACCCTCGGACAGTACATTTTGTCCTCCCCGACACCTCAAAAATGAAAAAACGTTTTTTCGGGGGGTTCCTCGGTGATACTGAGCCTCGTCCCCCTCACTCACCAATCTCTACGTTTGACTCAGCCTAAAACACCGCTGAAACTTCACTGATTCATCTATTGTCTCGCCTTACTCGGCCTAGTGCGTCAAGTGTGGTTCCTCTTCTTTGCCTTGTTCTCTCTTTCTCTTTCTTCTCTCCCCTTTTCTTTGTCTGTCTCCCTCTCTATCTCTGTCTCTCTCTCTCTCTCTGTCTCTCTCTCTCTCTCTGTCTCTCTATCTCTCTCTCTCTCTCTGTCTCTCTCTCTCTCTCTCTGTCTCTCTATCTCTCTCTCTCTCTCTCTGTCTCTCTCTCTCTCTCTGTCTGTCTGTCTCTCTCTCTCTCTCTCTCTCTCTCTCTCTCTCTCTCTCTCTCTCTCTCTCTCTCTCTCTCTCTCTCTCTCTCTCTCTCTCTCTCTCTCTCTCTCCCCCTCTCTCTCTCTATCTCTCTCTCATTTCCTCCCATATCCTCTTCTCCTCTCTTGCCCTCTACGTTCTGATGTCCCAACTTCTCTCTTCATTATTTCCATTTCCTCTTTCTCCCTTTCTCATTTATGCCATCTTTCTCTCCCTGTTCTCGTCACTCTAATATTCTGCTCCATCATCACCTCCTCCTTCTACTCCTACTCCAACACTTACTTTTATTCTCCCCTTCGTTTTTCTCTTCCTATTCTCACTCATCCTGTTCCCCCTCCACCGCCCCTCTCCTTCCTCTTTTTCCTCTTTCTCTTCTTATTCGTATTCCACTTCGCTTGTCATTATATCCTCCTCCTCCACCTCCTCCTCCTCCTCCTCCTCCTCCTCCTCCTCCTCCTCCTCCTCCACCTCCTCCTCCTCCTCCTCCACCACCTCCTCCTCCTCCTCCTCCTCCTCCTCCTCCTCCTCCTCCTCCTCCTCCTCCTCCTCCTCCTCCTCCTCCTCCTCCTCCACCTCCCGCCCACCCTTTACTCCCCAGCGTCCCTCGCCCTCTCTGTTGGCGATCGCCGTGAAGTCTCTAGTGACCGTTTTCAGTAAAGTCGTTGACCCGAATATGATAATTCTGGAAAACTTTATCTGTGGAATATGTGCCTACGAGTCGTATGTGTCCCCTTCGCCTGTTGTATGAACAGCGCTCCAGGAGGCGCCTCGAGAGGAAGGGGATGGATGGGGAGGGGAAGGGGCGCGGGGGTCGGGCGAGGGGAGAAGTGCTTGTTTTGCCTGCTTTTCTTCCTCTCGACGTCGATATACATATCTTTCATCTCTCCTCTTCCCTCCTTTTCTTTTTCTTCTCTTGCAGCGCGGGGAGACCCAGTTTAGATGATGATATTTGGCGCTGGAGTTTGATCTGTGACACTCTTGGTTGTTGGTTCGTCCTGACGGTGTCGCTGCAGAGGAGAGGGAAGAACCCGGCGTTGCATGTTAGTAAATCTCTCGGGGGTGGGCCCAGGAAGCGCCTATTTTTTATTTCATCTGCGCTACGGTGTAATCACAGAGCGATTGCACTAATTAGAGTCCGTGAGACTGGCAAATGAACTAAATTCCAACGTTCTCACGTTCCAGAATTTGTTCAATTTTACTGAGAGAGGAGCAAACAAAAAAGTTTCCCCCCAAATACTGATCGGCAACTCGACCAATACCATAAATATTACACTGTTTTCGTCACCACTCCGGCACCGGAAGAGGGCCATTATTGACCTTATTGCAAGGCTGTATAAGGGTCGATCTTGCTCGTTGGGTGGTCATAGTTTTCGTCAATCTATACCACTTCGTGTCTGGGTGTCTGAGTACGGAAATAATGTTATGGGCAGTGGTACCGGTCGAAAAAGAAGAAAATGCTCAATATTTATCCTTCATTCACCGCCTAAAATACCTTTCGTTGAAAAAAAAGGGAAAAGAGATTATTTTTTATAAAATAGGCCTCCTTTAGAAGACAGAATAGAATCACTTAGACCTACAGAAACCTGCCGAGGATAGTGGAGAAACAAAATATAACTCTTGCGGGGAAGAAGGGCGCGGGAGCATCTCCCCAAGGAGCAATAGAGAGGAAAGAAGAGTTGGATTCTTGGGTAATATTTGCGCAAGGGGTCGAAGCTTATCATACATGTCAGGTCCTCACAGTTATTCGCAGCTTTGTGTAGCGCCGCGTGCCTTTATTTATTTTCAAAATATTCTTCTCTTCTTCCATTCCTCTTCTTGTTTCTTGTACCTCATGTTCTCTTTCTGGCCTGCGTTTTCTCCCATCATCTCCGCCATCAGTTTTATGGGTTCGGTGTAAATCTCCTCGGAATGTCGCGATAGTTTTGAAGTTTATACAGCGTTTTGTGTCGGGATTATGTGCATACGATGCCGGGGCCCCGAGAAGAAGGCCTTGTTTCCGCTTAATCTCTATTACCGTGTTTCCTGTTTGGTTGACTCGCGGTCTGGTTTATGGAAAGGTTTGTTTTTGTTCGCGTGCTCTCGTTTTCCTTTCTGCTTTTTCTACAAAAGATGTAAGTTACTTGTTTTTGCTCCGGTGTGTATTTATGGCGAGGATGTCTAGCTGTGTGCTCCTTAACAAAGTGTGCGCACGCACGCGCACACTCAAATGCCCAAATGCTCTCTCTCTCTCTCTCTCTCTCTCTCTCTCTCTCTCTCTCTCTCTCTCTCTCTCTCTCTCTCTCTCTCTCTCTCTCTCTCTCTCTCTCTTTCTCTCTCTCTCTCTATCTATCTATCTATCTATCTATCTATCTCGTTCTCTCGCCCTCTTCCTCTCTGTCTATCTATCTGCCACTATCTCTCTCTTTGTCCTTTTTTCATTCTAATTTGTGCATTGTTTGCATTGTTTTGAACGTCTTCCTTACTGCCGTAGAAAGGATTTTAAAGAACAGTGTGTCCTCTACTTCTTGAACTAATTTAACGTATGGCCCATATCAGCCCCGAAAGAAAAAAGGAATGTCTATTTTACTGAAGACATAGCACTTAGCTAACATAGTTTGGATTTTTCACTATGACAGGAGCACGTCCCCATCATTTTCTGAATGTTTCATATGGCATAAGCTGTTATCTACCATTTTCCATATTTTTTCAGGATTTTTCATATTTATATACATATTTTTCTTATGACATGAGCACCTCACAGCCATCTTCTGGAATAAACGTATGGCATGAGCACTTCACTTGACTGACATTTAAGGGCCTTGGCAGTTTCCACTCACTTTTTTTCACGAGGCAGAGAGAGGGAGTAGTTTGTCCCTGTTTACTGGCTACCGGAGAAGGGAAACCGTGCAAGGCTGGGACAATTTAATCTTTATATACTCTGATGATTTTATTTAATTAAGCTCTTTTCTCTCCTTCTTTGGCAGACGTTCTACAGTTCCTTCCTATTGTATTTTTTTTTTTTTTTCGTGTTCAAGTTTCGGCGTTTGCGACTCATTTAGCATTTTTTAAATTATTATTCTCTCTTCCTTTCTTTTTATTTATTTAAGGAGAATTCTATGTTTTTTGTTTTGCTTTTTTCCTCTATTTCTTTCTTCTTGGAACGGCGGATATTTCCATACATGTTAAGACGTCGCTCCCGTAACTTCTCATTCCAAGGCTCTCAGCGGTTAGAGAGGATGGGGAGGAGGGTAGAAGAGGGGGAAAGGGGACAGGAAGAAGAGTAAGGGGAGAGATGGGGAAATGGAGAAATGGAGGAGCGAGGGGAGAATAGGGAGAGGGAGAGGGGATAGGGGGAAGAGGGTGGAAAGGGAAAATGGAGAGAGAAGGGTGGAGGAATGGGGAAAGGCAAAGGGGAGGAGTAATGGAGAGAGAGAGCAGCGAGGGAGAATGGGAGAGGGGATAGGGGGTGGAGGAGAGAAAAGGAGACTAGTAAAGGAAAAGGGAGGAATGGGGAAAGGAAATGGCGGGGCGAGGCGAGAATAGGGAAGGAAGACGGGATAGGGGGAGGAGAAGAGAAAAGAAAGGGAAAAAGGGAGAGAGAGGAAAGGGGAGGACTGGGGAACGGAGATGGGGGGAAGAGGAGGAAAAGAGGGAAAGGGGGGAGGGGGAGAAAGGGGAAAAGGAAACACAAGAGAGGGAAGAAAGTTCCCACTTCTGGAGGTTCACTCGCATATAGACCTCAAAGTATCTTTGACGAAGCTGATACATTCCTATCGCTGTCTGGGATAAACTTGTCAGGATAAATTGTTAAATACTGATTAATAGAGTGACATTGAAGATGAAAAGGAGGATAGATACATGTAAAAGAGATAGAGGAATGAATGAGAATTGAGAAACAGAGGGAAAGAGGAAAGAAGGGGAGAAAAAGGGAAAGGAAAAATATCGATACAGAGGGATAAATCGAGAGATAGAGTGAGACAAAAAGAAGGACAGATCAGTAGACAAACAGACAAGAAACAGAAACGAAGAAAGAGTAAAAGTAGAAATTAAAACGTCAAAAACAAGAGAAATAGTAAGAAAATTAGAAAAGAGACAGCGAAAGCAAAAAATAACCAGAGACGGAAAGAGAAGCGACGAAGGGAAGAATCACGTGGAAACAAGAGAAGAGGAAGAGACATTGTGTTGGCGAACGTAAGGGAGAAGAGTGAAGGTCGGAGAGCAAGGCAAAGGGTCGTCGAGAAGAAGATATAGAAGGTGGTATACGAGGAGCAAGCGGGGCGAGGAGCGAGTGGAAGATGGTGCTTAGCGAAGGGGAGATAAAGAGGGTGGAAGAGGCAGTTGCGAGACTGACAGGTCGTGCACGGGAGAGTGAGAGAGGATTTTTTTTTTTTTTCTTTTTAAGATAGAGGTAGATTTTTGTGCGGAGGGAAAAAAGGTCCTGGAGAATATGTGATAAACTATGGTCCTTGTAGGTGATTTGGTACAGAATGAATGATGCTTGAATGGGGACGATAATGGCGATGGTGATGGTAATGATAATAATAGTAATAATAATAATAATTATGGTACTACTATCAATGATAATGATAACATTAATGATATTGATAATAACGATATTTACATCAGTAAATAACTAACAACAACAGTGGTAACGAAAATTATGATTATGATGATAATAGCAGTGGTAATGAAAATGATGATTATAATAATGATAATAATGAAGAAATTAATACGAATTTAAAGAATAGCAAATTATACAATGTTAGGGGCAGCAAAAGTCGAGTACGAAACCCACGAAAATAATTGTGAAATAAGGGAACAAAAGGGTGAAATGTGGTGAAAAACGTAATATAGAAGAAATAACGGTTAACGTGAAGGGAAAAGTGATGGGAGGAGAGGAGAAGAGAGGAGAGTGTGATCATGGAAGCAGGATAGGGCGAATAACCAGGGCAGATAATGAGGAAATAATAGGGGAGAAACATAAAATGAAATAGATGAACAAATAAAATCAAACCCGAATATATGTAGAGAGAAGGTTCCATGGAATTGTTACTCGGATGAGGGGGAAAAAGTGTCCGTAAGGGTTGGGCGAGAGGCAGAGGCAGTGAGAGTGAGAGTAAGAGTAAAAGTGCGATTGAGTAGAAAAGAGAGAGAGAGGGTGGGGGGCAGTGACAGAGAGAGGCAGACAGATAGATAGATAAATAGATAGACACAGACAGACATAGATAGATAGGCAGTCAGACAGACAGGCAGACACAGAAACAGCGAGAGAAAGAGAGAGAAAGAGAGAGAGAGAGAGAGAGAGAGAGAGAGAGAGAGAGAGAGAGAGAGAGAGAGAGAGAGAGAGAGAGAGAGAGAGAGAGAGAGAGAGAGAAAGAAAGAGTGAAAGAGAAGTCGAAAGGTGTCAAGATGAAAAGATGATGAAGCGAACGAAGGAATTTGCGAAAGGGCTGATAGAGATCGGGGCAAGGGTGAATAACCCCGGGCCGGTGATTAGGGCGGGGAGAGAGGGCAGGGAAAGCACCTAGGGAAAGCGATAAGGGTAGACTCCATTCTCCATCGGCGATATTGGCTCTGTATTCAAGATATGTAAATATACATTCTCCCTCGTGTATGGAAATTATTTTCAGATAATCCCGGGCTTTATTTTAAGTTTGGGCTGAAGACAGTCAGAGCCGGTGATTGTTCTCTTTGATAACGGAGAGCAGGGTAACGTGGAGCCATAGTTACGTTTGTGCACGTGCTCTGTGATGTGCAGTGCCGAGGAGCAGGCGGAGTGCAGGCGTTGCTTCCGTTGATTTCTTTGTTTGTATGAGTGTTATTA
>NC_061836.1:12853164-12855664 GCF_019202785.1 Penaeus chinensis
TGGCGACTTCTCTTTAATCTTGCAATGCATCACAAGATCTGGACTTTGCCGAGGAAGATTATTACACGACCAGTGTTTTGTTTACATGTGAGCATAACGCACGTGGGTGACAAAGTTTGATTTATATCCTTGTACTTTGGTGACACCCTTTTTAATCTTACATGTGACACAATTTTTTTTTTTTTTCATCAGGATATTTGCTACATGAACATTGGTTGTTCACGAGTGGGCATAACACCCACGTATGACAGTGCATGACAACCGACACAATACCGTAGCTCGAGAAATTAGAGGGAGGTCCCGGTCCGGGTATTGACGTTTACATGATTTCTGATTGTCTGAACTATGACTTGGGCGATATCGTAACGGTTGGAAGAACTTGTCCAGGATAGAAAGTGGACGAAACCGCCCCGCAGAAGGTGAAGGTTCATGTTCTGACCTCACACCTGAAATCGGAATGAGTGACGTGACGGTGTGTAGAATGCGGGGGGAATATATATATATAAATGTCTTTCTAAATGTTGAACGCAGTGACAAAACGCTTTGTCTGTGTTCAACAAGGGTTTACATGTGATTTATAAACTGGATTCATTCGTTTTATTCCTTTTACCTCCCCCCATTCATTTGTATTGGCATTCGAAATTCCACATCGACACTTTTCGTCCAGTAATTATAGAATAATTGTTATTGATAATCACCATTCTTGAAGGGAAAGTCTTTTGACCTGGATGCAAGATGTTCGACATATATCTTTATTTCTTCGTCGACGCCCAGTTATTGGCAAGATCCTTGAAATATTTTCTGGATTTAGATAACATTTAGTATTCGTCCCTTGTATTTATTTGTTTATTTGCTAATTTATTTAATATCTATCTATCTATCAATGTATAATTAACGATATACTTATTTCCCTTATTAGTCGATGTGTGTGATTTAAGGACCGCTATTGTTATTAGTGTTTCACATCTCGATCTAGCATGTTTACAAACATTTCTCAAGGACGTATTACCTAACACGCTTTTTTTGTGTCTTCCCCAGGCACCCCCTCTTCCCTCTGCTGGCACTGCTCTTCGAGAAGTGCGAGCTGGCCACGCAGAGCGCCGACTCCGTGAGCAGCGATTCCTTCAACTTGGACATCCAGGCCTTCGTGCAGCACCAAGAGCGGGACCGCAAGCCTTTCCTCATGAACGACCCCGAAGTAGACGGCCTGGTGAGTACTCCTTACAGGTGTTGCTGGCGGTGGTTCCCGGTAGGCGCCGTCACCGCCTTCGGGAGGGGTCCGGGGGGAGGGGAGGAGTGGGAGTAGTGGAGGGGGAGAGGGGAAGAGTTGGGAAGGGAGGGGGAGAGAGGAGGGAGGGGAGGAGTTGTGAAGGGAGGGGGAGAGAGGAGGGACTTGGAAGAGGGGAGGGGAGGGGGTAAGGACCAGGCAGGTAATGAGTTAGACAGATGATTACTATGTATGTGTGTATATCGGCGTGTCTGTGTGTGATGGCGGCCTGGTGTGGGTACTGAAAGGGAAGGAGGTGGGGAGCGGAAGTGTGCGCTGGTGGGGAATGATTACCGAGGCGAAAGGAGGGGAGACAGATGGAAGGGGAGGGGGTAGGAAGGGGGAGGCAGGATAAGAGGGTGGTTGTCAGGAAGGGGTCTTGGAGCAGGTACAAGACGAAGGGACACTACTGGTCTCTGATCGAGGGATAATGTGAGGTTGAAGGTGGTCCGGCGGAGGTAATGTAAGTGTCGGGGAGACACAAGTGGATGTTATAGGAAGCGGAGGTACTGAGGAGAAAGGAGGCTCTCCCTCTCCCTTCCCCCTCTCCCTCTAGGGTGGATTTGGCGAGGGGGAGGGAGGACGACGCATCTTTGGTCGTCCAAGGTGGGGGAAATCAGTTATCTATATGGAGATGTCGCAGCGGGGAGAGGAGACAGCAAAAAGACCTAACGAAGTAACAAAAGATTCATACATAGTTAGTTTGCGACGCGAGGGCTACAATAAGGGGTATACAAAGTGGAGGGAAATAACCGCAAGAAAAGTTGGGGACGACGAAGGGGAGTCAAGAACCAGTTGCAAAATGTGCAACTCGCAACGTCGATTACCGTCGGCGGTGGGGAGTGTGGCTGCCGCAGGATAGCCGGAACTGTAATGGAATTTTCGTACGCGATGATCACGGATAGCAGACATTAATATGATTTAGATGTTGGTAATATAAAGCCCATCCGGCCCGAACTAAGGAAGGTGGCAATTGCACCACGATCTGCGGGGGGGGGGAGCCTAGATTCTGCTGTTGCACAGATGTTGACTAATACGAGAAAAAGGGGTATTGAAAGTCTTTTTTTTTTAATTTAATTGTGTAGATTTGGAATTTGTATCATAATATTATATGGTAAATATGTATCATAACAAGATATCTGACATTATTTTTGCAAACATGAATCGACAGTTTAGAAATATTATCGCAAGGACTTGAATATTATGTTTCCCATTATAGAAATAGGTGGATCG
>NC_061836.1:12860664-12863164 GCF_019202785.1 Penaeus chinensis
CATCAGCCTGACGCAGCTTTCACCATCAGTGCACCATACGAATGTATGGTGCACTTTAGCGTTACCTATACTTTCACCTTTATTAAAGTTTCCTTCATTCGTTATTTTGTTTCCGCATCATTATCCCTCGTTACCATTAGTCCTCTTCAGCATTAACCCATTTACCTCCTTTTTTAACTGGGGCGCCTCATAATAACCCTCTCATTACGATCCCCTCATCTCCCACGCACCTGCGTCAGGTTATCTCTCCTTTCTCTCTTTTCACGAAGCTGTGCGTCTCTTCTACCCCGCCTCGTCGCCCTTCCTCCACCCCGCCTCTCTCGCCTCCTTCCACCTACCTTGCTCTCCTCCATTTCCCCTCCTTCGTCCCTTTTTATTCTTTCTTTTCTCCTTTTTCTGCTACTCGACCTACGCTCTGCTGCGTCCAGTCTATCCAGCGTTTAATTCACTATAAGCTTCTTTTATAAAGCCTCGTGCACGCCAACTATTAGTTTTTT
This sequence comes from Penaeus chinensis, assembly GCF_019202785.1. Classification (NCBI taxonomy): domain Eukaryota; kingdom Metazoa; phylum Arthropoda; class Malacostraca; order Decapoda; family Penaeidae; genus Penaeus; species Penaeus chinensis. The sequence goes on from NC_061836.1 coordinate 12,861,162, forward strand.
TTCCGCGATAGGTTTTGAAGTACGTCCTATTCCCCTTTACTTTTTTCCTTCCAGTGTATGATCTATTTATTCTCGATTTATTGCTTCTCTCTCCGTATGCTTTATATATCGTTTTCTCTTTCCCTTTCTTTATCTGCCTGTCCTTATTTTCTGTAGTCCCTATCTCGGTAGCTCATTAATTCCAACGGTTTATTCAGTTTGTTATTCCAAATCTTCTTCACATTAATTTCCCGTCTCTGAACAGCCTACTTACCTTCCCTCCAAACTTATCCAGGTTCCTCCCATTTTTCCCCTGATTCCCTTCCCAAGTTCTCTCCACGCCTTTCCTACTCCCTCTCATCGCTTCCTTTCTGCTTCCCACACATCCCCGGTCGCTCTCCACTTTTACTCGCTCCCTCCCTACTCCAGGGGAGAGAAGAAGAGGAGAGAGAGGAGGGAATGCGAAGAGTGTGAGGAAAACGGAGAGGGAGAGGGAGAGAGGGAGAGGGAGAGGGAGAGGGAGAGGGAGAGGGAGAGGGAGAGGGAAAGGGAGAGGGAGAGGGAGAGGGAAAGGGAGAGGGAGAGGGAGAGGGAGAGGGAGAGGGAAAGGGAGAGGGAGAGGGAGAGGGAGAGGGAGAGGGAGAGGGAGAGGGAGAGAGAGAGAGAGAGAGAGAGAGAGAGAGAGAGAGAGAGAGAGAGAGAGAGAGAGAGAGGGAGAGGGAGAGGGAGAGGGAGAGAGAGAGAGAGAGGGAGAGAGAGAGAGAGAGAGAGAGAGAGAGAGAGGGAGAGGGAGAGGGAGAGGGAGAGGGAGAGGGAGAGAGAGGAGAGAGAGAGAGAGAGAGAGAGAGAGAGAGAGAGAGAGAGAGAGAGAGAGAGAGGGAGAGAGGGAGAGAAAGAAGGAGAGAGAGAGGGAGAGAAGGAGAGAGAGAGGGAGAGAAGGAGAGAGAGAGGAAGAGAAGGAGAGAGAGAGGGAGAGAGAGAGAGAGAGGAGACAGGCAGGCTGACAGACAGACAGATAGACAGGCAGGCAGGCAGACAGACAGACAGACAGACAGACAGACAGACAGACAGACAGACAGACAGACAGACAGGCAGGCAGACAGGCAGGCAGACAGACAGACAGGCAGACAGACACAAACAGACAGACAGATAGGCAGGCATGCAGGGAGACAGATAACACACAGACAGACGGGCAGACAGACGAGAGAGAGAGAGAGAGAGAGAGAGAGAGAGAGAGAGAGAGAGAGAGAGAGAGAGAGAGAGATAGATAGATAGATAGATAGATAGATAGAGAGAGAGAGAGAGAGAGAGAGAGAGTGAGTGAGAGTGAGAGAGAAAAGAGTGAGAGGAGAGAGAGAGAGATGAGAGAAGAGAGAGAGAAAGAGAAGGGGAGGGCGAGATGTCATTAACATTCACACCCGCCCGGTACTTCTGTAAGCTATAAAAGGAGAAGCTTTTGAGGGACGAGAGGCACGGCGTGAAATCAAGGACTCGTCAACACTGAATGTATAGAACAGGAAGTAATTGCTTTCTGCCGTTAGTGGTTTGTGCGTTATGTCGTTGTCTGGTCACTGAGCACGGGGGAGTCTATCAAGAGGGAGGCAGGGGGGAAGGGGGTTCTAGATGGTTCTAAGGGCTTCGAGAGAAGGGTTGGGTAGGGAAGGAGGGGTCAAGGGGGTTGGAGGGGAGAGGGGATTCCTAGATGCGGTTCTAAGGGGCTTCGAGAGGGGTGTGCGGAGAGAGGGGTAAGGGGAAGGAGCCGGGAGGGGAGGAGGGCGATTGAGGTGCACCTTGCTAACTCTTTGATACTGACTTTGATGACAAGCTTCCTGACGATGTGGACTGGCCTTTCATATATTGAAATGATTTTTGAGGTCGGCTTTAGAAAATGTTCACACGGTGTTTATTGGTAAATAGTTTGAAAAGGATTTTCTTCGAACGCGTAATGAAACCGATTTCTTAATTGCAAAGTAGTCCTACCTCGTGCGGGCCTATTGCACTGTAAATTATCGTGCGTTTCTGCC
>NC_061836.1:12868164-12873164 GCF_019202785.1 Penaeus chinensis
TAGTTAATGGGAAATGAGCGAAGATCCGGGCGAGGTCATAATTGAGAGAACATTAGTGAGTGCTGCGACCCGTCATTAGGGTTAGACCGGCCAGATATCATACCGAATAAAACCGTATCAAACTGATGTGAAACTGCTGCCGTCACTATCTAAAGGGTTAATTCGTTTCCGCTGTGAGGGTTCCATTTCCACCCCCCCCCTGCGCTTATGGGAAAATCCACCCCCTCCCTGTATTTTGTGGTGATTAATCCGAGGAATAAAATTTCAGTTGGAACATTACACTGCAGGACTGTGTCGGTAAACGACCCTCGCTTCGGGTTTTTTACCCTCGCAGTTTTAAAAGTTCGGTCTCGTTTCCCAGAGAATTGATAGTGTATGTGCGGTCTGCCAGCGACTATAGATCACTGTACAGGTAAGTGTCTTATTAGGGACCATTAGGATCCATCTAAGGGTAGTTAGTGATGGTAACAAGGGGATATTAGTGGTGTGATATTAGTCATCATCCGCTCTCTCTTGTGGCCTTCCTGCTTGACACATACTTATGGAGAGGAGATAAAACGTAAGCAAGAAGTTAGAATGAAATTGGTAATAATGCGCCATCCGTTGTAGCAAGCGCCTCCGAGCTCGTAAAATGACGGGAAGAGGAAAATCCTGGCAAAGTGATGGTCGAACTGGTCCTCCTCCTCCGTGGATCTTGGTCAGTTTTCTGTGTTTGTATTACTTCATTAGGGAGAAGTTACCAGCGTGTGCGCCTGTTTGTTATGGGATGGAGTCCTGTAGATTTTTTATCATATGGTCATGTATGAAGTTTTCTGCATAATATATATATATATATGTATGTATGTATGTATGTATGTATGTATATATATAATATATACTGTAGATATGTTATATATATATATATATATGTATGTATGTATGTACGTAGATGTACACGCACGCACACACACACACACACACACACACACACACACACACACACACACACACACACACACACACACACACACATTCTCATTCTCATTCACACACACACACACACACACACACACACACACACACACACACACACACACACACACACACACACACACACACACACACACACACACACACACACACACACACACACACACACACACACACACACACACACACACACACACATACACACACACATATATATGTGTATGTATATATATATATATATATATATATATTTATATACATATACATACATACATATATATATACATATACATACATATATATATATGTATATATATAATATGCAAATATATATCTTGTACACAGTAAACGCTTATGCATACTGTGTATTTATTGTATTTGCGCATGAATGTACAGCATGAGTGTGCACATTTACACCCGCCCAAATTCAGAAATCCACTCCCGTTTTTAAGCATGAACACACGGTTTGCGTCACACGATATGAAGTCATGCATGTCTTTATGAAGTAAGCACATGCGGCGGACAACACGTTTTGCTGTCGTTTCCGTCGCGGTCTTGGGCGGGATGCTGGGGCGGAGGCAGGCGGGATCTCGGGTCATCATCTCGGTCTACGGGAGAGGGAAAACGAGGCTGCGTCTCTTATGATTGTGTTTTTGCGTGCGAGCATGGGTGCTGCTGTTTCGTCAGGTTGGTTAATGGCAAGGATAAAAAAAAGCCTTCGTACCAGTTATCCCCACCTTTTTTCGTATCCTAATGCAAATCCCAAACAAGAAAGGAAGCAATGTGTTTCTTAGACAGTGCAAGCGCAAGGTATCGAAGCGGAAAATACCAACTCCGATCTTGAGAGCGACCCGTGGTGCCATTTCCCTCGTATATTGGTAGAAACATATAAAGGATTTAATAAACATATTCCCTCCCGTTGAACGAGATAAACGGACCCATGCTGAGGCGCACGAGAGGGAATCATCACATCTATGAAACAAACAAGCACCATAATATCAAGGGGGATTCTAATACTGTCTTGGGTTCAGATCCTCAATGGCTGTACGATTCAATTCTACTGAGAACGTCGCTACCGCTTCCTTTGCCCTGTTCCATTTCAAAACTGCAATATATTCCGAGGAGTGCTATCCAAGTCAATATACGAATGTTATAGCGTCATTGAGAAATTCTATCACACTTGCAGGATTATTCGTAAGTATGAATCTTGAGTGAGATACGGAGTTCCCGCCATTTTTGCCCGTCAGAGTGTGTAATGCCTTAGAGTTTACGCTGAGCAAGAGATCTTGTAGCGCGCGCAGGAAAAACGGTTTGGTTTGCCCTTCGCATCACTCAGCTTCTCAGCTGCGGATTCCTTATTGTAAAGCATCTTATTTTCTGAATAGCCGAATTATCTATAATGATGTATTAGGTAATGCTGCTGCGGGCTGTACTCTCGTGCAGGATCACGTCGGTCCTTTATTTATTCAGGATGAACCGTGGAATTACTTTTATTGTCACCGAACCGTGAAGAGAAACTCACTCTCTCTCTCTCTCGCACGCAAGCTCACTCACTATCTCTCTCTCTCTCTCTCTCTCTCTCTCTCTCTCTCTCTCTCTCTCTCTCTCTCTCTCTCTCTCTCTCTGTGTGTGTGTGTGTGTGTGTGTGTGTGTGTGTGTCTCTCTCTCTCTTTTTCTCCTTCCATCTCTTTCCGCCCCCCCCCCCTCTCTCTCTCTCTCTTTCTCTTTCTCTCTCTCTCTCTCTCTCTCTCTCTCTTTCTCTCTCTCTCTCTCTCTCTCTCTCTCTCTCTCTCTCTCTCTCTCTCTCTCTCTCTCTCTCTCTCTCTCTCTCTCTCTCCCTCTCTCCCTCTCTCTCTCTCTCTCTCTCTCTCTCTCTCTCTCTCTCTCTCTCTCTCTCTCTCTCTCTCTCTCTCTCTCTCTCTCTCGCTCTCTCTATCTCTCTCTCTCTCTCTCTCTCGCTCTTTCTCTCTCTCTCTCTCTCTCTCTCTCTCTCTCTCTCTCTCTCTCTCTCTCTCTCTCTCTCTCTCTCTCTCTCTCTCTTCCCTCTCTCTCTTCCCTCTCTCTCTTCCCTCTCTCCCTTCCCCTCCCCTCCCATCCCATCATCCCTCCCTCCCTCCCTCCCTCCCTCCCTCCCTCCCTCCCTTTCTCCCTCTCTCCTGTCCTCTCTCCGTCCTACCCCCTTCCTCCCTCCCTCCCTCCCTCCCATACACCTCCCCCTCCCTTCACCACTCCCTCCGCCCATTGTCCCGTGTCCGTTTTAAACTAACCATGATTTGGCAGACCCATTCTGCTTCTTCTGATGGAGGTTGTTTCTGTCGGACAATCTCGGCTGTATTTCCAATGCGCGCAATTATTCATACTCTCCTCCCGACGCAAAACAGGAGACAATATGTCCATGTAAATTTCGACTATTTCTGGCGCGAATAAATCACGTGCTGCGCCCTTCACAAATCATTACGACACTCTGCCCTATATAAACCATGCAAATGGTGTGAGCTATATATAAGATCAGACATCCCCGATATAAATCACATGACGGAGGGCCATATATATATAACGTGGAGTTCCTCTGGCCTATATATCACCCACGTGCAAGGCTGCAGCTCCGGACAGGGCGGGGCTGGCCGGGCGCAGCGCCTCCCCTCCGCAGCTCGCTCCTGCCCGCCCCACCCCTCTAATTAGCTAATTGTTATCGTTATTACTGCACTGGCACGCCTTTTGGCTCCGGATCTGCACTGTCATTGGGCGCTGCGCTTTCGAGGGAAGTCATTGACCATAAATCATCGTGACAGCTGCGGTGACAACGGCCAAAAAAAAGTCACTCACGGAGGCTGCATGTTTACCGCACCACGAGAAAAACAAACGGACCGCGACGAAGGTGAGGTCTGTTGGCATACACCCGCGCATCGTACATACTTACCGTCTTCTTGCTACGTTTTCAACTGCTTTATTCCCAGCATTAATGATATAGCACTTCTACAACATCTGGCGACCGGCGGCGATACGACTCTCCCTCACGCAGCACAACCGTCGCCGTTCCCGCACACAGCATGAGTCTAAGGTGGAGTTTTCGCTCGTTACACCCAAGGGCTCTTGTAAGTTTCTCACTCGATCCTTATCTCTCACGTTTTATCTCATCTTTTCTCTTATCTTTGAATTATCCTCCCTTTTTATCCTCATGGCATTGCAGCGTGCATTTTTACGGTCTCGACGAAACACCCCCACACCATCTATACTTCCAATATCCTCTTCAACCCATTTTCCATAGCATTAGAATCACAATATATCAGAAATTACGCGCTTGTATCCCACGCCGTGTGTCAGTGCGCTGCAACAAGATAAGTCATTTAATCCGTCATGGATTCGAGCGAGATCATTCATGGAATTCAATTATCACGCAAACCATTGTATTGCCAATGCTGGTTTACACGTATCTTTTTCGCTATTCACAGGCCGATTGGACGAGCGTGTATACTTATTATTTTAAAACTTTTTGTTTGTACGCGTTTACAGTTCGAATTGTTTTTTGTTTTTTTTTCCGGAGGAATTATTTCAGCACGGGACATGTTAGCGACAAGAACGAAGCAGTGGATTAGGAGGACTTGAGTTATATTACATGTTTGTGTGTGTTTTGTGTGCTAGGAAGGAATGCGCATTCATCTGGATATTTTATGCTAATTTTGTACTCATCAGGTTTGACTTCATAATCGTCATATACGTTTTTATTTATGTATTTATTTATTAACTTGTTTGTTTATTCATTCAATTATTACAATATATCAATCTAAAAACTTCACATGACAAAATGTTGATGAAAAATAATATCCATTTCCATCCATCGTACTTGTTCCTAAATATTTTAGAACGTTCACACAGTACCAGTAGAGTACAAAATCACTGATCCCTTATTTTTAGGTAATTTGGGTAACCGTAGGCTCAGCATACTAGAAAGATGGGCAAGATCCTTAACCAGACGTACAAATTTATATGCGCATTTTTAACCCCCTTTTTAATTATAAAATATGTTTAAC
>NC_061836.1:12878164-12893164 GCF_019202785.1 Penaeus chinensis
AGAAACGGACAGTGTCACCAAGATGCGAATTAGTTTCACAATTATTATTATTATTTTTTTATTTATTTTTTATCATACCGAGGTGAAATACGCGTGAAGCCCCAACTATTTCATTTTATAATGATTGCCGAATTATAGGTTTCATAGAACTGCCATCAAGTTTATTCCTTTGATATTACGTGTCTGTCCCTGTCGTTGATGCTCTTAGTAAAAGCCGTAATATTGCTGAGGCGCCGATGTGAAAACGTTTATATGAAAAAAAAAAAAAAAAAAAAAAGAAGTCCAAGGATAGTCTTCATTATTATGTGTGTACAATTTTTTTCTCTCTCTCTTTAAGAAGAAGTTTTTTTTTTATGAATCCCATGTACTAGCATTTTCCGGTACTTTGTATAGCGTGTCATGCGAGGGTGTGCTAAACTCATGACATTAGTAATAAAGTGACATTTCACGTGTCGCGAAGAGACTCTACGAACGCTATCATCATCGTGTGACAAGTTTTGATTGTGACATAATTCTAAAGTGTTACTCTCGAGATTAATTTAATGAGAGCGTTGAGATCGTTAACCAGGACTTGTCACGACATGGGAATCTGTAAAAATAATATGACTTGTCATGCTTGTCTTCTTTTTGGTAACGCTGTTGAACTGAGCCTGTGTCAGTGGGTAGCAATGTGTTGTAACAGTGTTTCTATTTTAATTTTGCTTTAAGGGTAATGCAATTGCTATTTTATGGGTGATGGTGGAGGGTAATGAGCGCATATGATAGAATATTTATTAACTGATATCGTTAACACATTTGTGGGGTTTAGAAGATGATCTTTGTTAATTTTATCCCTGTGTCAATGTCAGAATATAATTGAAGTCAAACCATGTTGTTTAATAATGATGTAGTCAAACTATGCAGTCCTTCGTAATAATTTTGTTAGTGAAAAGTTACTCTTGCATTATTGCATTGGCTTTGAAAACATAATATCGTGTTTTTCCCTTCCCTTCCTTTTGCTTTCGAGAGTCGGTGTATTGAAGTTATTTACACGTTAGTTAACACTAGTAACAAATTTCCGGGAGCTTTTATTCTGCCTATACTGTAGTTCAGCGATGCCACAGAATGTCGTCAGCGCACTTAACACGGGCAGAGTATATAACGGGTAACTGCGACTCGATTTGCTGTTTCGGACTTTCGCATTCAGGGTCCCTAAACATATGCAGGTTTTCCGTCTTAGTGTTAGAATTAGAAACCCAGTAGCACACGGCTAATGCCCTTCTGTAGCCTCCGTTTGGCGAGAGGGAATAATGATATAAACCCGCTCGGAGGCCACAAAACACAGCCCGGTTTTATCCCTGGAAGATTACCGCAGTGGGGTGTTTACTGTGGCCGCCGAGCGCTGAATGCTTCAAGTGAATGATGGTAAGTAAATCTTTACTTTATTGAGTTCTGTCGGTAGTAAAGTCATAGTAATGGCTGTGACTATAACAAAAGGAATACCACTGTAGAATATACTCCCCAATTGTGTAAATAAGTGGCGGAAAACAAACAATATTGAAACTGGAGGTTAATAACATACATCACCGCGGCCGGCAGTTGGACCATCAGCGTGACTCAACCATTCCAATAAGTTTGTATTTTTGCCGCACGCGGGGGAAGCGCACGTTATTGTGAGCTTGCTCCGCTGCCCACCTAAATGGTTCCACCCTGCATGCACGCTGCCCCTTGATCCCTCGCCCCCCCTCGGCCTCCAAGTTCCTTATTGGTGTGCTTGAGCCTCGCCGCTTCCTTCCCGGGTCGCGCTTTCGCTCCTTGCTTGCCGGGTCTGCTTGAGCCCCGTTCGTTGGAGCCTCTCCCCTCCTCCGTCTGCTTCGTTTTTCTGTCTCCCTTATACTCCCTCCTGGTATTGCCCTCTCGCTCTTTCTCCTCTCCTTTTTACTTGTCTGTGGTATTACATTATCCTTTTTTGCTGCCCCTTATCCTCGTGTGTGGCATTGCATCATCGGTCTTTCTCTTCTCCCTAGTCTTTCTTTTTAGGTGTATTCTCGCCCTTTCCATTCTCCCTTACACTTTCAAGGGCACTTCCTCCACATCCTCTCCCCTATTTTTCTTTGTGGCATTGCATTATCGCCCTTTCTCCTTTCCCTTATATATATTTCCGATATTGCTTTCTCCCTATTTTCGCCCTTTTCTCTTCTGTTGCATGTCTTTGTGGCCTTGCATTCTCCCCCTTTTTTCCTCTCCCTTATACTCCTTTGTGGTATTGCATTCTCGTCCTTGCTCTTGTAGCCTTTTTTCCCTCTCCACTTCATACTTTTGGTTGGTTTCCCTCTCTCTCCCCTACGCTTTTGGTGTGTATTTCCCTCCCTCGCATTCACACTTTTTGTTTGTCATTTCCTCTCTTTTTTGTCCCCCTTATACTGTATTTGATCCTTTTCCTCACACTTTTGCATTTGCTTCTATCTCAGTAGTTTTTTTCGTTTTCCTCGTGTCTTATTCATGCATTTATTTTTATTTTTTTATAATTTCTCGTTTCTTGCACGCTTGTACGTCATTTGTTTTTGTAGCTTTCTCCTATTTTTTTTTTTTTTATTTTGCTTTTACTTTTTACTTTTATTGTCTACGTTTTTTGTGTGTTTTGATGCTTGTCTCATACTTTCATCCGTTGTTTCTTTGTCAACCTCATCCTTTTTATTTGTTTTCCTCTCACTCCAGCACTTTTATTGTTTTTTTATCTTTTTTTTTTTCTTTCTCTCCCTATTGCTTTTTATTTGTCGTTTCTCTCCCTCGCAGTCCTTTTTAATCGCTATTTTCTTCTCTCCTTCAACATTTTTCCCCTCTCTTCCCCTCGCTCGCTGTCTCCCTCGCCCTCCCTCACTCCTTTCGAGTTCCCTCACGCCTTGCTGGTTCCTTCACGCCTTGATGGCACCCTCACCCTGCATACTGGCCTCATGCTCATGCTTGATGCCTGGCGCTTCGTGCAGTTCGCAGCTTCCGTTTCGCGTCGTATTTATGAAGCCTCCGTAATTCATGAAGGAAGCTCGGGGTATTTCCCTGACGCGGGTTTGATCCGGATGTCGTCTCTAGAAGTCGTCCTTGTAACCGTGCATGATTTTCTGCCTGATTTTGGTCCAGACGTGATTAGTTTAGCGGGGGAAGACCCCCTCCTCCCCCTCCTCCCAAACCCTAATAAATGGCCACGAGAGAACCTAGGCTTCAGGCTCGCATTAATGAGCTATCATTAAATTTGGTATTACAAGTAATCCCAGGAGTTAACACATGTGGATATGACCCTCGCACGCTGAAAGACTGTGCGGCGGCGGTAATGGATGGCTTGATGTTAAATCGACGAGAGTACGTGCATTTTCCTGAATTATTATTGGTTTTCGTAATGCAAATGAGAGTCGGAAGTAGAATGAACTGAGCGGCACATATTTCCATCATTTTTTATTACCATCATCACATCATAATCATCATCATAATCATCAGTCATCATGTTTTTTCTTCTTGTTTCTGGTCTTAATTATCCTTTTACTTCTTATTCTTTTTCTTGTTCTCCTCACCACCATCTTTCTCGTCCTCATCTAAAAATAGAAGCTATTATTAGCATAGTTGATTTGATGCGTTTTACAAGAAAGCTTAAAAAAGGATAAGCGACTTAAATTTTATAACATCGAGGAAACACGCCAGGATGTAAATGTAGATTGAAACCCAGTGATTAAGATATCACATATGTAAGCTGCCGTGCACAGCGCCGATCACAGTCTTGAATATTGCGCGTTTTTTGACAGTCACGAATGGCAATGGCGGCAATAGGCAGTTAGTTAGTCACTCGTCCCACTCACTCCTTCAGTCCCCCTTTTCGGAAACAGTCACCATCTGTGTGGGAGTTTTTATTTTGTTTTATTGTTACTTTTTTGTGTGTAAGCGTGTTTAGAGTATATGTGTACTTGCTGTGTACTGGTTGCATTTGTCAGGCACTATTATGAATTTGCAAAGCGGAATGGTTCCGAAGAACGAGGAAAGACTTTGGAAAGGGGGGGATACATGGGAATAGACAAAAAGATAGATATAAAAACACACGGAAGAGGAAGAGAGAAAGAGAAACAGAAAAAAAATAAGATGAAAAAAGGACAAACGAACGGACGCACAAGTAAAGAGAGACAGAGAGACAGCCACGAGAATATTCCAACAGAGCAGGTGACTTACCCGAGGCAAAGTGAACAGTCCTGTATGCACTACATATTTCAGCTATGTAATTCGATTATTAGATTCGGGTCAGCGTGTTGTTTCGTGTTGGGAGCCGGCAAAGCGTTCTCTCGGGCACCACTCTAGGAATGTTTACAGCGGCGAGTGTAGGTGTCCTGGCTTGTTCTGCGCCAGGTCACACGGGACTCGGCTCTCCTGGGGAACCGCTGGCTAAGGAAAATGTTTTCGAAATCGTCTAGAGAGAGGAAAAAATATAAAGGAATTGTAGATATTCCCGCTTTTTTTTTAAGGGTGGTGTGGGGGTCGTGCTGAGGTTATGGTTCCTTTGTTCTTTAATTTTAAAATTCATATGCTTTAAGGACTAAGTACATTTAGGATTAAGGACCAGTATGTCAGTATTTTGTCCGGATTCATTCTAATTAACTACTAGGTATCTCTCTCTCTCTCTCTTTTTTTTTTTTTTTCTCTCTCTCTCTCTCTCTCTCTCTCTCTCTCTCTCTCTCTCTCTCTCTCTCTCTCTCTCTCTCTCTCTCTCTCTCTCTCTCCATCTCCTCTCCCCCTCTCCCTCCCTCTCCTCTCCCCCTCTCCCTCCCTCCTTCCCCCCTCCCCCCCATCTCGCTCTCTCTCTCTCTCTCTCTCTCTCTCTCTCTCTCTCTCTCTCTCTCTCTCTCTCTCTCTCTCTCTCTCTCTCTCTCTCTCTCTCTCTCTCTCTCTTAATCTGCTTATCTCTTTCCCTCAATTCTCTCTTCTCTTTTCTTCTCTTCTCTCCGCCGTTCTCCTCTTTCCTCCCTATCTCTATCTGTTTCTTTCATTCTTACTTTCTTCCCTTCTTTCTTTCTCTTCCCTAGCTCGCATTCTCCCTCGCTCTCCGCCCCCCTCCTCTTTATGTATGTTTATTCGTCTCTTTCATATGATTTTCTTTTCTCAAAAGAAAATTAATGAATGTGCTTGTTATAGCGGTGTATATCATTTTTGTTTTTACTAGACCTCGAAGTTATGTCAGCACTATATAAGATATCGTGTTTCAGTTATTTATGTATCTGTAACAGACATTCGACAACGACCTTTAGGATTTGAGAGAGACCTAATCTCAAGACTTGTTCTTTTTGTCCAGTTGGCAACACTGGCACGTTCTTAACACCTCGAGATTGCGGTTCACGCGATGTAAAGATTGTTTATCATAGCTGAGCTGCACACAGTAAATCTCTCTTTTTTCTTCTTCTTCTTCTTGCGATGTAGTCTGATCAAAACCGTCGTTCTCGGGAGATATTGCATTACACAGACAGGCAAGAAAGACTCGCTGATCAACCGCCGACGAAGACGAGTGTGTGTCTGGCTGGCTCTCGCTCGACCGACGGACGCGGGCGGACGCGGACGGACAGCGAGGCCGGCGGACTGAAGTATTTACCCGGGCGGGCGCCTTAACATACAAATCCCTCGCGGAGAGTGTTCGGGGCCGTCATCTTGTATTCAACTATGATTCATAAGGTCGTACATCAGCGAGCCAGGTCGTAGATTCATGGCGTATGGTAATAGGGATCGAGTCCGCAAGTGCTTGAGTGTCCGTCCCTCCTTCACCCTTTCTGCTGCTCCACTCTTTATCCTTCCCTCCCATCTTCCTCCATCTATCCTCTCACTATTCCACCCTCCGACTCTCCCTTCTTTTCTCCTTCTTTCCGCCCCCCCCCCCCCCCACCTTTACTTCTACCCATCCCCACACTTCCTTCCTTCAGCCATTCATCCTTCCGTCTGTCACTGTCGTCTTCTCTTCTTCCTTTTATCTATCTTCTCTTCCTTTATATCTCCCTTCATTCTCCCCTTTCCTTCTCAATTCTTTCCTCCATAACTAGCCTCGGGAGACAAAATCTCTTCCACTTCACATTTTTTCCCATGGTAATATATGTATCTACTTGCTTGTGTTCTATCTTATCACTCTGAATATGCGTGAGAGTGAATGAGTGAATGATTGAGTTCGTGCGTGAGTGACACAAGTAGGTGTCCACATAATACAATTAATCAATGTATCATGATGACGATGCTGAAAATTATATTAATGGTGGTGATGGTAATGCGTAATATTATATATTTTTTAATGGTATATGTAGGGCCAGTCTGGATATGATAGTTTATGTGCTGTATATGAAATCCATGTAAATGTGGTAAAGATATTTATGATTATAAATAATGATAATAATGATGGTGGTATTCTTGTAAAAACACCGCTAGTAGGCTCTCGTACCAAGGTAAAGATAATTATCGCAGTAATACTGGTAATGATGTGATGACATTAATGATAATGTATTATAATGATGACATAAAGCTCTTCTTAATAACCATGTGCATGAGATAAGATAATGACTGCGAATACTGAAGAGGTGACAATTACAATAACACAGACGTAACCAAGCAAGGCGAGACGAGAGGCTTGCCGCGGCGTCTTGTCCATAAACAGGTTTCTGAGGCGAGTGATATCTGATCTCCCTCCTTGAATAAGAAAGTCAGGACCAAAATGTTACATGTAGTTAGTTCCAACACTCGATGCACTCAGCGGCGAGGCGAGCGCCGCTCCATTCTGCGGGGCCAATAAATACCGAGTTTTTATTTCTTTCTCTCTTTCTTCCTCATTTAGAGCTGTTTTGCCCCGGCCAATAAACTCGGACTTAGATCTTTATTTTGATGTAATTCACCGCATGGGAACCGCGCATAATTTGCCATGATGACACAATAACAACTCTTAACAACCTTTATCAAGAAACTAACAAGCAATATATGTCTTAACTGACACCCAGACGGCCAATAAATGTCTTTTATAACGGGTTTAACAGCTAGTGACTGCCTTTTCTAATTTTTAACAACCAATAAATGTCCTGGTAGCTATTCTAACAACCTATTAAACTATCACAGAGACACTAACATCTGATTATGTACGCGAGCGGTAGGTGTGCGCTATCGCCCTCTGGCTCTAGGACTCGGAACCGCTCTCCTCTCCCGTCTGCATAATTAAAAGATCCCCGAAGCCTCGAAGGTGTTGTGCGATTGGTCGGCTCTGGCGTGGGTGGAGACACGGGCATTCTTTTATCATTATGATGCGCCTCGCTGATTACGAGGACGTGATATTTAATAAATGCTCGTGGCTGCGAGATTGCGACTCTCGGGCTCTCTAAAATTCAGCTATAAATGAGGTTCGGGGTGTGCGTGTGGAGAGGGCGAGGGGGGTTGGGAGAGGGGGCTCCGCCGCGAAGAAATTGGCGAACAAGTACTTGGGGTTGAGTCCTGCATCAAATTATACTTATGGCGTGATGGACAGCCCAGATAATGTAGGAGAGGCCGGGCGGTGGCTGCGTGGCGTTGGTAACACTGGCTCCGAGTCGTAACTCTAGAGCCGCGTTATGTATGGTCCGACATCCGCCTCTTTGTGCCTTCAGCTCTTCTTATACTCTCCTTTATGCCGCGTCTTGTTTTTCTTGCTTGCTCTTTGCACGGGGGGAGGGGGGTAGTAGTGCCGTCTCTCTCCTCTCTTTCTCCTTCATTTCTCTCTTATTCTCTCTCTCTCTCTCTCTCTCTCTCTCTCTCTCTCTCTCTCTCTCTCTCTCTCTCTCTCTCTCTCTCTCTCTCTCTCTCTCTCTCTCTCTCTCTCTCTCTCTCTTTCTTTCTCTTTCTCTTTCTCTTTCTCTTTTTTTTCTCTTTCCCTTTCCCTTTCTCTCCACTTCATGTTCTTCCTTTCCTTCAAATTCTTTCTGTTTTACTCTCTCTCTCTATATATATAAATATATATATAAATATAAACACATACACACACACACACACACACACACACACACACACACACACACACACACACACACACACACACACACACACACACACACACGTATGTATGTATGTATCTATCTTTCTCTATTTTTCTTTCTATCTCTCAGTCAGTCTGTCTCTCCTCCCTCCCTCTCTTCCCTTTTTGTGCATGTACCCATATTTTTCTCGGATTGTTTTTCAGATACCTGAGTACATTTTATTTTCCTTTGTTGTCAATGCTGTGGAGTGTGGATCATCGAGGACTGGTTTGTTCGTTAGCGGACGGTCTTATAAGTGTTTCTCTTTGTCCTTTATTTATTTATGGAGTCTTTTGTTTATTTGTGTTCATAAATTTCACAACTATTATTTAAGTCTGCGTCGGACTCTTTGCAATCCAGCTGAACTCGAGAACACTTGACATTAAAGAACTTGAAGTAATTACGATCGAAGGTTACGTGCTCAAAGTTTGTTTTTGTTTTTATTGTTTATATTTATTTATTTATTTTTCGTCTTCTAGTTCCTTTGATTGTGTTGTCTTAATAGCCAGCGTATTATGGGCATTATAGAATCTCACGGGAGATAACTGCTGACCTCTTCGGGTGATGCTCGCCCCCTTCTTCTTCTCCCTTCCAGTCCTCTTCCCTCGGCCTTCTTCTCCCTTCCATCGTCTTCCTATTCCCTTCCGTCCCGCAATCCCTCTTCCCTTTCTCTCTTCCTCTCCTTCCTCCCTCCCACTCCATCCTCTTCTTGCCTTCCCCTCCCCCTCGCCACCCCCTCCCTCCTCCCCCTACCGTCGGACCCGCGGCAGAGGTGATGGCTACGAGGATAAATAAATCTCATGAGAATATTGATGATACTTTGCAGTTTGAATTTGTTGTACATTTTATGCTCCATAAAGATTTTTTTATATCGATTTTTTTACCCTATGAATGGTCGACTTAAAGTCAGTATTAAGCATGATAAGACCGATGAAAATATTGTTGTCCTCGACTTTATGGATGTCGAGTCGAAAGTACACACTGTTTAAGAATGATTGGATATATTTAAAATGAAATGCATAGCTGTTTTGTAATACGATACCGATTTTATTACCAATGATTTTTTTTTTTTTCTTTCTTAAATGAAACCCACGGAAACCGGTAAGACTTGTAACAAGAGCATCTGATGAATTTTTTCTACCTGTTTTTTTCTTTTCTTTTCTTTCTTTCGCCTTTTGTTTTTATTTTCTTTTCTTTTCTTTCTTTTTTTTTCTTTCTCTTTTTGAATTCAACGAGATTCCTAAATACGACGGCTGTAATACTGGGATGCTGGGACTGAAGGACCCAACTGCTGTACATATGAAATTTAAGGATAAACGTTTCAAAATGTCGTTAGTCAGACGGCGTTCCTCTGGAAAATGTATTTCGAAATGCTCTAATATCAAAGGCACTTTAAATCTGAATTATGTATTCTTTCCGTGCCGGCTTTGCCTCTCCTTTTTTGAGTGTTGTTGCTGCTCGTGTCGGTGTCGGCTCGTGTATAGGCGGGGGCTGCGCGCGGAATCGGCGGAGGAGAAGCGTCTGTACGGCTCGGTGTCTGCCATTAGACTGCGGGATAGCGATGGTCATTCGGGTTTTGTTTGTGGCAGGTGTTGCGTTCTAGAAATGGTTTCTTGATGGTGATTGTTTCTTTGGTACTTCTAATCGCATTTTCTGTCTTTTTTTTTTTTTATTAGTTTCGGTGTAATTTTACCGCATGCAAACACGTTGACATATACGGAGTAAGTTACTCAGGGGCTGACGAGGGAGCCGAGTCCTACGGCCAGAACTGTCAGAACCACTAGATAATAAATCGCTAAGAAATCTTGCCTTAGTGAATGACCTCGGTGACCAGGCATCCTTCGGACATCGCGAATAATTCAGGTGAAGACACAGCTCGGAGATGCCGAGGGGTCGTTGATGCGTCTGGAGAAGTCAGCCCGCCAGTGTTATTACGTCGGGGGTTAAAAAGGGCCGATGTTTGTTTATTTTCCGGATAAGCATGGGCCAAAGCCATATTTATTACCCGCCATCAACCATGATCCGAAGAGCAGGAGTAGCGATTAAGCACGATCGAATGCGAAGGGAGCCTTTGATGATAAGCAAGTGGCTCTAGCGATGTCAGCTGTTAAGAGGGATTAAAAACTGAGATACATATCGGGGAGGACGAGCAGGGTGTATCTTGCAGTCGCTCAGGGCCTTCTTCGAGGGTCTGTCGCGGGGAAAGGGTGAAATCCGGCTCCACAGCGTGACCGAGCGCGGAGCTTGGACGCTGAGGGGTTGCTGGGGTCGCTGCGGAATGCCCTCGGGAGATGCAGGCGTCTCAAAAAATAATGGGAATGATAGTAAATCACAGTTGCACTAGACCATGAAGCAAAACTTATGCCATATTGATATGCCTTGGTGTGTTCGTGTGCAGCGCTGGCGATTCTCTGACACTGTACGAGTGTTCGTACAAACTGTGACTCTAGATTTGTGGGGAAAATATAATAAATGGTGATAATGGTTATGGTGATAAACCTATCGTGAATTGAACTTAATGTCAGTAAAAAGTGTGATGATGACCATAATGGAAAGGATTAGAATTTCTCTCTCCCACTCAAACAATACAAATTAGGATACTTAAACGTAATTATGTCATAAAACGTTTTTTTTTTCCATTTCATATCCTTGATTTGTTGAAATGCAGACTGCCCTCACAGACCACACATATCTGCGGGATATAGCCAACAAGGGAATCATGACCCAACGAGCCGGCATAGCATAGCATTCATGGTATACTCCTAAATTAGATCTGAATGTATCTCAAACAGGTCTGCCGGCGTGTTGTCTAGGGACATGAGGAGCGCGGACATTAAATCATTGGAGCTGGGCGCGCCTCAAGAGGGTGTGTGTGCTTAGCCTTACGTTGTTCCAGTGTTCTGGTGCTAAGATTGATAACTGACTTGCTCTTTGGCGCAGGTGATGCCCGTACCTGTTAAGCTCGTGATATATGCTATATGCCCTAGGGCCTGGACTGCGCCGAGGGTACAAACATCACTTGATTTTATAATTGAAAATTGGCAATATATGTGCATAACATCAAATTACCAAATACCTGCCTTTTTATCTTGAATTACAAAATTATAAGTAATTTATACTAAAATATGATTGAATAAGTCAGACCTTTTTAGCCTGAAGTAAAGATTAAGGTAACAGACCTTACCCCTGTTGTCCCTCGTGGTAGAATATTAGATGTTTTTCTGACAAACAGAAGAACTCAAATTTCCAAATATTGCGATTAATTTATGTCCCTAAAGGATCAGATAAAACATAAAGTAAAGGCAAGGGATCTAGAATCCGTTGTTTGTAGAGAACACGCAAAGACGCGTCACAGATACACATGCAAAATATTGGAGGATCAGTCCAATTTAATATGAAAAATTCCCAGTAAATGTGATCTTGTTGATGTGTTCAAATATATCATGTGTAAATCCTTCTGAATCACTGGGTGGCGTCTACAAGTGCCACAATCTATGCAGGTTGTATTTTATGTTCTGTATGTAAAGCTTATGAGATTCACAGTCTAAAGTAAAGTATGAATAGTAACGAAGTTGAATTTTGACGACAGTAGATATATATCTGTTTAGCTAAATGAACTTTCTTCTTTTGCCTTTTTTTATCAGAAGCTGCATTCTTGAATTATAATGTCACTGAGGGTGAGATTTTTGTGTGGTTGACGTGTGTCTATATCTAAGCAATACTCGTATATGATTTCATACACCATTCAATACTTCATCACTAACAAGACACTCCTTTTTGTGGAATGATGTAGTAAGAGGTACGATACGAGTTCTAAAATTGTTTTCCTCTTTTACACACTCCAAACTACTGTCGGAGGATGTAATCAACATGATTTAAGATGAATAAAACCATGAAGTAGACTTCTTTTGTCTTTGCATCCGATCTCAACGCCACGGAAAGCTCGGGAACTTGGAGGTGTTGCCAGAACCCGCCTCCACAATGGGCTTTCACCTCGGTTGGCAATATTGATTTAATCGCAAGCGCTCTTAATTAAGTTATGCATTGTAAAATACGACCACCACCTTCTGCCATGAACCTGGGTCGCTCTTAATTAAGGTATGTATTATAGAATATGACTACAACCTCGTGCCATGCAGTTGCACGATGCGTGCGGGTATGCAGGATTGTAGCGAAGAGCGGAGAAGGGCTGGATGCAATCGCGAAGGACCGAACGCGCCCAAGTACCGCCGTGCCGCTGGGACGATTAGGGGCGGTGTTTTATGTTCAGGAGTATGAGTGTGATGCCAAAGTACTCCAAGTGTGAATTGATGAGAACTTCAAAAGTGGCATAACTTTGATTATGTTTAGATACAAAAACCTGCACATCAAAAAGGAATTAAATGATCAAAGGATCCTTATAGTAAACAAGAAAAAAAAGTATTTCGAAGAAAAAAAAAAATCAATTTACGTAAATTAAATACGAAGCACCGCTTCCGCCGAACCTCAGCCAAACACCGTTCACGGCTGGTGTTGCATCTGAGGCTGTAATTAAAAGGACGCGATTTTTCATTATTATCACCATTATAAAATTCCTCTCCGTGAATCAGACACGAGGCCCTGCGTTGCGTCTCGCCTCTAAAGAACGATATCGCTTAATGAGGAGTTGATCTTTTAGTTTTAAAAAGGAGGCTACTAATGAGTCCCAGTTAGCCAGGGTACACAGAGCGATAATGATATGCATCGACTTTTTAGTTTATTGTTGTGTATAGCTATGTCCCGCTGTATAATGTGCTCGTAAACTGAGGCCGCCGTCGTAGCCACTGTTTCATAATGTACCTATTACTTCCCGCTGAGCTTTTGTTTGCTTTGCCTTCGCTCTTTCATCTGTCGGGGCGTGGGTGTGTCAGGGGGCCGTCTTTGGATTCCCTCTCTCTCCCTCTCCCTCTTTCTCATTCTCTCCCTCTCTCTCTTTCTCATTCTCTCCCTCTCTCTCTCTCTCTCTCTCTCTCTCTCTCTCTCTCTCTCTCTCTCTCTCTCTCTCTCTCTCTCTCTCTCTCTCTCTCTCTCTCTCTCTCTCTTTCTCTCTCTTTTTTTCTCTCTCTCTTTCTTTCTCTCTCTCTTCCTTTCTTTCTTTCTTTCTCTCGTTTCCTTTTTCTTTAAATAATTTTTCTTCTTTCTCATTTAAATATTTTTACCCCAAGGAAAATTAATATTTTTAGTTGTAGTTCTACTTTCCATGTAGTTTCTTTCAGTTTATCTTTGATAATTTATTTGGGTAGTTCATCAGCATCAGACGAAATGAAATCAACTTTTCTAACTTTTGCATTCACAATTACCCTACTGGTTTTCCCTAAAAAGAGATAGAAGTATTAATATCAAGCAATGTTCCTTTTGATATCAAGTAACTCGCTACCGCTTTCGCTTCGCAATCACAGTTTTGAATGTATAAATTAAGGAAGGAAATCTTCACTAGAGATTTCTCACCTGCTGGAGTTCCGACAGCACTTGTTCCCGACGCAAGACAAAAGCGTAAATTCAACTGAATTAATCATTTCGGTTTAATTTCCTGGTTTTCTCGAGTACCGGTGGTCTGCCTACTCGTATGTTGCGAAGGGAGTGAGGAGGGAGAGGAGGACGAAAGAGGGGGAGGGAAAGAGGGGAAGAGAGAGAAAATTGGGAGAGAGGGAGCTCGTGAAGAGGACGGTGGAGGCAGAGAAAAGAAGCTAATGAATCGGGGAGAGGGGAGACAAAACGCGATTTTTTTTTTTTTAAGGGGGGAGGTAGAAAAAGAAGAAAAGGTGCGAAGGGAAGAGAGGGAAGAACTACTGAGAGAGAGAAAAGGTGATAAGAAAGATAGACGGCGAAGATTAAGGTAGTGTGTGGAGTGAAAACAAAGGGAACGATAAAAGAGCGGATGAACACATGGAGAGATAGATACATTAATTAAATTATTATTCTGAGGAAGAAACAGTTAATTATACCAAAATGTATATGGCCACATAATTATAAAATAGAAAAGTAAGTAAAATAAAATAATTATATCCATTTAGAACAAAAGCGTTCAAAATATATTCATTATAAAGAATTTTTTGGCGAAATTTATACGAAAAGTTCAGAGGAGGTTACAACCAAAAACCTTATGACTAACCAACTTAATACTGGTAACGCATAACTATCTTCTTTTCTTCTTCATTTTTTTGAAATGTCGCATTTTTTCTCAACAATTTACAGAATGTAACACAAAGATACACCCTAAGTTCGGTTTGGATTTCATTTATTTTTTTTCCCGACGTTCCGATATGTTCTCTCTGATTTAGCCTTCTCCAAAATGTGTCTTAAGTTCCTAAAGTTATTAGATTATTTTGGTCAGACTTCGTGAAAACAAGAGGCTTTTAAATCCAACTGTCGGATAAGGCAGACTGCTAAATTCAGCTCCCAGATAAGGGCGACTGCTAAGTTCTGTTCGCAGGATAAGGGAGACTGCTAATTTTGGGCTGCTGGATAAGGGACACTAATAAATTGCTTAACCGTATAAGGGAAACCGCCTAAAATTTAGTGGATAAGAAATATCTGCTAAATTCGGTAAGTGAAGACCGTGAAATTCCGGCGTAGAAACGTAAGCTCTGTTGCCAGATAAGGGAGACCGTTGGGCCCCGGCGATGCAGAAGGGAGCCCCATAAATCATCTTCATTGTGCCGGTATGTCAGTCGCTTGATGGTAATTTATTGATTTGCTTAATAGGGCTGGAACTGTTGTTAGTTACATAATAAGCAAGGGGACAATTAAGGTAAGGGGGAGGAGGGAGGGCGAAAGGAGAAGCGTTAAGAGGAAGGACGACTTAACAGGAGGTAGAGAAGAAGGTATATCTATAAATTTGAATGTATGTATATATATATATATATATATATATATATATATATATATATATATGTGTGTGTGTGTATATATATGTGTGTGTGTGTGTGTGTGTGTGTGTGTGTGTGTGTGTGTGTGTGTG
>NC_061836.1:12898164-12900664 GCF_019202785.1 Penaeus chinensis
TATTTCTGACAAACAGTGCCCTCTGTATTTTATAACTGAAAACGCCATGCCAAATATTGTTGTTGTGTGATCGATGGAGCTCGCCCGAGTTGAACGTCGAGTGCATTGTTGCAACAAAAGTTTATTTCCATTATTAGTTTAATCGCATTACAGCCGACTTGATTTGCAGTGCACGCCGCAAGTGTTCTTTTTTATTATTATTATTAGTGTGATTAATGTTTTTTTTTATGACAATCGGCCGCTGAATACCTTCTTTCACATGGATCGAGTGAAATGCAACAAACAAAACATTGCATTTACAATTCTAATTATATGTATTACAAAGAACGCACAAATAAATCGATTTTGTGTGCCTTTGTTTAGCACTTTCCTGAACTTGTGTGTGTGTGTGTATGTGTGTGTGTGTGTGTGCGTGCGTGCGTGCGTGCGTAAGCATGCGTTCGCGTGTACATGCATGCATGTTTGCTTATTTTCGTGGATTTTTGTACCTAGCCACCCTCTCCCCCTCCTTGCAGCGCCCACCTTCGCGCCGACCGCGCCCGCCCACCGCCCCCGACATCACGCCCTCGCCTGGCGTTGTCGGCGTAATCTTAGGAATCCGGATCTGCTAATTGCCACACATGCGTGCTTTGTTTACACTTGGCGTCCTTTCTCCTCTTTCTCTCCCCCACGCTGCTCCTCCCCCTCGGCTGTCGCCCCCCCCCCCCTCCTCAGCGGCGGCTCCCCGGCTGTGCGCTCCTCGCTTGCTCATTTCAGTCAGATGTCATTTTTCTTTACCTACGACCGTTACTTCATAGGTCATCTCTGTGCGGTGCACATACAGCATTTACATCCCATATATATATATATATATATATATATATATATATATATATATATATATGTGTGTTTGTGTGTGTGTGTGTGTGTGTGTGTGTGTGTGTGTGTGTGTCTGTGTGTCTGTGTGTCTGTGTGTATATATATATATATATTTATATAATATATATATATTTTTTTTATATACATACATTATTCATATATATGTATATACATATATATATGTGTATATATGTATGTATATATATATTTGTTTATTTATTATTTATTTATTTACACACACACACACACACACACACACACACACACACACACACACACACACACACACACACATATATATGTATATATATATATATATATATATATATATATATTTACACACACATACATATACATATATATTTATACGTACATATATATGTATCTATGTTATATATATGTATATATATATAAATATATAATATGTATATGTTAGTGCCTGTTCCCCGTCCTCCGGTATTCCACACCTTGATTATTACTTTTCCCTCGAAATCCTTCTCCCTCATCTCTACTACTTCCCTGCTTCCCTATCCCCTCCCCCTTCCCATTCCCTCATTTCCTTAACCTCCATTCTCCTTTTACCCCCCTCCTCTATCCTCCACCCTCTCCTCCCTCCCCTCACTCCCTCCTGTCCTCCACTCCCCTCCCCCTTCCCATTCCTCTCCCCATGTCCTCCGCTTTCCCCATCCCTCCCTCACCCCCGCCCTCGCCTTGCCCTCCTAATGCCCTCCACCATCCCCCTTCCTCCCTTCCCCCTTCCCCCCTCCCTCCCCATATCCTCCTTCCTCCTCCATCCTCTATCCCCCATCCCGCTCCATGTCCTCCGCCCTCCCCCCTCCCCTCTCCCTCCCCTTGTCCTCCGCTATTCATCACGGGGAATCACCGGAGGTAAGACACGATAATTGTCGCCCATGTGTGCATTGCGAACGTTAATAATCCTGAACGTGGCAAAGCTTTGCTCGGAATGGCGGATGAGGGGCGCTCCCGGTGGAGGCGGCGGCGGTGGAGTGAGAGCGCGTTGGTGGCGACGGCCGTGGTGGTGACGGCGGTGGTGGTGACTGTTTTCATTCCGGCTCTTTCTGTTTCTTTTCTGGCTCTCTCATTCATTCTCTCATTCAGGGAATCACATACATACGCACACGTACGCGCGCACTCGCACGCACACACACACACACACACACACACACACACACACACACACACACACACACACACACACACACACACACACACACACACACACACACACATACACACATACACACATTCACACATACACATACACACACAAACACACACCAACCTCACGCTCACGTTTCCACTGGGATGGAAAGGAGGGAAGAGTTGAGGAAGGGAGGATGATAAGAAAACGAACAAGAAGACGAAGGGGTTGATAGGAGTACAAGGTGGAAAGGCTATTGATTGCAAGGATGATAATGGCGACGGAAGATGGTTATTGGGTTAAGATATCTTGAAGAAGATGGGAAGGAAGGAGGCCGAGATACGGAAGGAAGGATTGAGAGGGAAAGGGGAGAGGGGAGAGGAGAGGGGAAAGAAGGTAAGAAGGCCAAGAGAGGGAAAGAGGAAGGGGAGAAGAGAGGGTACGCAAGCAGGAAAGAAAAGAGAGAGAGAGAGAGAGAGA
>NC_061836.1:12905664-12908164 GCF_019202785.1 Penaeus chinensis
GAATCATCCTAGCTTGTCACTTCTCCCTCTTCTCCCTACAGTTAGTCAGCTCTTTTCAGTGCTGTGGTTCTCATGCCTGACTAGATTTCCGTATGTTTCCGTCCATTTCTCTTACTGTTCTCTAAGACCCACCCTATATTTATCTCACCCTTCGCCACACTTAGTCACCTCCCCTCTTAGTCCTCTTCTATGTGTGTATTGGTAGTCAAACCCGTATGTTATGCTCCCCCGCCCACTATTTTCACGTCCCTACTGAATATTTTAGCTCCAACCTCACTGCCTCAGCTCGCCCATTTCGTACTTTAGTTCCTCTTGTTAATACTTAAAGCTTAGCACGTCTAGCAGTTCTCATGGAGAATACTTTCAGAACTCGTTCATTCGTTACGTAAAGTTCTCTGGTTTGAAGTTTTGCTTTCTTCCATCTGGATATCGGTTCGTCACTTTTCCTGTTCTTCGAAAATATCGCTAACATCTGTGTCCATTTTCTGCATTTCATATCCTGTGTTTGAGCTGTACACCTGCCTTTGAATCATTGCTTTTCCGCCCACTGGAAGTTCGTTTCGAAAAGTCTTTCTCGCTTCCAACCACTTTCTTCCCGAAGAGTTGGCGTTTGTTTTCACTCTGCGTTTGCATCCAACTTCTTGCCCATTGCTTAACGCTTTATCGCCGTCGTCGATATAGTTCAACCAGTCTTCCGTCACTGAAACCGCCCAAATAGACCAAAAACTGGAAGTGCCCAGCCACACCACGTAACTCTCGCATTATCTGTCTATTATTTATCTATCCCTCCCCCCCCCCCCCCCTCTCTCTCTCTCTCTCTCTCTCTCTCTCTCTCTCTCTCTCTCTCTCTCTCTCTCTCTCTCTCTCTCTCTCTCTCTCTCTCTCTCTCTTCTCTTTCTGTCTCTCTCTCTCTCTCCCTCTCTCTCCCTCTCCCTCTCTCTCCCTCTCCCTCTCTCCCCCCACTCCCTCTCTCCCTCTCCCTCCCCCACTCCCTCTCTCCCTCTCCCTCTCCCTCTCCCTTTCTCTCACTCCCTCTTTCTCTCCGTCTCCCTCTCCCTTTCTCTCACTCCCTCTCCCTCTCCCTCTCTCGCCCTCGTGGCCACTCCACTCCTCCACAATTCGCGTGATGTTGCCCGCGTTCGCCCGGGTCTATGAGACAGCCATTTTTGAGCTCTTCCTGAAACTTTCCGGAGAAACCCCGTCGCACTTTTTGTCCATTTTGATGCCATTTTAAGGGTAATAGTTTTGCGAAGTTGTGGTGGCTGACAGTGTCGTTAGGTCATAGCCTCTGACACCTGGAGGGGAGACATTTAGAGGGGAATGGAGGGATGTTCGTGCTGTTATAATAATGTCGACATAAAGAAAATAACATCGGGGAGAGTTTAGAATACAGGGCAGGGTTGATGACGACGCGCCGGAGGTCATGTATGTTCTTTATTTATTTGTTTATTCATTGATGTATCTATGCATTTTATTGTTGTTATTTTTTTTGGGGGAAGGGGGTTGCCGTGTAGTGTGTGTGTGTGTGTGTGTGTGTGTGTGAGTGTGTGTAGAAGGCTGGTGGGATGGAAGGGGGAAAAGAGTATCAGATATATATGTTGATGATAAGCACATAATTATAGAGTTGTCTTATAATTCAGAATATAATACTTAATATGTATAATGTAGCATGAGATAAATCATAAATGATGACTGCATACTCTTCCTCCGAGTAGATTGGAGCTGGCAGGTCATAACCGATATTTGATACATCATCCCGAACCCTGTCATTGATACTAATAGCATGTGTGTTGTCTACAGATGATCAAGGCGATCCAGGTGTTACGCATCCACCTGCTGGAGCTGGAGAAGGTGCAGGAGCTGTGCAAGGACTTCTGCAACCGGTACATCACCTGTCTGAAGGGCAAGATGCAGAGCGAGAACCTCTTGAGGACTGAGTACGGCTACGACTCCCCGGGCTCTCCTGACGGAGGGAGTCCCTACAACGGCCACCACCAGCACCACCTGCCACACCATCACCCACAGGTTAGGTCATCCAATCCCTTGTTGCGAAACGGTGCTAGGCCATTCGAGACCATCATGCGTCACCACCCTGTCATGCGCACCAGTTAGGTCACAGTCTGCCATTCTTCACCCCCATTCACATTGTGTATCTTCAGCGCAACTCGGTGAATCGTTTCTAAATCATCGCGTTGTTCATCATCCAAGAGGCGAAGTCAGGAACGCTCCTCGGCCGCGTCCACACAAGGTCACGATCGCCCTTGCTAGAAGCCTGCCTTACATGACGAGGCGCCAGGAAGCGTGTGGAGGCATAAAGTCGTTAGGAACCGCAGTCGTTAGCGAGCTCTATTCTCCTTCCCGAGCCATACATCTGGAGGTCCCCGCAACGAGTACGTCACTGCAGAGAGCGGGGAGTACACCGTGAGCTGCTTGGGAGCCTTTTGTTGATAGCGCAGGATAGATCATCTTTTTTCTCACGGTCTACAGGATAGCTCACTCC
>NC_061836.1:12915664-12918164 GCF_019202785.1 Penaeus chinensis
TCACTCCCTCTCCCCTCCCCTTCCCTAAGTCAGACCGTATAATAATGTTCCTGGTTAAGTGAACTGCCCATGCTTGGTTGTATTACTTTCTGGACTATGGAAGGGACATACTGGGATGTTGGATGGGGATGGAAGTTCATATTTGGGTAATGGCCGGGGGAGCGTCTCGGCTTGTGCGTGTGCGTTTTAGGAGTGAGGTCATCTTGAATTTTGATGATGAAATTAGATCTTTAAATCCGAAATACCGGTTTTATCATTAGCAAGGCGCGTCCTAAGCTTCCGCCGTAGTTTGATAAGTGAGACATTCTCGCACGGGACGAAATGGCCTCGACGATAAAACGCTGTTCGTAACGCGGAAGGCCGGGCTGAGTGCCGCGGAGGTATATATTACGGGTTCCTCTAAAGGCGCATAAAAAATCAGAACTAGAAATCCTGGACAGTACCTGGCACGCCCTGGCAACCCTGCAATGGATTGCTTCCCTCGCCGAGACTTGCACCACCGCTGGGATTTGTAACTTCCATTAAGTTTACATGCTGGATATTTTTGGAACATACCTTTATTTCAAACACTCCCTACCCCTTCCCTCCCCTTCCCCTTTCCCTCCCACCTCCAGCTCTCCCATCCCTTCACTTCCTCTCATTCCCCCTTCCCTTCCCTTCCCTTCCCTTCCCTTCCTCTCACTCCCTCTACCTTCGCTTCCCTCCCCTCCCGTTCTCTCCCGCCCTCTTACCCCAGAAAGGAAAAAAAGGAGAAAAAAATGCGCTGGTGTATTGCTATGGTAATTACCCCGAGCGGAAGGAGGCGGTGGGAGCATAGTCGAGGAAATCCGAAACCCGAACGTCTGCGCGGGCGTCTCGAGGCCCTTGCTGCGTAGAATCATTGCGTGTCGTCGTCGGTGTTACTCATTACTTAATTCTTTTTCTTGGTGACGGTAATAGAAGTGCTCGTGTCTCGTGGTCTGTTTGATGTCATGTAGAAACTTTTATTCCTGCACTTAAATTTCAGCTGACTATTATAATTTCTCCGTGATGTACGATTTGATCTTATTGTAAGCAAACATGGGATGGTCAGCTTAAACACTGCTATTTGCGTTCTTCCACAAGTGGAATTCATGATCGCCTGTTATGATTGGCGGCCGCCCTTCAGGGAGGTGGGGATTTGTGGTGTAAGTATTTCTCTTCAGCCAATGAGCTTGATCGTTTGTCCTCCTGTGTTTTAGATTTCGCTGAATGCTTGAAGATGACTCCAGGCTGTCATGCAGGTGTGCATGATGAGTTAAGCAGGAGTGTGATGACTCACTGTCCGAACATCCATACAGTTTCCGTGATTCGGAGAAAAAAGTTGAAAAGTGTAATTGATTAGGTCTTTTGAATTATTTTCCCCAATAAATGGATGTGATATATCTTGTTTCTCTTGGCCATGGTTTTCAGCGACAGGTGCAGTCCCTTAAAAGATCGCTTTGTTCTCTTTGAAGTTTCATTCTTTCACATCCTCGCGTTTGTATCAGCTAACTTCAGTTTCATTAGAGTTTGATCCTACATTTCATTTGGGTCTAAGTCCCCGTTTTGTGAAAGAGTAATCTCGTGGTTCACAGGGGGAATTATCTTGCATTTCATTAGAACTTAATTTAGTCTTTCGCGTTCCTGATCCTTTGTTTCCGTTGAGGACCCCTTCCCGCCCTAAATACTCACGGACAGAACTCTAAGGCGCGCGCCACCCAGCTTCCAGTCGCATTTCGAATCAAGAGGACCGATTGCTCTCACGGTGAAACCTCCTCTTGACATCAGGGGAAAAAGGGAAGATGAAAAGAGGAAAGAAAAGTCTAAATACTTTTTTTAAGAGCTTGAAACTCCATGCGGGGAGTTACAATTAACCTCACGCGAAAACGGCGGATTTATCACAAGGAAAATACGCCCTAACAAAGATGGGAAGTGCGCCAACAAACACTTCCATAGTCCTGACCAGCCCGACAATTTTAAGGCCAAAGTTTTCCCCAGTTTGTGAGATTTAGGAGGACAATGTGCGGCCTTTGTTTTATAAGTTCATGGAGTTGAGGGGTGCCAGATGGAAGAGGGTTTCCAGAGTCTATAATTCACGCGGCTCTTTTGACCTCATTTGCATTTGGGTGTTAAGACCTTTTATTTTTGGAATATTATGGATGTGCCTCTTTTTTCCCCCCCTTAACGCCCCCACCCCCTCAAGCCCCCGCCTCCTTTCTTAGAATTATGGCGTTTATGGGAATATATGCATGGAGTTCATCACGTGGTTTCTGCAAGGAGTGTCACGCAGGACACAAAAAATAGAAAAGGGAAAAAAAGAAAAAAAAAAAAAAAAAAGGATGCTGCTGTTTTATTATTTAGGATATTACTTTTATTCCTGGCTGCTTTCCCAGCTTGATATTTCAATTTGCAAAATAGTGAAATTATGCATCAGTGCGGTGGAATAGATTGTGCTGGCTTAGATTTTATGTGCCGTTCCGCATCAGTGTACATTTCGCTT
>NC_061836.1:12923164-12925664 GCF_019202785.1 Penaeus chinensis
GTATGTATGTATGTATGTATGTATGTATGTATGTGTGTGTGTGTTTATTTATATATTTGTTTATTTATTTATATATATACATATATACATATATATATATTATATTATATTTATGTACATGTGCATATACATACATACATATATATAGATTTGCATAACCATAGGGAGGCACAGGGGGCACATCCCCCCCTCGAGATTTGTAAAGTGTTAACTTCATATTTCATGTTGCCCTGCTCTTCACCAATGAATTATACAAGTCATTGGCAAGATAGACAGAAGAGGAGTCAAAGACCCTCTTTCCTTAGAACGTCTTGGAGTCGTAACTTTTTTCTATCCCCCCCTCCCTCCTAAAACCCTCCCGACAATATATATGTTTGTGGGTGTTTACATGCATGTATTTATATATATACATGTGTGTGTGTGTGTGTGTGTGTGTGCAATTAGGGACACACACACGCGTGCACACACGCACACACACACACACACACACACACACACACACACACACACACACACACACACACACACACACACACACACACACACACACACACACACACAGATCGTTACAAAGAAGCATATTTAGTTGTTTTAGATACTGTGTGTCTCTTAAAGGTGTATGTCAATTAGCATAATCTAGTGTAATACAAGTCATTTTAAACCTTGAGGCATATCAATATAAGCTATTTTACGCATTAATCTCATAAACACCAGGCGCTCTGGGTATTTCTTGTACGACAGGAGATAACGGTTACAGTGTCGGGAGGCATTCTTGTCGCCGATCCACATGCGGATGTCCACTTAATATGCAATCGAGTCAGAAGTGTAACCATGTTCACTTGACGTTTCTTTGCCAAAGAGCCAGAAAAAACGATACATATCAGCCCCTTGATCAAAACAACAAATGTCTGGTGCTGTTTTTTCCTTTCTTTTTATTATTTTTTCTTTCCTGCGGATGAATATCTCAAAACCTCGGGATTATCTAGAACTTCTCATATTCAAAATCACATCGCTCCAAATACACTTACAAATAGTAACCGTTCTTGCTGTAAAGGGAGGAAGGTACTGCCGAGGACTTTACGCAGTCTACACGAACGCCAAACGGGTAAAAGTGCGAGAAGTGTTGGCCGCGTCTGAAGGCGTGTATGTAGGCAGGCCGGACGGGACTGAGCGGCCGATCCTAATCTAAAGAGAGTTTAATTCAGCGTTACCAAGGTGGACGCCGCACTCGCCCGCTCGTAGGAGGAAAGAAGGGCCAGCGGTCGAAAGAATGGTGCCGGTGCACGAGTGCAGTGTGGGACAGTGTAGGATAGGAAGGACACTGTGACGGCGCACGAAGTACACGAAGGAAACGGAGGGGACTCATCCCGGGGAGGCGCGACCTCTCAGCACACGGAGCCGCGGGGCTGGCCGTTTGCAACCCTGGTCCTATCACAGTTTGGGGTGATTGTATTGTAACATTAGCTAGGTCATTTACGAACCGCTGTTGTTTTTCCAGGTTAAGGAGGGAGTTTCCTCTTGGATTAAAGACAGCAAAGGGATTTTATTGAAAGAAAATAGTGCTAGCAATTAACAGGAAGAGAGAATGGTGTTGCAGAGTCGCTTCCACCTCACTCGCAGACAATATTAATGCACTTTAGGTGGAAAAAGGTCCACAGTGCAGTCACCTAAGGGTGCTTTAGGTCTTGCTTACGATTAGTAAATGCCACGATCAAAGCGCGTCACTTTGCCCGCGGATTCTTGAGACTTATCAGGGTAGATTTGCGGTTTCCTTTGCTTTTTTAAATAAACATATATTTGTGTTGGTGTAGAAACATGAATGTATCAACATTTTTTTTCATTATATTCCCGAAGATAGTTTCTTTAAATGAATAGTGTTCTAATGCCTGTAATGGAAATGGTAGCCATTTTAAAAATAACTCGCTCGTGTTGCTATGCCAAACGTAGATGGTTTATCTGAGCTTCTGAAAAGCATGTCGCCCGGAATACTGCGGTGATCTTTGCTTGTTTGTGCAATGTTTCATTTCTCTCCTGCATAATTCCCGCCAAGCCCTGAAGACTCGTTACGGTTCTTCGCTCGTCCGCGGAGACCAAGCTTATCTTGAAACATAACTTTTAGCGAAGAGAATTGCCGCTGGGAATTTTATTTCACAAAAACAAATTGGGACTGAAATATTGAGGCTACAAAGGTATTGAGTCCCCGCGGTCGATGCACTGTGCTTGTAGTTAATTAAAAAATCAAAGCGCAAACAACAAGTCTGTCGCTGCTGGCATCGGAACTGGGCCGATGTCGTGTGTATTGAAATGATGTTGTGTATACCGAGTTGATGTTGTGTGTACCGGAGCGATCTTCTGTGAACCGGGGCCGACGGCGTGTGGATCGGGCGGCCTTCGCGTGGGCTGGAACGACACGGCGGCGCGGAATGAGATGGTGGATGTCGCAGCGAAGTTCGTTGATGGCGGAGGAAGCTGCTGAGAAAAGGTTCAAGGCTCGAAGTTG
>NC_061836.1:12928164-12933164 GCF_019202785.1 Penaeus chinensis
TTGAGGTTCAGATATGTTTATTAAAAAAATAATAATAATAAATAAAAAACAAAATAATAAAATAAAGCTTGACTACACAGTTCTTGGTTCACGCACACGCGCGTGTGTGTCGGTGTACAGTATATATGTATGCACGTGTGTGTATGTGTGTGCGTGAGCGTGCGCACTTATTCCAGTTCAGTATTTCAAGGTAAAAGACGCTGGACATTCGAACCGCATTAGTATGGTGCGCCCGTGAAGCCGCGAGGCTGTTGTACACACACAGGGATGTGACACAGCTGATCCAGCGCGGCTGCGCCCGGATCACGGCGTCACTTCTTTATATTTTAGGGTTAAGGCGAAGCAGAACAAAAGTTTTTTTTTCCAGAAAAGGACGTCGCTCAAAAGGGAAAAAAAACTTTGGAGCTCAGATAAGCTGACGTGAAGAAAATCTTTCTATGGTCTTTATGTGGTTTTATTTAAGCATGTATTTATATGAGATCTTTCGAAGAAATATACATGCACTGCCCTTAAGTTAGAGTATACATAAATATGAATCCAGCAGGACCCTTTTCATTACACTTTCTTACAGCCCTCGCCTCTCCTACAACGCAGCGGAAGAGGGAACTTTGACAGTTAAAACAAACAAAATAAAAATTACCCAAAGAATATACGAACAATCAAGACATCTTACGAAAGAGAAACAAAGTGTGCTCATGTATTTAACAAACAAAAGGTTTAGAGAGAAAAAAAAAAAAAAGGATAAACAGGGGAAAATGTAATCAAAGGAGGCCATGAATGAACAAGTAAACAAATAAACCGCAAAGAGCGTTCGTTGGTCACAAGGACTCTCCATCAGCAACACATTCTCTCTCTCTCTCTCTCTCTCTCTCTCTCTCTCTCTCTCTCTCTCTCTCTCTCTCTCTCTCTCTCTCTCTCTCTCTCTCTCTCTCTCTCTCTCTCTCTCTCTCTCTCTCTCTCTCTCTCACTCTCTCTCTCTCTCTCTCTCTCTCTCTCTCTCTCTCTCTCTCTCTCTCTCTCTCTCTCTCTCTCTCTCTCTCTCTGAGGCGAGTAAAGAAACGCGAAAAATCGATGAAGTCATGAACATTTTCTTCACCAGTCAGAGCGGGGGCCTCGCAGAGCCTGGCATCACAAGGCGGCACTCAGTTCAGTGGTGAACAGAAGAGTGTGGAGGCGGACCTCTGTGGTCATGATGGCCTCAAGGGGGAGGGGCCGAGGAGGATCGGGGGAGGGGGGGGTGGAGGGGGAGGGGGCAGGTGGCAGGGGGGCTGAAACAACGACTCGTGGTATTGTCTGGCGCAGAATAAGCTACAGAAACATGCACACAACGCTCATGCTACACCTCCACCCCTAAACACCAGAGAATATACACCAGCGGCCAGACCCCCGAATTCGACACGAACACAGCGAGCGAGAGAAAGAGAGAAAAAAAATCCAGCGGCAAAAACGAAACAACTGGAGGCATTGAATGGCAATCAAATAATTGGAAAATCTTTGTTTTAGAACTACGGTAACTACAGAAGGCAATAACACGGGGAGGGGGTCGCTGAACCAGAGCCAAAAAACAACTTTAAAAGAGACAAGCAAAAAAAAACAAAAATGGAGAGAGAGAGGGACAACACCTCCAACAAACAACTAACAGTGGCAACAACAACAGCAAGGAGGCCAGCTCAGGGGCTGATGTAAAATTCCCGAGATGACATCGAGGTTGATCCCAATATCCGTGCCCCTCTGCGGTCTCCAACTCCTCCTTATTGGCACCAAATCCCCGCTTTAACTCGGCTCATGTGCCACTTGATGCTCCGTAGGCTTTACAGCTTCTTCTCCTCCTCCTCCTTCTCTTCTTCTTCTTCTACTTCTTCTTCTTCTTCTTCTTCTACTTCTTCTTCTTCTTCTACTTCATCTCCTTATTCTTATTCTTCTACTTCTTCTTTCTTAATCCCTGCTTCTTTTTCATCTTCCTCTTTCTCCTCCTTCTCTGTCTCTTCATTTTCTTCTCTTTCTTCAGCACATTATTCCTATACTTCTTCCCAATACCCTTCTTTTTCTCTCACTCTCCTTCCTTCTCTTCTCGTTTCCAGCCTTTTAGTTCACTGGAGATTTCTTCTTTGTCGGTATTTGTGTTTTCTCTTCCATTCTCTGTTTCAAATATTCATCTCCATCTTCTTTACTCGTTTTCGTTTTCTATAACAGCCATCACTGATATTTTCGATTATAGCATTATTTCACGACTTATTAATGCTTATTGTTCATTCCTCTCTGACATATTGCAAATGTTGATACTGTGTTGCAGTTTGCTCAATGATTGCAATGACAATTGTACCTTTGTTGTATCCTCATTTCAGGATTGTTGATATTACTGGCATTTACTTTTTTTGCTATTGTATTATTCCTTTGTTTTTTGTTATTCATAATTGCTGTTATTACTGTCGTTTATGTTTTTTATCATTGCTAGTCTTTTTAATTTAGATTCCTTTCTGGTGTTTGTTTTGTCATTGTTTATCAGTGTTGTCATTTTCTAACATTGTTATCATTATTATTGTTTTTGTTGCTGCTGTCAGCGCTATCAAATTTCGTTGTTTCTATCGTCTTTTCCTTCGTTATTTCCATTTTCTTTCTCGCCCATCTGGGTCCTCCTACACCTCCCTGTCCCTCTCCTCCGCCTCCTCTCCCCGCGTCTTCGGGATCGTCCTCACATTCTGGACGTGCGTGCGTGCGTGACGGACCCCCAGCAAGCGATGTGTCTCGGAATATGAATTCGGTCTAAGTGTCTGTATGAATTACTGTACGTTTTCACGACGTCATGCGTTCAGGTGGACATCACGGGGTGGAATCTTGTTTTCCTTTACGGTGACCATGACAGACATAGTTATGTGTTAATGTACAAACAGGCACACACAGGCACATGAGCACAAACATCCATGTGTAGGATATGTGTGTGTCTATCTATCTATCTAACCACCTACGTATACATATGTACATACATACATGTGTGTATATATAATATATATATATATAATAAATTGTGAGAGGCCTAGATCCTCCAGTGGAATGAATGGCTGTTGGGAAAAAAAAAAAAAAAATAAATAAATATATATATATATATTATATATAATATATATAATATATATATATGATATATATATATATATATATATATATATTTGTGTGTGTGTGTGTGTGTATGTGTGTGTGTGTGTGTGTGTGTGTGTGTGTGTGTGTGTGTGTGTGTGTGTGTGTGTGTGTGTGTGTGTGTGCATATATATATATATATATATATATATATATATATATATATATGCATGTATGTATGTATGCTTGTTTGCATGTATGAATATAAATGCATGTCCACAAAGATACGTATATATACATATATATATATATATATATATATATATATATGTATATATTGTATGATTATATGTATGTGTGTGTGTGTGTGTGTGTGTGTGTGTGTGTGTGTGTATGTGTTTTATATATTTATGTTTTATATATTTATGTTTTATATATTTATGTTTTATATATATATATATATATATATATAATGTGTGTGTGTGTGTATATGTGTATGTATAGGTATAAGTATGCGTATATGTGTATGTATATAGATATTGATTGTTAAACTACTTATATATAGTATGGTGAAGATTCGAAGTAATGTGTCTTTGTGTGCGTCCTTGCGAGTGCATGCATGTGTACACGCAGTGAGGAGCTGTCCCGCTGGTGGCGGAGGCAGCAACAGGGCCATCAGTATGACAGCACCTCACCTATTTGTGGCACCTTGATCTCCCTCAGTGCACTCACCTGTCATCTCTCTCTCGCACGAGGAAAACACTCAGCTCGGCGCCGCCTGACTCACCTGCGGATGAACGCCTCTCTCTCTCTCACGGACAACTGCAATAAGATGAACTCCGGTCTTGAATCCGGCTCTTATTTGTGCGTTTTCTCTGACATTTCTTTTGTTTTTATTTGCTGCGAACTTTAATGTCAGATATATCAGGAACACGAAGCTGAATTAGTGTTTGCTGTTGCTCTCCATGTGTAGCAAGTGTACGTTGCATTTGGCCGATAAACAATACGCGTATTTTCACTGCAGCGAGTTATGTTCACGTGGCACACAGCCATGAATACCCGCGCAAACACAGCCATGGACGCTGTATTCGAGCAAAATAACTTTCTGTAAAATTTATATTGTGATAATTGCATGTAAAAGGGAAACTGAAGAGATACGTTGGCTTAGGGCAGGATGGTATATCAAAATATAAGCTATATTGTTGAAATATATGTATGCTTTGCAGCTGGTGATTGTATATTCTAAGTCCGGCATGAGGGAGTGCCACAGGTTGAATTGTTTCTTTCGCAAATAGGAGAATTGCCATGTAAAAGATATAATATTTCGTTATTGTTTGTCTTGTGTAGTTGTACAGTCTCACGTAACACGCGCACACACACACACACACACACACACACACACACACACACACACACACACACACACACACACACACACACACACACACACACACACACACACACACACAACCACACAACCACACACACACAACCACACACACACAACCACACACACACACACACACACAACCACACACACACACACACACACACACACACACACACACACACACACACACACACACACACACACACACACACACACACACACGATATGAACCGGGAGCGCAAACACCTCCCCTCATTCACATTTCTCTATCATATCTAATACTCCCCTCGCCGTGGGGATCGTCCCCTCCCTCATATCAGGGCCGGGTGAGGGGGACATCGGTGCCAGCAATCCGGCTTGTCCACAATATTTCAGACGTGGTCCGCGCCTCTCATATTGACACCAAATCCCGCGATCATGTGGTGCCGCGGGAGGACGGCCTCCTCGCCGCCGACACCATATTTCTGAATTTGTCACTCCTGTCACTGTACACAGCTGCTGGTGTCTTATATATATACACCTTTTTCTTATTGGACGA
>NC_061836.1:12943164-12945664 GCF_019202785.1 Penaeus chinensis
TTACATGTACAAAGACACATAGAATATTCTTATAAGCATAATGATTGTGAATCATATAGAATGTAATGCCAATTTATTTCGTGAATTTTACTTTTCAGATGCGCATATGATGTTCAAACACTGATTGGCATATTTTTAACATATGATTCTTTTTACCTAAAAAAATGAAAAAGATAAAATTGTTGATTCGGAAAATTATTTTCCAATATTTACTAACTTGAGTTTTTCCCAAGAGTGAGATTTTATTTTTCGTCAATTATGGCCCTATTATGTTCACAACAAACACTCACGATAACGAGAGCTTTAATTAAGTATACTATATATACAGACAATATACTGGCATTTCCTCGTATTTTTAACAGAGCGTGATGACAAGGTATTTGATTAATTATAAAGAACTGATAGGGACATAATTTATCTCATTCATATACGTAACCATCCACTAAAGTTAACGTGAAGACGAAGTAAAAGTTAAGATTATTATCAGCTGGGGCCAATTGTAGTCAGTTACTGTTAGATTAAACGAAACCATCGCCTGTCGATTATTCGTGAGGATCCTAACTTAGGCCAATATGTTTTGATAAGGTAGCAACGAGACTGCAGTTACATTTAGTGATATTAGAAACCGGTGATAAAAATCCTCCTTCTCCACGTCTCCCTTTCAATCCCTTTTTCTCTTCCGTCCTCTCTCTCTCTCTTTCTTCCTCTCCTCCCATGATCTCGGAGTGCCAAAGACGCCCACATGACCATGCACAACCTTCTGCCTGTCAAGATTCCTGTGCCCGACGAACAGCACCCAGTCTGGCCGGGACCCCCTTGAGACCCGCCTCCTCCAGATCAAGAATGGTATTGTTGTAATAGGAAAAAAAACAACGGTTATTTTGTGACAGTGATTTTTAGAACAAGACTGCAAGACCGTGTGTGTGGAACTAGCTAACTGTGATGAACCTTAATGTAAACAAAGAAAGGGGATATGTGAACAATCAAGTGAGAGCAGGATGCTAAGAGTGTCGGAAGAAAAATCATGCTATTATTATTACTATTGAGCACTAGGGAACCAAAGAATCCTCATTCATCTCATACGATTCAGATAATTAGTCTGAGATACTTGTAAAGACGATCTCCTTATATACAGGAAGAGAATTTATTTTCTGAAATCATCACAACCTCATTTATCGATTCAGGTATCTGTAACGAAGTATACGATGCTGTGCAACTAATCTTATATATTAGGTATACGAATACACACTTTATGTAGGTTATACGTAATGTTAGGGCGTAGTGTGTAATATGATTATTAGTTACAGTATCCTTCCATTTCTGATGCATCCCTTTAATGTATATTTTCCTTTGTATTCACAAATGAAAATTCTTTGGTTCCATGTGTTATTAATTTATAAAAAAAAAAAAAAAAAAAATTGAATACTGTATCAAAGCGTATACCCTTGTGGAAGCGTGGTAGTGAGCCCTAACCCAGTTTTATATGGTGGAAAAGACCAGACATTCCCATTTTCTGTGGTGACCCTTACTTGAATCATTTGTGACCCAGAAATTATTAGTGGTGACCTGATTGTTGAAAACTTGAACCTAGTAGTGACCTTGCCTGCCCTTATATATGTACCTGGAGACCGTGCTTGATGAACTGGTCATATGGTCCTAACCAGCCATCATAAACACTAACGAGCTTGTTGCGCGCCCGTGTTTATAGCAACGTTTTGAAAGGAAAATGTGTAAAAAAAAAAAAGTCCAAAAAGATATTCATGTTACTTCTTCTAAAAGCATTTTATTGGTGACGTATCTGGCTATTTGTGTGCTTTTGCGTGTTTGTTTAGAACTATGTGGCGTACCGAGGGAAGAGTCGACCAGGGAGGGAAACGTAAGGCCGATTAACCCAAAGCCTTCACTGTCCTTCCATCATGACTTTGTCTCTTAGACTACGGCACATAAGATAACATGAAAGGTGCATACTTTTAAGCACAATATGATATGCATAATTCTGTGATAATTTTTCATGTGATCTTTTCTCTTTTTCTATTTAATTGCAACGAACAAACGAAAGCAATAATATGCAAACGGGACTGCAAAGTCAAAAAAATCAAACAATAGCTGCGCCAAGCGTACTTAGTTTAATATGGATTCTTTTGAGAGTTAATGAGGCAAATGGAGGGATATTTTGCTAACATATATAAAAAAAAAAATTAAAGGATATATTTGGCTTCAAGATGACTTACAAAATGTTGCTAGATACATACGACAAAAAAAAATCAACTTTCAACATCCATCAACATTTCTATCCCATTTATTAACAAATCCAACCTAACATTTCTTATTTTGGTGCAAATGAAGAAACACGTTCTTAATAAGCTTTAAAAAAAAAAAAAAACGATAAAAATAGTGATCACACGTACGTCCCTGTCCAAGAAGCAATTAATGTGTTCTCTGATACGGATTTCTCCTCCACTTACCTCGGACCCAAGTTTCAGCACAACGATGCCAACAA
>NC_061836.1:12958164-12998164 GCF_019202785.1 Penaeus chinensis
CACCCTGGAAAGCTGCATCAACATGTTCTCTTCCACCACAACAATGCACCTGCTCATGGTGCTTAGCATACAAGGGCTGTTCTGAATTTCATTGGGGAATTGTCCAACATCCACCTTACAGCCTGATTTAGCCCCATCCTACTTCTTTTTGTTTCCAAATTTTAAAAGATAATTGAAAGTTACCAATTTCTCATCAGTTGAAGATGTAAAAAGAGCTGCTTTGATATGGTTCAGATCACATGACCCTCAGTTTTACTCAGACGGACTTAAAGGCTAGTACCAACATTTGCAGAAGTCTTAATTGTCTTTTTTTCACAAACTTTTTGAAGCCCCCTCATTCATACAGTTTTTCCCACATTATAGCAAAGGTTCTATGATATATTTAGAATATCCTTATAAAGATTCAAACTATACTGATTTATGCAACAGAAATAACTAATGGAAAAATTACTTAGCATTATATAGGAATGTGTCTGTCTCAACCTAAGCTTAGGGAAACTTCACATTGAAATTTTTAAGTGTGTTTTAAGTATGTTGAATTTTGACCAGATATTTGGCACAGTATCACAATTCTGTTTCCATATGCCATATTTTATGGTGCAGAAGATATACACTTTAGTAATGTGAAGAAGACATTGGCCTGCCAACCTCTACCTACACACCAATCAGTGGAACCTCCCTAACTTAGCAATCCAGCAAATATAGCCTTACCTCACTGGTGATTTATTATCAAATAGGAAAAGAGTCCAAGCCTTTTCTTCCCAGAATATATGTGTTTGATGTTTGATGGTCTATGCCAGAGCATTAAGAGCAAAGGCAGTTCTGGCTACTTGACATTGCATCTCTAGTTTGTAAGAAATTAGATGCTAGTCATCAGTCACTGAACACGGCAAGTTTCAATCACAAGGCAAAAACTCAAAAACTTTTTGCATATTCTTGGCATACTTTACTTTATACATCAAGGATGAGAAATTAGCACAACTAAGCTATAAAGTTATCATGAGAAATGGCTATAGAATGTGTTTTAGTATGGGAACTATGCTTTGACATGAATATGGCATATTATTAACAATAGTAAAGTTGTAGTTATCAAGAATATGATTGAATATCTTATATGAGTTTGTATTTAAATTTAGAGTAACAACAAAAACCTGAGCAAATTTAACTCTTTTTAATTAAGAATCATGTGGCATCTAGTAACATCATTTGGTTGTGTACCATCCAGTTTGAGTGGTGTTTGAAAATACCATTTGTAGAAAAAAATCATTTCATTTTGTCATTTAATAATAATCTGAAAGTTAATGATCAGTCCTATTTCATAGTTAAAATGATAATTCTCATCAAGAAATGAATCCGATCTAATAAGTAGCCTCGATGGAACTTGTCTTGACTGTATTTCATTCATACAATCACTGAATAAAATATCAATTGCAGAAAAACATGAAAGGCTTTGATAAAGTCACAGCAGGTGCTTAGCCAGTGTTTCTAATATGGGTGATGTTTAATCAACTGATATTTCCTCAGATCTTCTTAAGGCAATTCATTGGAGAGTGTCCTTTACAAGAATATCAATTTCAATTTATCCTAGATTTTTGCATCCATACTGTAAAGATTAATCCTGCATAATTTTTGGAATTAAATATTTCATGGATAGCTTGAGGTATTAGTAGGAGAGAATGGAATCTTGTCTATTTGATCCATAAAGTTTATATGATCTAGCACTGAACATGCTAGTTAATGATGCCATTGGTCTGGCCAGACTGTGTATTAAAAGCCACCTGTAAACAGTGATTGCAAAGTTGTGTAGATACAGCATTTCTGTGTCTTATGGTACTGGTGCTTCACTTGAAGATAGAACAATTACACAGTCAGGATATCCTTTCTATTTTGAGATTATAACTGCTTGGCCACTGGGGTATATACAATGTCTTTATATGTGAAGAATAAGCTGTGTTCTTCGATGGAAGGTAGATGTAACTATGACAGGATTTATATATAGAGAGAAAAAAGACCATTACACCTTGGTAAGTTGGTGGATCTTCTGTGACATTATTTCCTTGTCACACATAAAAGTATACAAGCATCAGTTGTGTGTAGACCATATGTCATTTTAAATACTTTGTTGATTAAGCTCTAAATTCTATTAAAGTTAGCTAATAACAACACTTAAAACTATTTTATCTGTCTTGTATATCATCAGTACTTGTTTTGATTAGCAAACTACTAAACATCCTAACAAAAAATATATGCTAAATATCCTATACAAAAAACATATTCTATATATCCGATATGTAATCTGGTAATTACGACAAGAGCATAAATTGTATTATGCTGAAAGGTGTGTATATGTCTATGATGATTTCAGATACACAGGTACTAGTACATTAAAAGGTAAAAGATAACATGAAGAATGAATTATGCTCATGAAAATCAGATTTGCTATATGATTAGATGAGTGAAATAGAAGCCCTTGCATAAATATAGACCAAGAGTATTCGTTGTATAGAAAAAAAACAATCAGTTGATCAAAGCTACATGCAACATATTTTGAACGGAGGGTGTGTGTTTTGTTTTGCTTAATGGAATCTATTTATTTTTAGTAAACAAGTATATATATGCAAGTTTTATAGGAAATAAACACAAATGAACAACTGCAAAAGTAATGCACTTTTTTATCAATTTTTAAATTGAATCTTAAAGGGAATTAAATTTGCCCTGTAGTAATTAGAAACATGATTTTAAGAATATTTGACCGTATACCTTCTGACAAAATGTATTTTGATAATTATTTACCTTTTAACTCAATGTCACTGGGAAAATGCTGTGCTCATTTTTTATTTATTGTGATATGTCTCTGCACATAGATGGCTCTGCAAGTGCTGAGCCACAAAGGAGTCAGTTAGTAGAGCTTGTAACCTTACCTGATTTCACCTTTCCTTGAATTGGCAGGAAAAAAATTTAGTTTTACTAATGCTATGAATATTGATGGTGTTATTTTTATCTTAGATATTATAATTACTATAATGTTATTGAGATTAGTAACAGCAATAAAAGATTACATAAAGTATTAACGAAAATCAAGGAAAAGGGTAGACAGGCAGTACTCAGTGTTGGCTCATTGGTGACTTAGTACAAGTGTAGCCATCTATGTGTAAAACAATTAATAAAGTAAACTCAAAGTAGGCATGGTATGTACTTACATGCCATGCCTGTCGGCTTTGGGTTAAAAGTAACTACAGGTGATGTTATATGTTTTGATACTGATTATGCTATTTCTAGGTTTCTATCACAAGCAAGCCCTCACAAATGCTGCTGTTCAGAAAAAACGGGCTGAACTTTTCAACAAGGAAGCCAAACGGCAAGCTTCTTACATTACAGATGTGGAGAAGATAACAGTTAAATACTGTGACCAGCCAGAAGAATGCACTCTTGTAATGAACAAGAATGTTTCAACTCCCTATAACTGTGCCCAGCGTAAGTATACGAAATGCAGACTTCTTTGTTCTTTAATGAACGTGTAATAAGTTATGAAAAAAAAGGAAGAATTTGGGAGATGTTTGAAGATGTTTATTAAAAGAGGTACATATATAAATTTCTTTTCTTCTTTTTTCTTTTTTCTTTTTCTTTTTTTCCATTGTATATCTTTTTTTCAGATGTGTAAGATATGTTTCATGTGCTGTGAAGTTATTCCTTCTCATTCATAGGAGTTTCAGTTTCATGGTGCTAAAATAACCATTATTGGCTCCCATTAATTTATTTGATGCTAAATAGAAATACCACATTATAAGGAATAAGGAAAAAATAATTAACCATTGTTTTGCAAGTGCCACTTATTAAACTTTGCTGTCAGGAACGAGTAATGTCCACTATAGTTTTGTTTTATGAAATGTATTTACCATGATGGCTCCACAATTGTTCAGTCACCAAGGAGCCTATGTGACCTCACTTTTCTTTGAGAGAGAGAAAAAAAAAAAAGTGGTTCTGTTAATTTCAGGGTTGTTATTATTATTTTTGACATAAAGATTACAATGTTATTAGCAATACTGATAGCAGTATGAAATAATAAAGAATATTTTCAAAAGTCAAAGAAATGGCTTAAGTACATGCATTAGATAGGTGACTTAGTACTTGTAGAGTCAAATCAATGTGACTTGTAGAACCATCCCAAACAATGATGGGTTAATGGATTAGTTGTATATGAAGGATTAATGGATGAAAAGTGTGTTTAACCCATGATGCCTGAATGGCAAAAATACATGCCATGACCTCTGTGTTTTTTTTGTCTTTATACATACATGGCTCCACATGTACTTAGTCATCTAGGGGTTAATTACAAGTCCTACCAAACAGCTCTGGTCACACTGGCCTGCTGATTAGCTCCTTTATGGCTGAGCACTTGTGTGCAAACAAAATTGACAAAAGAAAACTGTAGTGGAGAGCACTATGGCAGGAA
Organism: Penaeus chinensis; assembly: GCF_019202785.1. Lineage (NCBI taxonomy): Eukaryota > Metazoa > Arthropoda > Malacostraca > Decapoda > Penaeidae > Penaeus > Penaeus chinensis. The sequence continues at coordinate 12,962,618 of NC_061836.1, forward strand.
TAGGTTGATTATATATGAAATAGGATTTTTATACTTTTTAAAAAATTTCAGACATTAATCAGAACATACTTGAGAGATCTGTCTTAGCTGAAATTGATGGACAGGTGTGGGATATGCATCGACCCATTGAACATGACTGCACACTTCGGTTTTTGCACTTCAGACAGGTAATAAGAATTGATATTTAGGTGTTACAAAGTACTGGTGTCTATATCTTATGAAATGAGAAATGATATTATATTATACTATATATATATATATATATATATATATATATATATATATATATATATCACACAGAAAAAGTTATATACGTACATATATTCAGTTATTTTACCATGGAGATTAGAAATTTGTATCGCCCCATATATTGTTATTTGCATGTTATTGATGTATTCCTATACAAATCTTTAAAAAGTAGTTTGACGTATTTTACCACACACGTTTACTATTTTTGTTCTTATTTTACAGCAAGATCCATATTACGTCAATAAAGCATTTTGGCGTTCTGCATCTGTTATGCTGGGAGCTGTGTTGGAGTCAGCATTTAAAGACAACTTATATGTTGAGCTTTGTTCTTTTCCATCTCCTAATGGTAAGTAGTAGCCATTAGCTTAGGTTTTGATAGAATAAACAAAAAATAGATTTTTAAGTTATTCCTTGTTCTGTTATTACAGATGGCCCAAATCCATCTGATAATGGCTTTGGAAAAAATATGTAGGTCAGTATATAGAAAAAGTTGTATGGTTTAAAAATAGAGAAAAATGAAATGGAGATAAAAGAATAAATTGATCTTTGTTGGGCTTGGCAGGTATTGTATAAGTTATTTTTTCCACTCAGTATTTCAAAAAAATAATAAATGCAATATTGAATGTTTATGCAATGGTATAGACGTAGTGCCTCCCATTTGATGAACTTTACCAAAAAGGTTTCAGAGATATTTGACTTAGGTAATGAATACAACTTTTATCCTCTTGACATTTGTGATTATCTACTGGTTATATTTGTAAGATTCCATTTTTCCCCTTTATAGAAATAGTATTTTTTATACATATTTCACTTTTAGCCTTGTTTATACAAAGGCAAGATTCATTATATAAGATTTAGCATTACTTTCCAGTTCAATAAGCATTTAGGAAATTCAGGCTTTGAGTATTGTTGCTCAGTTGCATTTTATTTATGACATGGTATGTACATTAAAAAAAAAAAAAAATGATAACAGTGAATTTTATCCTCTTGTTTTCTCTTCATTCGGTGCTATCTTTTTTCTTTTCTTTTTTCTTTATGGGGTTATCTATATATTTATTGTATATTCACAGTGCGAAGTGGGAGTTTTGTATATGATGCTGACCTGAAGATCCCAAGTTGGGAACCAACCAAGGTAACTATTACTGTGGATGCATTTTTCTTTATTTTGTAGTTGAAATAGGAGAAATGGAGAAGTCTGTTGTGATTCTGTGTATTGTATAATATATGTGCATTTTAAGAACTGACTTGGTAGTGATGTACATGTGGAATATTCATAGTTTAAATCTAATTGACCTAAAATATAATTCAGGCATTTCTTTTTTTCAGGATGAGTTACGTTCTTTGTCAGCAGAAATGGTGAAGCTTGGTATGGCTGGTCATCGATTTGAGAGACTTGAAGTGGATGCTAGTTTGGCCCTCAAAATGTTTGCTGATAATCAGTATAAGAAGCGACAAGTTCCTTTTATTGCAGCCCAAAGTTCTTCTGGTAATTTTTATAGCTTTATGGAGTGACACTATTGTTGAAAATGTACATATAATTATTGGAGAGAGAAGAGGTAGATGGGAAAAGTAAAACAAAAATAATCTGAAATGGGCAAGTCAGAAAGTCTTTACAACTTGTACCATTAGTCTTCTTCTGAAGATTTTGCTTTAAAGCTTTTATATCGAACATTTAGACAAATAAATGTAAAATAAACAATGAACAAGGCTTTTCATATTGAAAATTCAAAGTTTTAGGATTCATGTACAATATATTTCTACAGGTAACAGTGTGGTCGTTTATAAAATGGGAAACTTTATAGACATGAGTTGTGGACCATTGATTAGCAATACTGGTCATCTTGGGAAAGTCTCCATTGTTGGTGTTCATCCAATTCAGACTGAGGAAGGACAGCTCTTCAGAATACAAGGTGTTGCTCTGCCCAAAGGCATAATGGTGGGTATTTGCATAGGAGTGATAGCAAAAATCTAGATGCTATATGTTTTTCTCTGTAATGGTCTAGTTTCTGTTAGTTCTGCATGTTTATACCATGCAGTTATTTATAGAAATATGCATTTATTTCTCTTGTGAGATAGATTGTAAGATAATATATTAAGTAATTCATATTGCTTTTTTGAATTCATAATTCTTACATAAATCTTTTTCATTATGTAAAAAGCAGATATAAAACAAAGAAGTAGTAGCTATATAAAGTTTGCTCTAATTAGATTTACAGATGTTTAAGTTCTTTCTGATCATAAATAATGAAGTCAAAATGATTACTGATTATTATTTTTTTTTTTTTTAGTTAAACCACTTCAGTTATGGATTGCTAGAGGAGCGGGCAGCACAACTTGTGAGTATTATTCCTAAGTGAAGAGTATTATATCAAATTAATATTTTTGTAAGTAGTTAAAATAACAATGCTGTAGATGATACATTTGTGGTGCAAAGAGACAAACTGTTTGACCAAGCTGTTAAAGTATTAACCCAGTGGATCAGGGTGTTGTGATCATCTCTTTATGATCAAATTTGACAAGTAACAGGAATATGCCATAATGGAAAAATTTGACTGAGAGCCAAGGTAACAAGAAGGGGCTTTGTTGGAAAATATGTCAGAAGGCTGGGATGACAGGAATGACTCGCCATGAGTGCACAAAGCTAAATTAGGTATTTAGGAAAAGGCTTTTGAATTATTTATTCTAGTAAATATGGGTGGAATTTACCATCTGTGAGCTGTGGCTGGAAGTTCATGCTGCACTGCCCCAAAAGATTATTCTCCAGTATGATAGTATGGAATACACAGGGTTGTTATGAAGGAGATTTAACATATGTTTATTCAGTTGTTCTCAGACTCAGTAAAGTAGTCCACAGCTTTTGAAACAATGTGTGAAACTTCCAGAAGTTATTATCAATGACATTGCCCAAAAGGGTTCATTTTGAAATCAATGTAAAAAAAAAAGATAAAAATTTTTGCCAGGTTTAGAATGAAGCCATTAGTGTGTGTCTGCTCATTGATTTTGCTTTGTTTCCTATTCAAAATAAGGGCTGTGATACATGTTTTGTGCAGATATGAAAATGTTAGTGTCATCTATGTACATTAGGTAATTCAGTAGAGAACTGGACCTAGTTAGCTGTGTCATCGATTTTATAGAGAAATAGCAAAGGATCAATTATTGATGCTTATGAATTAATTTAGCCTAGCCAGATTTATGATTGGCATACTGCATGACCTAATGTCGGTTTTGTAGGTAACTTGATTATCTGGACAGAGGCCAGATACTTAAACATTTTATGGGACTATATCACCTTAGGGTGCTGTAGCTTATGGCTGAGTGCTCCTTCAATGCACTCACCATAGTAAGGCAGAGGGAGAACAGCCCTAACAGGTTATGGCAAACCATAAATTACATGTTTTCACCCTTAGAACAATTAAAACAACCTTACAGTTTGTGTTTTGCTTAATTATAGTGTTATCAGGTGTGAATGAACCAATCTTGGAATACTAAGTAAAACCGCAAATGTGATATTTTAATATACTGTGACTTGCTTTTTCCAATAAGCATGTATCTCACTCTCTTTGTAAACAAGATAAGTGCTGTCTTTGCCTCGGATGTAATGTTCTTATTTATATATATCTTTATTATTATTATTACCTGTTAATATACTATTAATATCATCATTTACATTATTATTATCTTCATTTTAGGGAGGTGGGTTAGTATCAAGAAGATTTAGAGAAAAAAAAAGAGATATAGTTAAATCTTCAAAACTTCTAAGTATTTTCTGTTAAATTGGCAATGGGTAGGAAATTCAATGCAAAAATTACTCTTGTAATATTAGTTATTCTCTCGAGGAGATAATACGTTGTTCCTATATTGCATGATACTCGTGCATTCCATTAATAAGGTCAGTGTTCTTTATAAGGAATCACATATTTCTTCTGCTTTACTAATTCTGGAAGGATATTAGTTAAAAGTTTCATTTTGCCACAAACTGGACACGACAAACAACTCAGCTGATGACAATTTATGGTTTGTGATTAGTCTCTTAAGATCCGATGCTGTGAGTGACCTATGACAGTGTGGGGTTTTAAATTAGGGATATGGCACCAGAAAAAATGTTTGTGTATACATGGCTAAATCTGAGACATGGCACCTTAGCTGGACTGTGACTTAGGGCACAGCAGGACAGTTAAGGCCTCCAATGTCCCTTAACTTTAAAGCTTTTGATATCCAGCCCTTGTAATATAGGGTTTCCTTGTTTGTGCCCAGCTCATTCAGTATTTCAAACATATCTAATAACTTGTAGCTGTTGCTTATACAAAGACTGCAAAAATTTAATGTTTCTCTTCAATTGAGGTGCTTGTATCTAATAGTGACAACAAACAAATTATGTCACCACTATCAGTAAAGTTAAACAATTGCCCCAATGCCCAAACACTATAGTTAGAATAAATGCTCAGGGTTGATCACTGCATGATGCATTAATATAAATAGTAGTAGATATAGTAAAAAGGTGAAACTGGCCTATATGTAAGAGATATAGCAGGAACAGGAAAAGTAATTAATTGTGCTTGCAGACACAGGAACTGTCTGGTTCTTACTAGATATATGTTGAGAAATTTGGTAGGCCCAAACAGCAACATACCTCATGCCTCTTTAACCCAATGCCGCCAGGGAAAATGAACAAAAAATGGGGAAAATGCTGTGCCTATTTTCTATATTTTTTGTGAAATGTCTGCCCATAGATGGCTCTGCTAGTGCTTAGCCATAAAGGAGTCAGTTAGTAGACCTTGTGACCGTACCTGATTTGAAATGGCGGGAAAAACATATTTTTTACTAGTGCTATGAATATTGATGGTGTTATTCTTATTATAAACATTATAATTATTATAATGTTTTTTAACATTAGTAACAGCAAAATAAGATAGCATAAAATATTTCGTAAGTCAAAGAAAAGGGTAAACGGGTGAGACAGGCAGTTCGCGTAACTGGCTCATTGGTGACTTAGTACAAGTGTAGCCTTCTCTGTGTAAAAACAATCAAACAAGTACTCATAGTGGGCATAGCACGTCCACACATGTCATACCTGTCGGCATTGGGTTAAAATGTAAACACCAGAGCTCAGGTAAGCACTACTAACTGTGAGACAATGAAGGTTGGCCACTAGAGATATTAAAAACACCATAGTGCAGAGGATATCAATCTGAGATGAAATGTCTTTGTGCCTGATTGAGGAATGGTTAATGATTAAAAGAAATAAATGTGCTAGACATCTAAGGTCATACAACAGAGTTTAAGAGTATTGTGACAAAAATGGTAAAAATGAGTTAATGATTAGGACAAATGTGTTATATTTCAAAGGGCTCTCGGGTAGTATGTTAGTGAAAAGGGTAAAGAGTGGCAACAAATGGAGTACAGCAGGAATTAGTAAAAGGGGAAAAGGGGTTAAGGGTGAAGGGCAATTAGATCAAATGGAGAGGATCTATGTGTCTGAGGAAGAAAGAGGAACGTGCATGAGGAACAGTGCAAAAGAGCCAGTGTAAAGCAATCATTGGATAATAAGGGTAGAAATGGATATTGGAGAAATAGCAGGAAAAGAACCAGGGGAATGAGACAAGGGAACAGGGAAATTAGGTGAAGTATCAGTAAGAACATCAAGAGGGAAAGGATCTGAAGAACACTGTTGTGACAGAAAGGTCACATCTGCATCCAGGAGGGAATGGAAAGGATTATGGGGAAAGAAGGGGGGGGAAGGTGCAGTGGAGAAGGGGAGGATGGGGCGTGTTGCAAGAGAGTGGGAGGAAGAGGTGTAGGGGGAACATAAGGAGGTGGAGGATGGATGTTAGCAGGTAGTTTGAGAGTAGAGAGATTGAAGGGTGGATGAGAGGGCAAATTCTCTAGGATTATATTTAAGAAATTATGGATGTCCCCAAGAGTTTCTGGAGGGGAGCTGGGTGAAAAGGTCTGAGAAATGAAGGTTTATTTTATGAGGAGGAGAAGAGGAGACAGAAGTTCAAGGAACAGAGGAAGAGATAGGTGTTGTAGAGAAAGTTGTGAAACATTTTGATTACCTGGTGCGACAGGTTAAATGAGAAGGAAGGGTAGGGACTGGGAAAGTGGTGTATCTGGTTTTAGAATGGCAAAAGAATTTGACTGGGAAAGAGAGAGAGTAGTGGTAGGATGGTAAGGGACATCTTGGGAAGAAAGGAGAAGATTAGAGCAAAGGACAGCATTGGAGTAAGTAGCAAGAGAAAAATCTCTGTCCTTATATAGAGTGAGGCCTAGTTTGAATATGAGAACTGCTACCTCAGACTTGAAACTCTAGGTAGGGCAGCTTCTATAATTATATTTTAGGAGCCACTACAATTGGCACATGTGATTGTGAAGAGTAATTGGAAAAGTCATGATCAGATTGGGCACATTGAAGGAAAAAGACTGTGAAGCAGCAGTGCTTGACAGGATGGCAAAAACGGCAACATTTCTAACATTGTGGTCAGACAGGGCTGGACTCTCCACCTATACAAACTTCTCTGGGGAGGTCTTTAAAGGTAATCTTAACAAGATTGGTGTAGGACTTAGAGTGGCCTTGGAGAGGAATGGTGTAGAATTTGACTGATACTGCACCATAGTCAACAGTACTGGCAAGTAGATCATTTTCACAGTCTGACCAATCCTTGTCATAGACAGGGCAATCAGCTGGGGAGATGGAAACAGTTCTGGTACAAGTATTAAGGGAACAGTCAGGGTAGATAATGCATGAGCTTGGAACTCAGATGTAACTATTACAAGGTGTGAATGATTAGAACGGCTGTGGAAGGAAACATTGCCTACTTGATTTGAAGACATTGTTGGAAGAGGAGAGAATTGTCAGATTAAGGGGCTGTAAAGGAAATCACAAAGAATCAATCCCAATTTGATGGGCTAAAAAAGAATACTCAAAAAGTTTGTAGAGGTGGATGTAGTCAAAGGACAAGGACAGGAGGAAGAGGGAGTGGTACTGAGTGAGGTAATACTGCAGGGAAGAGAATAGTAAGGATGAAGAGTGGTATTGATGGAGGAGAGGGCAGAAAATTAAGAAGACTGTGTAGGATGTCTATGTTTGGAGAGAGGAAGTGATGTAATCTGAAGGTTGAGTAATCACCTGGGTGGGTCAAGTCAACAGCAAGCATTGAGTAGGGAGCAGTAGTAGCAGTGGTCGGAGCCATGGTCAATGGAGAGGAAGGGGTCAGAAAACCAGATTAGTCAAATTCCGATAGGCTAGTTGATGAAGGGGCAACTCTAAATGCCCCTAATGAAGGTACAAAATCTTCATTATTGAGCCTGAAATACATGAGGAAATGAAATGGCTTACTCCCCAGGGTCCCCTTGAGGGGTAAGGGCTAGATGATTAACCCAATTCCTACGGGCATGGCAAGCCCACTGTGAGTTTATTTTATTAATTGTTTTTACACATAGATGCCTACACTTGTACTAAGTCACCAGTGAGCCAATTACAAGTACTGCCTGTCTTGCTGTTTACCCTTTTCCTTGTTTACAAAAATATTTTACATTATCTTATTTTGCTGTTACTAATGTTTATAACATTATAGTAATTATAATGTTTATAATAAAAATAACACCATCGATATTCATAGCATTAGTGAAAAAAAAAAAAAATGTTTTTCCTGGCAATTCAAGGAAAGGTGAAATTAGGTAAGGTCAGTACAGGATTTTCTTGCCAGCATGGGGTTAAACAAGGGAATAACATGCTCACGGGTTCCTGAGACTGTTCAGCATTGACATAGAGCAAGCCTTTCATCTTTTCAGCACAGGTCTAACACCTTAGAAAATAGACAGAAGGGTTGGAAAAGAGAAGGAAAAGGAAAGAAGGAGAAAAAAAGACCATACAAAATTGGTTGAGCTGAGGGCTGAGGCCTAAGGTCCCCAACAATAGACCTCAGTCCCTGTCTCCCATCCCCCCCACAATAACAAAGAGCATGGGTTTGGGGGTGGCTGATTGAGGAAAGTGAATCTAAAACTCTACCAAGGGTCGCTTACACCTGACATGTCAGTTTTGTGTGCTACATAGGTATTTTATGTAACTATGTATCTATGTATCTATGTATCTTCATGTAATATTCTAAAAGTAAAAGAAGGAAGATAGAGCATAGGCCTCCTGGGAGTTATGGAAAAATGCAGAGGTAGGAAAGGTGCCACACCCTTCACTCATAGAGAATCGGAGAAAAGCAGCTAGCATTGAGTTAACCCCTAAGAATACAAACCCTTCAGTTTGTCTGTTCCCCTAGCTGCAAAAAGGTTCATATTTTCCAAGTTTCACTAAAGCTAATTTTAGTTGCCTACAGTTGAAGATCTTGATTTTTATGTACCAGAACAAATTGAATGTCAACTTGAGTGCAAAATTAGCCCTCAGAACAAAAATGGGGAATATTACTGTAAATAACAACAACAGCAACAAAAATACAGCCACAAAATCATACTTTTATCTCCAAGAAATAAAAGTGTACAAATAGTAAAAAACAGGATGTAACTCAATGCTACTTAAGTACAAGTATGTGGAGGGGCAGTGTGGGAGAGGAAAAGTTAGGCATTTTGGTTGAATGAAATAAGTTATACAGTTTGAGAATTACAAAGTCACACTCACCATAGTCCATTCCCAAGGAGAAAGAAATGGAAAACATGATTAGCAGAGGTAGAAGCCTACATGGGGAATTGTGGATATGGTGACACTCATATATGCCTCAGTGGATGATAAAGTTGCAGAAAATAAGCTTCTCAGTTTTTGACAGGCCTTACATGGTTGGGGGAAATAGTAAAGCCCACACTCTATGCAGAAAGCCATGATTGTGGTAAATAAGGCTAATACATCCAGTTAAACTTATATCTGACCACTATAACCTATATATATAATAACATATATATATAATAACTAGATCTCAAGGAATTAGAAAATGTGAAATAATGCAGTTCAGACAAGAAAAAGCAACAACAATACTCATTTATAACTATGCCTGTTGTTGTCATGGGGACTTAGGAGTCAAAGCCTAAAGCCCATATTGGAGATCTCCCCCTACCTTGGCCTCAGCGCTTGGCTCAGCCAAAATTGTATGGTTGGTTCTTCTCCCCCTTTCCTTTTCCTTCTTTTCTCTAACCTCTTATTCTGTCTACTTCCTAAGATGTGAGAGCCATGTTGAAAGGATAAAAGGCTGGGTTTGGGTCACTCCTGAACAGCCTCTGAGAGCCATGGGCTCAGTATTCCCTTGTTTAGTTATCTGGCCCTTATGGGGGACCCTGAGGGTTAAACCGTCTCTTTCCATAGATACTCCAGGCTTACTATGACCAATAATGGTTTTGTAAATTTATTAGGGGCATTGAGGCTTACCTGTTTATCAACTGACTAAAGTTTTCTGATTCATCAACCCCTGCTTCTCCTTTGATCATGACTGAACACTGCTACTACTACCCCATTCTCGATACCTGCTGTCAGCTTAGTCCATCCCACTCAGGTTATTACCCAACCTTTAAAAAACATTCCTTTCTTTCTCCCAACATCATCCACTCCATCTCATCCTCCAGTCTTCATTTTCAACTCCCTCCCTTATTACTACTCTTCATCCTTATTGTCCACCTCCCTGCAGTACTATCTCACTCAGCACCACTCCCTCTTCTTCCCATCCTCATACAAATCTTTAGAATACTCTTTGTAGTGCAGCTAAGTGGGATAATTTTTTTTTGTGATTCCCCTTACACCCATTTACTCTGACAATACCCTCATCTTCCAACAATATCTCCAAGAACAAATAAGCAATTTTTCCTTCCGCAACCATTCCAATCATTCATGCCTTATCTACCTTGACTGACCTCACTGGCAAACCTATTCCTGCCCAGCCTCACGACTGGGACTGTTTCCATCGGGATGATTGCTTTGTCTACAACAAGGATTGGTCAGACTGAAGACAACCTGCTGGCCTGCCTCATTGACTATGATGCAGTATCATTACAGTTCTATTCCCCCCCAAAGGCTGCCAAAAGTCCTACACCAGTACTTTCATGATTACCTTCTGTAGACATGATCTCCTCCATGAAGATTATATTGGTAGAGTCCTGCACTGTCCAACCATATCAACTGTTACACCCCATCTACTTCATCCTTTCCTACACCTAATTCTTCCGCTGCTCCTCAGATGTCTATCATTTCTCAGACCTCCTCTACCAACTTCTTTTCAGAAACTCTTGAGGACATTCAGAACTTTCAAATCATGACTTAGATAAACACGCCTATCCCTCAGCCACCCTCTAAATCTCCTATTCCCTTCACTCCATCCTTCCTTTCTCCCATCCTTCCTTCCATTCTTCCTTCCATTCTTCCTTCCATTCTTCCTTCCATTCTTCCTCCCTCCCTCATCATGATTGCCCCTACACCCCTTCCTCCTGGAGACACACTTGACTCCCTTTTGTCACAATAGTGGCCTTCCCCGGATCCTCCCCTTCCCCCTGATGCCTTGTCTCATTCCCTAATTTTTCCCCTACTACTTCTATGACACCCATTTTTACCTTAACTCATTGTTTCATAATAACTGTTCTACACTGAAAGTCTCTCAGACCTGTATCTTCCATTTGATCTAGTCATTCTTACCTCCTTTACCCCCCCCCCCCCCTTTACCCCTTTAAGTAATCCCTGCCTTGCCCCATTTACTCACCCTATTTACCCTCCTTAGGGTAAAGAGGATGTGGTGCAGTGGTAGCATTCTTGTTTAGCAATCTTGATGACCTGTGTTCAAATCCCACACTGCGAGTGGATGGTAACCTTGGCCATTTCTTGCACAAGGGGTAGTTTAGAAGCAAAAATAAACAGACTGCCTGTCAAACCAAAACATAAGACTAAACTAAATTATAATCAGATTGTAATTATTATAAATTTTCAATCCCATACTACCCTAAACTGCTATATAACTTGATGTGTTGCACATCTAATCATGAACTCCTGAAGAACCCCCTCTTTACCCTTTTCACTACTATGCTTTCTGTAGTGCTGTACAAAATTTTATGTCCAGCACATTTATTTTTTTTTAATCATTAACCATTAACCATTATTATAACATGATTAAACTTTCTATTTTTCATTTCAGAATTCTGGACGTTTCCCGAACATTCCTAGCTTGGACAAGCCTCTCCCAAGTCAGCAAGCAAGGGCATCATAATGTATAAAATTCTATGTCAAAGAACACTTAAAAAAGAAGAATGTAAAACTGTTTTTGTTACTGTAGAGTAATCTGTAAATAAATGAACTAATAACAATGTGTTTGATATAATGAAGACCTAAATATTAGCATATAATTCAATGTGTTATTTTACTCTACATAGACATTTAAGAATCAGGTGGCCAAGGTAATATAAGCTGTCCTTGAGAACAAACCCTGAAGCTAGTAAGAGACCTGGAGTTTCTAAGTAGTTATTTTCTTCCTGGTACTTACTCACCTTGAATTTTAAAAATGCAATATGGCAATAAATACAACTTCTTCTGGAGGGCTTTCATGTATCATCAGTTCCTCATTGAATTAGTGATTTCTCAAGTATTTCAACATCTTGCAGTATGGGATCAATGTCATGCTAAACATTAAATGCTATGAAAAAGATAACTAAAATTTTCAGTGCGAGCTTACAGAAAAATATCTAAAAATATTCATATTTTTTGTCAAATGTTCTGTGCCATGAATCTGTGAAAGAAATCAGCACACTCTGCATATTTGTTCTCAAGAAAAAATATTAAAAATCTATTATTCTTGGGAAAATAGGTGCTTAAATACAGAAAATCCCTCAAACTAGCATTTGATAGACATGGAAGAATATAGCCACCAATAATGAAGCCAAGTTCAAGAAAAACTCATAGATATTGGCCCCTTCCTTGAGAGTGACAGAATTAATATTATTGAAAGGTCTTGAATTTACATGCTGTAATTGTGATTTGCTTAGTACTAACAACCCATCAATATTTTCAAAAGTGTGCATAGTAAAAAAAACTCTAATGATAAACACTAAAGAACATACTTATTCCCCCCCTCCCCCCCTACTCCCTTGCTCATTGTTGTTGTGGGGGAGCTTAGTAGACGGAGACTGGGGCCCAATGTAAGGGATTATCCCTACCTTGGACCTCAGCCCTCACTTCAACTAATGTTGCATGGGTCTTTTCTTTCTTCTCCCCCTTTTCTTTTCCTTCTCTTCATCATCCCCTTCCTCTGTCCACTTCCTAAGGTGTGAGAGCTGTGCTGAAAGGATGAAAGGCTGGCTTTGTGTCAGTCCTGAATGGCCTCCAGGAGCCAGGAGCCATGGTATCCCCTTGGTTAATCACCTAGCCCTTACCCCTCATGGGGACCCTGAGGGTTAGACTGTTTTTTCTCCCCATTTATTTCAGGCTCACCAATGGCCAATAATGGCCATTGAGAGCTTACCCCTTCATCAACTTGCTCCTTCATTGGTTTCCAACCCTGCCTCTCCTTTGACCACAGCTCCAACTACTGATCCTCAAAGTTTGCAGTCAACTCTATCCATTTCAAATCATCCACCCAGGTCATTACTCAGCTTTCAGAATATACCCCTTCCTCTCTCCCAACATCCTCCACTCCATCATCTTCTGCACAATCTTCTTCATTGTCTACCCCCACCCCTCTTATAACCATTCTTCATGCTTATTTTCCTCCTTCCAACAGTACTACCTTTCTCCATACCACCCTATCTTTCTCCTGCCCTCATCTTTCTATTGCTTCCACCTCTGCAAACCTTTTGAGCACTCTTTTTGGCCCAGCCAAGAAGGATCAATGCTTTGTGATTCCCCCTACGGCTCTGTACTCTGACTATACCCTTTTCTTCCAACAATGACCAAAAACAAGTAGGCAGTTTTCTTTCTCAGTCATTCTGATCGTTCACGCCTTCTTACAGTTACATCTGAGTCCCAAGCTCGAGTACTATCTACCCTGACTGACCTCACTGGCAAACCCATTTCTGCCCAATATCATTCCTCCTTTAATACTTGTACTGGAACTGTTTTCACCTCTCCAACTGATTGTCTTGTCTATGACAAGGACTGGTCAGACTGTGAAAATTACTTGCTTGTATGCCTCGTTAACTATGATGCAGTGGCAGTCTAGTGCTACACAATTCCTCCCAGAGGATAATTTAGGTCCAACACCAAGATTAGCCTCCATAGACATGACCACCCTCATGAAGTTATATTGGTGGAGTGCCCTGCCCTGTCTGACCATATCAAACTCTTCCCTGTCAATGTTAGAAATTTTGGCATTTTGGCCTCCCAGACAATCACTGTCACTCTACAGCCTGCTGCCCTCTATGTACTCAACCTGGCCATGACTGTTCAAATTGCGCTGCTCAGTCACGCATGTGTGCTAATTATGGTGGCTCCAATAATGTATTTTATAGGAGCTACCCTACCTAGAAACAATTATTCTACACTCTACATAAAGCCAAACAAGAAGCACCCCGACGAGGTGTTTCTCTTTCTACTTTTTCCAAAACTGTACTTCACTCCGCTCCCCTCCCATCTTCTCAAGAAGTCTCAGCATCTCCCCCAGTATCTCTTCCCTCTACCCCAAATCATTCTATCTCTACTCCCTCTCTCCCCCGGTCAAATTCCTTTTCCAGTCTGAATCCAGATACTCCAATCTCTACCACTTCCTCGGTGTCTACCCCCCCCCCCCCCCCTCCTTCCTTTTCTACCTGTCGCACCAAATAATCTGAATGTTCCACTCCATCTTCTCCTAAAACCATCTCTCCCTCAGCTCCTTGGACATCTATTCCCTCTTCTCCTCCACATAAATAAACCTTTGATTCTCAGACCTCCTCTCCCAACTCCAGAAACTCTTGAAGACATCCAAAAGTTCCTAAACATGACCCAAGAGAATGATCCACTCCCTCATCAACCCTCTCATCCCTTTATTCTTATCTGCTCTACATTCAAAGTATCTGCTGATATCCATCTGTTACCACCTCAAGTTCACCCTATCCCTCTTCCTCCCACTCACCCAAAAAACACCCCATCCTCTCCTACTCCATGTGCATCACCATTCCCTCTTCCTTTCCCATTATCCTTACCACTCCCACCTAAATGCTCATGTGACTCGCATATGTCACGTCAATGTCCTTCTCTGGATCCCTCCCCTCCTGACATTCTTCTCAATACTTCACCACCTTCCCCTGTTCCCATATTTCATTCTCTGGATTCTTCTATTTCTACAACTATCATTTCTTACTGTACTACCCTTTGTTTCATTATAGATCTCTTGCAGTTTTCCTCATACAATGCAACTCCACTTCCTCAGACACACACTCTCCATTTGATCTTATTGCCCTATACCTTGAACCCCATCTCCCTTTACAAATCTCCACTGTATTTCACTACCATTCTATCATACAACCTTTGACATCTAACACATCTTATGCCTAATCGTTAAATCATTTCCACCCCTTTTGCCACAATACTTTACCATAGTGCTGTATGACCTTTGATGTCTAGCACATTTATTTCTTCTAACCATTAACCATTAACCATTCTCATTGGGCCCAAACAGAACCAGAGCCCTAGAAGTGAGCAGTCCTGCTGGAGCATGGACATAAATTTGATTCAAACATTACTTTTTGAAACAAAAATTTCCTGAAGAGAAAATTTTAGCTTATGAAAGTTTCACTATATATTGATGCATAAAAAAGAGAGGATAACATGAAATTATTTTACAACTACTCACCAGTTGGTTTCAGGTGATGGGGACACCTCAGCATATAAAAAAAATTGGCCAAGGGGCGAGTCATAAGAATGGTCTCACCATGGAAAATTGTTGCAATGGAGTATGATTGTCTTGATTGTCATGAGTGTACAAACCACTTGGAGGAAGATTGACTTGGCTACCCTTCAGGAAGAGGCTTGTGCATGAGCAGCATAATAATCACTGATCCATGAGGGCAGGGTGTACTATCCATGACCTATGCCTGAGAGAGGGCTGTGTCACAGGAGGATACCATGTCTACATACATGAACCTAGACCCTGAAGGATCTGTAAATTTGAATACAAAAATAAAAATAATAATAATAATATGTTAAAATCTGTTGAGATATGGAGTCAGCTCGATAAATAGTTGATTAAGTTGCAGTCAATGAAAAAAACATGTCTGTATAAACACTGCTGACAGTGCCAAAATCAAAACAATGTTTTTTCAAATATTAATCCTATAATATTTTTCAACATCTGTTCTTGGATCAAGTATAATCATTAGGGAGATATCTCATTAGGTACTGACCTTATAGGCATCATAATATAGTTCCATTGCTACCATGAAACCTATGGGGTTCATGTTCATGGTTCAAGGACTGATATTTGGGACTAAAAGGATAGAAATACTATTTTTTGTAACTGTCTCTAATATATTTATTTATTTAATTTTTTTTTAATTTATATAAAAAACAGGAAATCTAACAAGCTCCATATTAAGGTTAAGCTGTCTGTAAGCTTTATGGAGAAATATACAAAGTCCACTAAATTCATTCAATACTAAGCTGCTAGGTATGGGTTAGCAAAATAGTCTCAGGTTTTACATTTATCTTTTGTCTGCACTTAGGTAGCCCATATGCATAAAATACAATACAGTATGAAAAAATATTTGTTAACTTAATTGCATTGTTCATACCTGCTTTAAACAGCAGTATTATTACACTACATACGTTAAACTATAAAAGAACCTTTCTTGACCTTTTTAAATATCATATTACATGTTATAATACAATTCTTACAAGAATATATATTACAATAGATTTGAAGGATGTTTCAGCAAATATCTTTTGACTATAAATGGCAGTAAGAGATCTTATTTATGTTATTTTGTCTAAAATCAAGAAATGATTTATAGTTTCAAGAAAAGAAATAAAACCCTAAATTCACCTACAAGGCAAACATGGGAGGGACGGTGTTATGCAGTTTCTCACAACAGCACACAACTCAATATTCATAACATTCAGTCTCCAAGGTGCAATATGATTTTAACTTATAAATTGACTACATAGGTATTACTAACTACATGTGCATTATTCATACATTAAAGTGATGCATTACTGTATATATTATTCTAAAATATGAAACAGTGTCACTGTCTGCACTACAACACAAAAATGCCATAAATTTCTTCCTGAGCAATATTTTCTTACACTGTTTTAAGATTCCTGTCAGTTATAAAAAAAAAAAAATCACAATTTTCTAAATTATCCTCTTGCTTAACAACACATTTCTTATTATAAAAAATGCTATTTTTTCTGCATTATATACATTATCATATTTCTTAATTTCTTTGGAAAGTTAGAATTTGTTTATATTAAATTTGTTTATATCAAATTCAACAGGCAAAAGTATCATTTATAAGGGCAGAGGTATTGTGCATGGCTAATGTTGAGTGAGCTGACCTCATGCTGTCTGAAAGATTATTATTTACAATTCAAGTTGAAAATGCATGACTACAGTAAATGTTCTATCAATCATCAACCTTTACAAATTTGGTGCCATATAATTGAGGAATTTAATGGCAACCTCATAACCTAAGAAACAAGCAGCATTTGCTGGGAAAGCCCTGATCATCACTGGGGCAACTCCTTTGAAAAGGGCACGAGGACCTTCAGTCCTCATGATGTCAACGAACACACTTCGGATGCCATTTGGATACTTCCCTTCAGGAGCTGGAAAAGGGAATACATGTAGATATCAAACATCAATACAAAGTGAATAGGACATTCCAGAAAAAAATGCACATTAAAGTTTACAAAAAGAATATCTACAAAGTTGAATGCTTAATCATTTTAAAAGTCCATTAAGAAGGGAGGGGGGGAGAGAGAGAGAGAGAGAGAGAGAGAGAGAGAGAGAGAGAGAGAGAGAGAGAGAGAGAGAGAGAGAGAGAGAGAGAGAGAGAGAGAGAGAGAGAGAGAGAGAGAGAGAGAGAGAGAAGAGAGAGAGAGAGAAAAGAAGAGAGAGAGAGAGAGAGGAGAGAGAGAGAGAGAGAGAGAGAGAGAGAGAGAGAGAGAGAGAGAGAGAGAGAGAAAGAGAAAAAAGAGAGAGAAAAAAAAAAGAAAGAGAGAGAGAGGGAGATAGAATGAGAATGAGAATGAGAAAAAGAGAAAGAGAGAATGAGAAAGAGAGAATGAGAAAGAGAAAGAGAAAAAAAGAGAAAGAGAGATTACAATAGTTCTTTTACAACTGGCTACAGAAACATGGAACTGCATAATCAAAACAGGGAAGACACAATTCACAACTAACCAGTTTGCAGCCTGCTCTTGAGGACATCAGGACCAATGGCCACCAACCAGTTGAACATGCCTGCTGTGCCACCAGCAACGAGAGTTCGTACAGGGCTAAGTTCACCTTCCTTTCCAGGTGGAGAGAGCATATTCTTAAGCCATTCATAAGTCATGAAGTACATTCCTGAAGCTGGTACATCTGGCAAAAGACATCAGTAGTATTAAACATTACTTATGTAAAATATGATAGGTATGCACATCAAATCTGATGTGGGGTTTGATAAAAAATTATCTTAATTTTCAATTAAAGCAGATTTTTAAAATCAAAATCATATAACAATCACTTTCATCACAATGTCAAATATATTTTATCCACTTCACTATCAAGATAATGCTTCTAACTCCCATGATTTTTTTTCTGCTATGAACCTTTAAAATATTCATATTTTTTTTATATGTATAGATAATACAAGAGATTTGCAACTAATACCTCTCAGTAGTGTGGCACAAGTGCCCTTGTAGATACTGCGAATGCCACCTTCCTTGTACAAGACCTTCACAACATCAAGAGGTCCTTTATATAATGTGGGACCAGTGCCAGCTGCTTGAACCTGATATGAAAAATCACTATTTAATTATGACTGGCTTCCCTATGAACAATCAAAAAATAATTACGTACAATTATAGTTTACTTTTACATTACATTTATTACTACACTTATCAGTAATGTCATCAAAAACTGAAAACTACTTGCCAAAATTATATCTTTAATATACAGACTTACAGTGTGATATATTTGGAAATACAAATATACATAAATGAACTGAAATGTGCTGCAATAATTAGTATTTCACCTGCAAAAGGCATTTTATTCTTTCTCCAGGGGTCATGATAGCTGTAGTAAATACTCCCGATAACATGCCAGCATTAAATAATTGAACAGCCGTAAGTTTCTCATCAGGAGTTTTTTGCTGAAGTTTCTTTCCAACTCCAAATCCAAGGAAACATACTGCAAACATGGGTGTAACTCCAATCAATGGAGCAGCCATTCCTGAAAATTAAACAAAAATGTCATATGAATAACAAAATCCAATAAGCATGAATGCCTCAACATCTACCCTTATATGACAAAGGTGATTACTGTAAAGTAACCTTCATATGGGTTTGACCATCCAGCTAGGCCTACAAGTTGGGTAAAGCTTCCCCTCCATCATCCCCAAAGGTCTAATGACACATGTAAAACCAATGCTATAAATCTACCATTAAGGGATCTTATCTTTTCAGAAATACATTAAGCCTATATTCTATGGTGGATCCAAACACAAAAGTTGCTTTTTCCCAACTCTACTCATTGAAATCAACAATAATTTCAAAACAAATTTAATTTTCAGTAGAGAGTGGGAAGAAAATATGTAGAGGTTTTAACTTACAACTGCTCAGACTCCTGAGAATAATCATCCTATTTGTTGATCTGACCTTTCCCATTAATAATAGCTAAAATTGATGTTAAAGTGGCTGGACTAAGCCTACATAATGATGTAAGCAGCCATTCATCAACTTGATAAAAAAGGTGACCACTGTCTTTCCTTTCCTATTCTTTAATCATTACTTTGAACAATTTCTGAACAAAACTTTCATCACAACAAACCTTTGTAGAGGCCAAAAAAGCCTTCCTGACGTACAGTTTTCAAAGCACAATCCCATGTTCCTTTGTACAGCAACTGTTCACCAGGCTTCGGAATTGGTTGAGTTTGTAGGCGGACCTGTGGGTAGAAAGTAAAACAAACTAAATAAAAACAGGTGTAGATATATATATATATATATATATATATATATATATATATATATATATACACACACACACACATATATATATATATATGTGTGTATGTGTGTATGCATATATATATATGTGTGTGTGTGTGTGTGTGTGTGTGTGTGTGTGTGTGTGTGTGTGTGTGTGTGTGTGTGTGTGTGTGTGTGTGTGTGTGTGTGTATCCGTGTGAGTGTGTGTATCCATGTGTGTGTGTGTGTGTAGGTGTGCGTGTTCATGTGTGAACATGTGTGTGCACATGTGTGTGCACATGTGTGTGTGTGTGTGTGTGCACATGTGTGTGCATGTGTGTGTGTGTGTGTGTGTGTGTGTGTGTGTGTGTGTGTGTGTGTGTGTGTGTGTGTGTGTGTGTGTGTGTGCATCCAGTGTGTGTGTGTGCATCCATGTGTGTGTGCATCCATGACACAGAGAGGAAAGTGACTGGGTCATGAACAAAACTTTCGCAAAACTGAACTTGAACTGGATTGAGAATATAAACATTTGCATTCTTATAAGGTCTGAAAAAAAAAATCAAACAGGGCATCCACATGTGAGTAATGAAAAACAAAATCACAGATTTAAAGTTAAATTTCTCTTGGTTTGGCATTCACGTTTCTTCCAATTTACAGACATAGCAACTAACGTAGGCTGTAGTGCTGATTACCATTCCATATATACATTAAGATAAGGAAGGAGAAAACTGATAATTATGTCATCATCTGCAAGATTCAGCGTGCCTATATGTTCAAAGTCCCGCCTAGAATCGGTAACCTACGGACTTTGACCCCGGGAAGGTACTTTTCCACGCCTACCTTTGACCTTGTGTTTTTCACATTAGGCTTTGGGTCGATTAAGAAGTCGATACTCGTGAACTATAAAATGACATAGTGCGACATGGCTAAACATATGTTGGAAGTGAGACCGAAGCTATGCATACTCGATGCAATCAGCTGATTGAGGTGCCAAGTGTTGATAACAAAGTGTTGACCATTATTCCAATGTTTCTTATATTGCAAAATTATCATTATCATCATTATCTAGCTATTTTTTTTTTGTGTATGTGCATTCCTACTACAATTCAATATATACCAACAAATATGCTTAAATATATCATTTGATTCCTTCAGATATAATTTTTTGTGTTCACTCTCCTAAGATCACTATAAAAAACTATAGATTACGTCACTGCATAAGCTGATTGTGCAGTCGCATCTTTAGACTTAAAACACTCTTGTAACAACTAAGTAAAAAACCATCTCTACTGGAAAACAGTTTCTGCACAAAAGCGTTAAATTCAAAATATTTGTCGCGTCACAAATGATGAGTAACAAAAACCCGAGAACAAGTTCGTGATGCACGATAGGAAGTTCACCCAAAGGGCTCACCTTAATCGTGTCCAGGGGGTGCCCAACCACAACCGTGCAAGCCCCTCCAAAGCCTCCAGCAATGAAGTCCTTTATAGCCGAAGGTGGTTTCTCAGGCATGGTGACTCGAGTTATGAAAATTTCGCTCCTTCACACAAAGTAAGAAACTGCCTGTCCTCTCTCCCCGACAGCAGGCTCTTCTCAACCCACTGAACAACTGGACTACCTCGAGTCTTGACTGCCACACACCCCAGCATCTCCCGCCCAATCCAGGTGCCAGGTCGAGTATTATCGGAGCTTTGTATCATGTTCCTGGCTCTTTTTGGCCCAGGGACAAAGGCTGGTGACATAAGGCAGTCACCAAAGCACATGTCAAATTAATTGTTAAACATGTGCGTTATTTTTTTTTAGGTATACAGGTGCCATGTTTTCTGCAATAGGTGTTTCATTTGGCTCAAATAAAAAAGCATTTAAATGTCGCTTGTCGTTACCGTTATCAGTAACGATTTGGAGATAAAGAAAATTACAAGGCAAACTGCTGATGGCAGTGATAATTAATGTTGTATGTTTTTTTAATGATATTACACAGTAAAATGTCAGAAACACTAGCCACATATTCCCACCACACAGGTAGCGGAAATATGCCGGTATCTATCGACTGTCATTCACGGTGAAATATCAATGTCTATTTTGCATCCTTGTTAGTTTAAGACTAAAGAAGGGGAGAAGAGAAAAAATACCGATAAAGGCAAGACCACCGGGTGATCGCGGCGGAGGCGAAATTAACCCCAGGGTATGCGAGCGGAACAGGTCGGGTAGTAACAAGGCACCGGTCCTTTAAGCACGTGAACCTCAGCCATAGGAATCTACCATTCACCACATTCTACCTGCCGACAGGGCCTACGAACGCTGCCGCCGGGCCCTTCGTGATGAGCGTCTCGACACTCTCGCTCAAGTCGCGGCTGGGTGTGCACGCATCCGGCAACTCTCCGTCACAGGCATACGGTGAGTTTGGTGTGTATTTCAAGATTTCATGGAGAATTATTTTCGGTATACGAGGTTTGCTCATTTGTTTTGCCAACTGCGTCATACCTTAATGTTAAAAGCGACAGGTTTTACATAACTGAAAAAAAAGATACTCAGAAAGCCTTAGTGCATTTATCAGCGATGTTTCACACAGAGTTGCAAGTCTTCTCATAAATATTCACATATATATGCATATACATACATACATAAATATTCACATATATATGCATATACATACATACATACATACATAAATATTCACATATATATGCATATACATACATACATACATACATAAATATTCACATATATATGCATATACATACATACATAAATATTCACATATATATGCATATACATACATACATAAATATTCACATATATATGCATATACATACATACATAAATATTCACATATATATGCATATACATACATACATAAATATTCACATATATATGCATATACATACATACATAAATATTCACATATATATGCATATACATACATACATAAATATTCACATATATATGCATATACATACATACATAAATATTCACATATATATGCATATACATACATACATACATAAATATTCACATATATATGCATATACATACATACATACATACATACATAAATATTCACATATATATGCATATACATACATACATAAATATTCACATATATATGCATATACATACATACATAAATATTCACATATATATGCATATACATACATACATACATAAATATTCACATATATATGCATATACATACATACATACATACATACATACATACATAAATATTCACATATATATGCATATACATACATACATACATAAATATTCACATATATATGCATATACATACATACATAAATATTCACATATATATGCATATACATACATACATACATAAATATTCACATATATATGCATATACATACATACATAAATATTCACATATATATGCATATACATACATACATACATACATACATACATACATAAATATTCACATATATATGCATATACATACATACATACATACATAAATATTCACATATATATGCATATACATACATACATAAATATTCACATATATATGCATATACATACATACATACATACATACATACATACATACATACATACATACATACATACATACATAAATATTCACATATATATGCATATACATACATACATACATAAATATTCACATATATATGCATATACATACATACATACATACATACATACATACATACATACATACATAAATATTCACATATATATGCATATACATACATACATACATAAATATTCACATATATATGCATATACATACATACATAAATATTCACATATATATGCATATACATACATACATACATACATAAATATTCACATATATATGCATATACATACATACATACATACATAAATATTCACATATATATGCATATACATACATACATAAATATTCACATATATATGCATATACATACATACATACATACATAAATATTCACATATATATGCATATACATACATACATAAATATTCACATATATATGCATATACATACATACATACATACATACATACATACATACATACATAAATATTCACATATATATGCATATACATACATACATAAATATTCACATATATATGCATATACATACATACATACATACATACATACATAAATATTCACATATATATGCATATACATACATACATACATACATAAATATTCACATATATATGCATATACATACATACATAAATATTCACATATATATGCATATACATACATACATAAATATTCACATATATATGCATATACATACATACATACATAAATATTCACATATATATGCATATACATACATACATAAATATTCACATATATATGCATATACATACATACATAAATATTCACATATATATGCATATACATACATACATAAATATTCACATATATATGCATATACATACATACATACATACATACATACATACATACATACATACATACATACATACATACATACATACATACATACATACATACATACATACATACATACATACATACATACATACATACATACATACATACATACATAAATATTCACATATATATGCATATACATACATACATAAATATTCACATATATATGCATATACATACATACATAAATATTCACATATATATGCATATACATACATACATACATAAATATTCACATATATATGCATATACATACATACATAAATATTCACATATATATGCATATACATACATACATACATAAATATTCACATATATATGCATATACATACATACATACATAAATATTCACATATATATGCATATACATACATACATAAATATTCACATATATATGCATATACATACATACATAAATATTCACATATATATGCATATACATACATACATAAATATTCACATATATATGCATATACATACATACATAAATATTCACATATATATGCATATACATACATACATACATACATAAATATTCACATATATATGCATATACATACATACATACATAAATATTCACATATATATGCATATACATACATACATACATACATACATAAATATTCACATATATATGCATATACATACATACATACATACATAAATATTCACATATATATGCATATACATACATACATACATACATACATACATACATACATAAATATTCACATATATATGCATATACATACATACATAAATATTCACATATATATGCATATACATACATACATACATACATACATAAATATTCACATATATATGCATATACATACATACATACATACATACATAAATATTCACATATATATGCATATACATACATACATACATACATACATACATACATACATACATACATACATACATACATACATACATACATAAATATTCACATATATATGCATATACATACATACATAAATATTCACATATATATGCATATACATACATACATACATACATACATACATACATACATACATACATAAATATTCACATATATATGCATATACATACATACATAAATATTCACATATATATGCATATACATACATACATACATAAATATTCACATATATATGCATATACATACATACATAAATATTCACATATATATGCATATACATACATACATAAATATTCACATATATATGCATATACATACATACATAAATATTCACATATATATGCATATACATACATACATAAATATTCACATATATATGCATATACATACATACATAAATATTCACATATATATGCATATACATACATACATACATACATACATACATACATAAATATTCACATATATATGCATATACATACATACATACATAAATATTCACATATATATGCATATACATACATACATAAATATTCACATATATATGCATATACATACATACATACATACATACATACATAAATATTCACATATATATGCATATACATACATACATACATACATAAATATTCACATATATATGCATATACATACATACATACATAAATATTCACATATATATGCATATACATACATACATACATACATAAATATTCACATATATATGCATATACATACATACATAAATATTCACATATATATGCATATACATACATACATAAATATTCACATATATATGCATATACATACATACATAAATATTCACATATATATGCATATACATACATACATAAATATTCACATATATATGCATATACATACATACATACATACATACATACATACATACATACATACATAAATATTCACATATATATGCATATACATACATACATACATACATACATACATACATACATACATACATACATAAATATTCACATATATATGCATATACATACATACATACATACATATATATATATATATATATATATATATATATATATATATATATACACATACACACACAATATGCACAAACACAGGATTACAAAGATAATTTACATTTAATATATGTAGGACCTTGGGTAGCTGCTTACTTTGAACACTCCTTAACCAGGCACTGGCTATTGGCTATACGTACTAAAAAAGTGGACATGTGTTAAGTGACCATTTTCTGTCATGTCAAGAAACATGTATCAGATAACAAAAATTATTGTTTCAGATTTAACATTACATTGTTATAAAGATACTTTGGGTAGGTGTGCACACTTCGTCTAACCTTTCTGTAATGGGATGAATTCCCCCTTAGAGGCCTTGGAGTATAGTGTGCAAAACAAGAAAAACAGCCGTACTAAAGAGTCAAATTATGTGAAAAAATCCATTGTTCTAATTTGGTGTAGCTATTTCCTTGAATACAGCATTTTATTTCTTAAGGAGTCATCTTAATTTGTATTTACCACCATCTTATTTGAATATTTTCCAGATTTATAATAAAAAAAGAAAATACCTCAGGGGCATCCAAATTTACTTTGAGGATGCCATTTTAGCAAGGTCAGTAATGTAAATATTTATATTTTATCTATATTCATTCTTCTTGAAAAAGTTATTTACTTGTTTGCTGATTACCATATGCAGTAAGATGATATAAGTAATCTAATATCTAAATACCTCTTTCCTATCTAGAATGAATGACTACATATTTAAGCAAAATTTAAAATTTTATAATCATACTACATAACAATATCTAAAAATCACTGAATCATCATTTGAAAATATACTACTACTGAATAAAAATTTATATTACAAGATTCTGCAAAACATCATGTTATTGAGACTCAGTGGTATATATTTCAAATAATAAAGGAATATATCTAAAATGACCTCTGCAAATTCTAAATAGTAATGTAAAACTATTAGGTCTCAAACATACTTTTTCTTCATTCAAAACAGTCTCATAAATCTTAGCCTTCTCCTGAAGTTCTATCAACTTCAAATATAAAGAATGCTAAACCATTGTCTATTCCTCATCATCATATTGACCTTCAACATTATTTTTAATGTTTTTTACTCCTCTAGACCAAAACAAAATTTTTATTTAAATTTAGGAACTGCTGGATTTTTTTGTTACTCTACGTAAATGCCGAATTTGCTTATATACTGCAAGTAAAGTACATAATTTTACCTCAGTACTCACTGAACTTACTAATGACAATTCTTCATAAGAACCTTGAGGTAAAAGTTATAAAATTTTGATCACAAAAACAAAACAACTAGTGTAAATGAAAATCACATCTGTTTAGTTGTATTGTATCATTAATTATTTTGGAAAAATATGCATGCCTTTACTAAATACATAAAAGATTTAGAATAAATTAACTTAAAGTCTTCTTTGTGATGGATTCGATTAGTGTACATGCACATGCAGAGGATTTATTAAAAGATGACTTATTAAAAAAAAATAGGTAATCATCAGCAATTTAGGTATTGTGCTGGAACAGGTCTAATCTGATGTATTTTAACAAAATAACTAAAACTTTGTAGGTAATAACTTTTTTATTGCAATAGCATTCATATAGCATAATATCCATTTATAAAAATTCTGATATAAAAGAAATAATAAATCCTCTCATTTAAACCATTTATTGCACTTTTTTCTATTAAGTAAGCACATTTACTTTATCAATTTTTAACAAAATTGTTAACTGATATTTTCTTTTAATTTCCAGCTGATATCAAAATTAACCAGCACATTTTTTTATAGCCATGCTTATATCTATACATGCAAAAAAAATATAAACACTATAATTCATGGCATACATCTTCATTTGGTCAATACAAGCTATCAATATTACGTAAGCATACACGTAACCATTATTCCTTTTAAAAAATATATATAAAGTTTATAACTTCCCACTCTTGGAAACCCTTTCCTTGATACACTAGTTTTTATACTCCAAGGTGTACCCAATATTTTGAGATTCGTACGAGTTTCCATGATTTCTGGGAAGATATTTATAACCTGTAAAAGTTTTTAGATACTTTCTACTTAATCTGTAGTTAAATGACTCCAGAAATAACCAACAATCCTCCATCTGAATTTGTAGACCTACTTGGTGATTTATTATCTACTAAGTAACCAAGTCTGGCTCAGTCTTGTTAAAATATACGTGATGGAAGTTTATTGACTTTTGCCGGAGCATAAAACCTAGAGGTCACAGCTACTTTCAGGTTTTGCTTGAATTTGTAGGCATTCCGAGAGATATCAGTAATATTCATTTAGATTTTGGGGAAAAAAAAATTTAATTATGAGAAAAATCTGATTTTAATAAGCCACTGTAGCTGTGTCTGAAATATTTACCAATAATAAAAAACACCTACAACTGTTATCTGATAACCATAAATGAGTTTTTATGCATTTTTATGTATGTCTGTTAAGTCATCATTAGACAGCAATTTTGGATAAAATCTAGGCACTAAAATATATCAAACTTGCATGAAATATAATGACAAGGATCCTAACCTAACACCCTCAAAAGCCTGCTTCACATTCTTCTTTTAGAGAGAGGAACGTACACATCATATCATGGACATTTTCAGATAAAATATTAAGAATATGAACATACTACCACTTCAGACATTAGCCTCAAGAACTGATTATCCTACTCTTTTCAAGCACATCTTATCAAAGATTCAAGGTTGTTCCCTTAAAAAAAAAGGAATTATGTAATCAAACAACACCAATTCCTCACAGTAAATAAAAGAGAAAAGAAAAGATCATTTTCCCCAATGACCCGGTCACGGCCAGCCTTAGAAGCCAAGGCCGAAATAATACATTAAAAATAACTTAATATATACCTTAATTGTATCTAAAGGATGTCCGGCAGTAACAAGACACATTCCACCGAAGCCCCCAGCGAGGAAATCTTTAGCCGGGCTTACAGGCATCTTGGAAATTTAGAGTAAAAAACTGAACGTTTCCCAGTGAACTTCAACCTCAAAACCCCACCGTCGCCGACTCACACTGTTGCCAGGCCGGGGGAGGTACCTTCGGCTGTGCCAAGCTATGGGGTATATTTCTACGGACGATTTATTATTTTCCACTGTTTAGTTTTGAGCCGACTTCATTGTCCTTTCGTCTGAAGGTATATAATCACACCGTATTTTCCTCTGACAAAAATCATGGAACAACGATATCGAAATTAAGAATGTAGTTAAACAATAATGTTCGGGTTGGTAACATCTGGGACAGCTGATCGCCTCGCCCGGAGGAGCTTGACGACAATGGACGACCTACATTTCCCGGAACGACTATTAATCTTTTATCTTTTTTGTTACTGGTAATGCATTCGTGCTGTATTATTAACTTATTAGTCAATTGTGATACACTGCTGGAAAGGCGTAGTACCATTTCGGTAAAGATAAAGTAGTTTCTTATTAATGAGAAAATAAAAGATAAACGCGCGCACACATATACATATAAATACCTGAAACCCCAAGGATAAAGCATACAATACGAAGGAAAGTTTAACTGAAAGAGGTCCTTAGAGTGTGGGACTCTAGTGAAAGTGGAATAGATGTTTCTTATTAACCAATATTATCGTAATTGTCATTATATTTTAATTTTCTATCTATGCTTTTAATTATTGTTATCATCATAGTCATCGTCAATATCAATATTATCAAAATAATTATAATGTTGATTTTATTATTATTATTATTATTATTATTATTATTATTAATATGATCATCATTATTAATACTACTATTATTATCATCATCATCATCATCATCATCATCATCATCATCATCATCATCATCATCATCATCATCATCATCATCATCATCATCTTATTATTATTATTATTATTATTATTATTATTTATCTATTATTATTTTTATTATTACTATTGCCATAATAATAATAGTAATAATAATAATAATTATCATTATTATTGTTGTTATTATTATTACTATTATCACCATTTTTATCAATAAAACTATTATTATTATCATTGTTATAATCATTACCATCATTATAATCTTTAATGTTATTATTATTGTTACTTTTATTATTGTTGTTGTTGTTAGTAATATAGCTATAATAATAATTTGTTATTATCATAATCGTCATCATCATTTTCATCATTATTAGTCATATATGGAATAGAGCACCACAGTGTACTATTACCATCCCTGTAACTATCGAATTTTAAGGAATTCCAGCTTTAAAAAACGCCATATTCAGGGACCTATCAGTCCGTATTGTTTGTGTTGCACGACCCCACAATCCCATGCCCGCTGTTTCCGTGGGGCCTTAGGAGACGGAGACTGGGGCCCAGTGCTAGAGACCACCCCTGCCTTGGCCTTAGCCCTCGACTCAACTAATTTTGCACGGTCTCTCCTCTTCCCCTTTTCGTTTCCTTCTTTTCTCCAACTCCTACTATCCCTAAGACGTGAGAGCTGTGCTAAAAGGATGAAAGGCTCACATTGTGCCAGACATGAACGGACTGGAGGAGCTATGGGCACGGTATTCCCCTGCTTAGTTGTCTAGCCCTTGCCCCTCAAGGGGAACCTTCAGAGTGGACTATTTTTCTCCTCCAACACACGCTAGGATTACCATGGCCAGTAATGAAGACCATTAATACCCCTACTTATTTCAGTTCTTCTGGTTCCCCGTTCCCAGGTTCTCCTTTGTCCACAACTCTGAATACTGCTACTGCTTCCCTCTCCTCAGTGCCTACTATCGCATCAGCTCAGTCCAAATCATCCATCCAGGTTAATACTCAATCTCCATCCTCTACTTCATCTCCCCCAGCCCCACAAGTTTCTTCATCAACTGCCCCGTCCTTCCTTAATACTGCTCTGCAACCTTATTGCCCACCTCTTCGCAGTTCTACCTCACCACTCCCTCTTCCACACGACCCTGTCATTCTACTACCCCCACCCTACACACGCCCTGAAAACTCTTTATAGCCAAATGAGATCGATTTTTCGTAATCCCCCACAGCCCCTTATTCTGACAACACTCTTCGTTTAAAACAATACCTCCAAAAACAAGTAGGCAAAGCTTCTTTCCACAGTCCCCCCCCCCCCCCTCCGATCGTGACCGCTTTGCCATCGTTACATCCGAATCCCAGGTTATAGAAATATCAACCCTGACTGACTTCACTGGCAAGCCCATTTCTGCCCAGCCTCATCCTTCCCTCAATACTTGTACCGGAACTGTCTCCATCCTCCTAACAAACTGCCCTGTCTACGACAAGGGTTGGTCAGATTGTGGAGAAGACTTACTCGCCTGTCTCGTGGACTATGGTGCAGTATAAGTACAATGCTACACCCCCGCCCCCCTAGAGGCCATCGTAAGTCTCACACCGATATTGCCAAGATTACATTCCATAGACATGACCTCCCCTTTAATGTTTACATTGGCGGAGTCAATGTAAACATTATCAACCTCCTCTTGTCAATGTCAGAATTGTTGGCGACTAGGTTTTCCTGTCAAACACTTCCGTTCCACAACCTAATGCCTTCCAAGTGCCCAATCTGGTCTTAATATATCAAACTGTTCTGCACGTATATGTGCTAATCGTGGCGGCTTTAATAATGTATTTTATAGGGGTTGCCCTGCCTACAAGTTTGAATCTGACTTGGCAATTCTCAGATTCAAACTTGGTCTCACCTTACGTGAAGCCAGACAGGAAGCAGGTCGACGAGGTTTTTCTCTCACTCCTTACTCCAATAATGTCCTTCGCTCTGCCCCTCCCCTTTCCACACAAAATGTTTCTACATCTCCCCCAGTATCTCTTCCTCATTTAATTTCTACCCCTCCCTCTCCCAGTCAAATTCTTTTGCCATTCTAATCCACACACCCTAATCTCCACCACTATTTCAGACACTCCAATCACTACCTCCCTGGTACCTATCCCTCTTCCTTTTCGCACAAGATAAGCTAAACGTTCCACCATATCCTCTCTTCCATCAACCTCTCCCTT
This sequence comes from Penaeus chinensis, assembly GCF_019202785.1. Lineage (NCBI taxonomy): Eukaryota > Metazoa > Arthropoda > Malacostraca > Decapoda > Penaeidae > Penaeus > Penaeus chinensis. The sequence continues at coordinate 12,994,330 of NC_061836.1, forward strand.
CACCCCTCAAACATCTGTCCCCTCTTCTCCCTTTTAGCCTTTGTTTCTCAGACCTCCCCAACCAGCTTCATTGCAGAAACTCTCGAAGACATTCAAAACTATTTAATCATGACCCAAGGTAACATGTCTACACCCTATGCATCCTCTAATCTCTCTGCTTCCATTACTTTAACGTTCAAAGTAACAGCCAAGATCCATCCTCCTCCTACTCATGTTCCCCTACCTCCCACTCCTTCCCAACACATCCCATTCCCCCCTGCTTCAGTTGCATGTATCCCCCTTTCCTTCCCCATTATCCCTTCCGCTTTCCCTTGGATACACACGTGACCCTTTGTCACAACAGCCCCCCTCCCTGAATTTTCTCACTCCTGACATTTTTCCTAAAACTGTGATGTAATCGCTCAAACCCCTCTCCTTTACCAATCCCTACCTTACCCTACGGACATCCTTGCAGAATTCCACATTTCCTCCTTTTAAACCCTTGTTAATCTCTAGCTTCCTGAACTGCTATACGACTTTTGACATCAGCTGGGCTAAATATGGTCCTTAGAAATGTGTTTATCACACTGAAATCTTTTAGGACATTCAACCGACAGGTCTATCTGTTGGCTCGACTGATAATACATATGTCTTGAGTATTATAAGCATCACCGTCGAAGGAAAAAAAGCACGTTTACCTGGTTGGTCCGAAATTAGGACAGGAAGATTATTATGCTCTAGACCTCTTGAAGTACATTGAATGAGGGCGAATTTTGCGTCACATAAAACGTAAAACAAGAAAAGAAGAAAATAGCAGATTTATCTTGTCTTGTTATATATTATTCAGAAGTTATGCAAATTATCTTGTCTATAGAAAAGTTGAATTTAATAAGCGATTCTTATAATAAAAATGTTGATAATATGTATGTCTTTTACCCTCCTTACATATAGTTTTCTCTGCTCTTTTGCAGTCCTTTTTCCAAATAAATAATAAGACTCTTATTGCGTTTTTTTGTTTTGCTTCTTAGATGTTAAAGTGGGGTAAAAATCATCACATTAATAAATCTACTTTTTTTATTTCACTTACAGTATTTACACTTGTTTCTTTGTTTATAATGCTTCCATTCAGTAAGTGTAGTCTGAGTTGTGATACTTCCATTCACATGTGTGTGTGTGTGTGTGTGTGTGTGTGTGTGTGTGTGTGTGTGTGTGTGTGTGTGTGTGTGTGTGTGTGTGTGTGTGTGTGTGTGTGTGTGTGTGTGTGTGTGTTGTGTGTGTGTGTTTGTGTGTGTGTGTGCATACAAACATTACGTGCATGCAATATCTGACGTAATGCCTACTACATACATACCGGAACACAGATACAATCGTATACATACTGTATGTATCATAAGTAATCAAATCTGCAGCAGATATTCTCTCTCTCTCTCTCTCTCTCTCTCTCTCTCTCTCTCTCTCTCTCTCTCTCTCTCTCTCTCTCTCTCTCTCTCTCTCTCTCTCTCTGTCTGTCTCCGCACGTTTTTAAAATGTGTTCTAAACAAATGATTTTAGATGTTTTAGGAATGCAGTTATTCATACTAGTCACAACACCTATTAACTATGTCCTATGGTTTGTACATTATATATTACCTAAATTATCTAAGTAATCCGTAAGTGGAAATACTAGCTTGTTTATGGTCTAACCTACTAAAACAAAAGAAATTATGCTTGGATATTTTCTGAAGACATTTTTGGAATGATTTTCTCGATGGCCCATCTAGTATTCATAAACTGATTTGCTCACTTAATTCTAACCTCGTTATTTTACGACATTTATGACTTACTTCGAATGGGTTTATCCATTGTCCTTTCAATAAAGTTCGTAAAATTAAGTCACGTCTCCATATTCTACAGCTTGATTTCTATTTATATTTAAAAGTGCGATTAAAATAAGACCGGTTTTGCTAACTAGATCATTCTGTTCGAGTCTCTCTCCTGCATCATGCGATGAAGCTCTTGCTGTTTTAGGAATTCCTCCATTTCATTCCTTTTTCTTTGGCGTTCCAACTCCATCTCGGCTGCCATCTTCTCTTTCATTTTTTGTTTTTCTATAGACAGTTGCAATTTAAGTTGCTGTTTTTCCTTAAGTTTAATTTCGGCTGCTTTTCGCCTTTCCTCCTCCATTTGCCTCTTCATTTCTTCCTTCTGTCGACGGTAGTCCTGTCCATTGCTGACTGTAACGATGCTGATTAACTCAATGGTATCACCTGCTTCGTCCCTCTGTGGAATCTCAGCTGATTCCTCTTTAGTCGACAGCGGGGCATACGTGTCTTCGGGCATCTCTGCTTCTGCGATTTCCAGGAGATCTTTCACTTCACGAGGGGCAGAAGCGAAGGCGGTCAAGGGCAACCAGTTCGGCTCTTCTTCAATGATTTCTTCCTCATTTTCTTCCTCCTCTTCATCATCATCAGGGAGCACAGCAGTTATCTTTTTATGCTTGGGCCGAGGATCCCACAAATGCTTAGGACACTTCAGGCGCTTATGGGTAACTTGGAAGATATCGTTGTGTTTGAACTGCGAAGGCGTCTTGCATAGAGGAGCCACTCTGTTATCATATCGCAGTCGGATTGGCTTCTCGTTGGTACACACTGTGCCCAGCTTCTCATTCCATCGGCAAACCATGTTGTGACGACGACGGACCTGTTGGAATTTTTTCAAATTTTAGAATCATTAGTGTTATATTCCTTCACCAATAATAATCTTCCATATGGTGACTAGCTACACATAGTGGAGAAAAAAATGGGGGAATACAAGTATATATACATCCTATACCGGAAACAGCAAACTGAAAACTTATATCTGACAGAGTTTGAATAGAAAATATGATTCCTTACTTTATTCGTGAAAGTAGGTCGCAGCTGCATTAGGTCACACGTGCAGTGCCATGGATTCTCGTGCAGTTGTATCAACTTCACCGGAGTAGGAACAAAGATGCCCAGAGGAAGAGTGGTGAGGTTATTATGATGAAGATACAGCTCCCGAAGGCTTGACAGATGGTCAAATGTTCCAGGTGAGATTTCATCGAGACCGTTGTGACTGAGGTCCAGATACTGTAGGTTCTTAAGACCGAAGAAGGCATCGAGAGAAAGTCTTTTCAGATGGCAATGGCTAAGTGTTAATGTCTCAAGATTGGGTGTGGCTGTAAAAGCATCGAAGTCAATGTAGGTCACATGGCCGTGGATAGACAAGTCCTTCAGGGTGGGCATTCCCTCCAACATTGCTCGACTGAGTGAGAGAAGAGTTGTGTTTTCTATAACTAGGGTGGTCAATGAGTCAAGGTCTCTGAAGGTGTCAGTGTGTAGCTCAGCCGATACGTCTCTCGAGCCGATGAAAAGCTGTTCAGTTCCATTGACGTTGGAGAACGTGAAGGGGAAGATATGCGTCAGTGGATTATTAATCAGACGAATGGTCGCTATGCTGGGAAGGCCAGGGAAACTCGCTGGCCCGAGTCTATCCAGCTTGTTGCTGTCGAGGTCCAGGGTGAGAAGATTATCGAGGCCAGCCAGACTCTCACCTTCAAGGGAGAGGATGTTGTTATGTGCAAGAGAAAGATGGCGCAAATTTGGCGTGGGCGTGAACATAGCAGGCGGCAAGATTTTGATGTGATTATGCTCGAGGGTGAGCGTATGGAGGTTGGGAAGTCCCGTCAGTAGTTCGGGACCAACTCTGTCCAACTTAGCATGAGCAACACGCAGATACTTCAGCTCTGACTGCGCAGCGAATGGAGCCAAGACTGTCTCCGATTCTGCTTTAAACACCTCATACGGCACGACGCTCTCTTCTCCTCCATCAAGAGGGACGAACAAGATCTCTTCAC